>NC_136072.1:787136944-787700206 GCF_964261635.1 Lissotriton helveticus
TTATGGGGGAGGGGGGGGAAGCTGTAAACGCCGTTGGATGAGGAGCACACGAAATGTAGACATGAAGTAGCAGATCTCATTTGTGGTTAAATGTCGTCTGTCACAATCATAAAGAGCTTCCGGGTCAAGCTGTGCTGAGTGTGTACATGTGCAAAACTCGGAGGTGACTGAAATGTATTGGCTTCTCATGCATTATCGCCGAATGTAGCATCATTGGTGTGTTGTGATGTCACAACTATGGATAAAGGACTGTATCGCATGATGATTTGATGGTATTGTGTCCGTGTGGCTGCGCCTTCTCTTTTGCTTCTAAGCGCCCGCTGATTGACAGAGAGGTCGCACAATCACTCAGCGAGCAGGATACCGGTGAAACGTACTCACCCCTCACTTCCTGCACAGCGGCAGTCTCGAGCTCACCATGACATGACTAGATGACGTATCAGGACTTCGTGCACCACACGAAACTATTCCCATAGAAGTTATTTCCTACAAACGCACACCTTGCAACCAAAGCTGCAACCGCCTGCAGTCACTCCTGACAGGGCCTCCCTGGTTACAGGGACGCGTTGTACAAGCCCTAAATAACATAACAAAGGCATAGCATAGCACCTACTCTGTAGGTACTAAGACACAATTCAATCAGTGTGGCGCACCTTACATAAATGACTGTGTAATATCATTATGGGGGTGCAGCGCTCCAGAAGCAGAGGGCTTGGGCGAGGTCACCCCGGCTTCAAGCAGCGATTATTCCATTAAGTCCAGACCGCAGGCCCATCTGCGCCATCAGGCCTGGGTGTGTGATTCCATGGCTGTCTGCGGGGGGGGGGGGGGGGGGAGGGGCTGCATTAGCACTCGGTGTGTGATTCCATGAGGGGAGCTTCCAGGTCACTTGTCTGCATTACAGTAATGGCTGCTGAGCCTGGCTGGGTGTGTTGGTAGCTAAGACCTCCTCCCCCAAACACAACTTACAATACAATATCAGGCCTGTGAGTTCTTTGGCCAGGGGTGCCTACCCTGCACGGTACACTTGTGCCATTACTATGTCCCATTCTGTGTCTTATTTTGTATTTCCCGCTTCGTGTCTTTCATTCCGTACCGGTGTCTAGCAATCTAATGATCTCTTCTCTTTATCGCTCTCTCCCTCTTCCTCCCTATCTCTCCCTCGATATTTCTCAGTCACTTTCACTCTTATCCCGTCCAAACCTCGTGTCTGGCTCGGGCGCTCTAGTTATTGCTTCTTCTCTCTCTCTCTGCCTACCTTTCGCCCATCTCAGCCTCTTTGCATCTCTCTCTGGATCCCTCTCTTCCCCGTCTACCGCTTCCTTCTCCGTCTCTCTCTGTCACGGTCCCAAGCTAACTTGGTCTAGTTCCCTCCTCCGCCCTCCTTTCATGCCTCTCCGGTCATCTCTGGCCTTCTACTCCCTGTATCTTGCTATTTGTTTCTCTCCTTTCCCATCTCGCTCTAATTATTACTCCGTTCTCCCCCTTTCTTTGCTGCTCTCCCGAGCTCCCCTTCATTTTTGTCTCCCTTGTCCCTCTCGCTGGTATTGTTCCCTCATTCTCTCCCGTTCTCTGCCTGTCTTGCTGTGTATCGTTTCCTTCCTGTTTGCTTGCATCCATCTCTCTGCCTTTCTGACTCTCTCGCAGTGCCTGTCGCCTCCCCTGCTCCCGTCTCTGTTTTCCTGTCTCTCGGAGCTGCCACCGAGTCCTCCCTCAGCCATCATTCATTCACTCCGCTCTCTGTTTCTTTCAATTACATCATTCCCGTTTCTCTCTTTGTTCACCCCCCCAACCCTCGCCCATGGCCCCTCCCTCCCCGAGCAATGGACCTAGATGACTTTGAGAGGGTTGAGCCCTGGGGGAGCCTCATCCTATTAGAGGGGGGTGAGGGGGGGAGTCTGTGTATGTGGTACAAGGCCTGGGGCAGTATGCAAGTCCCGCCTGCGGGTTTCAGAGGGCGGAATCACCGTCTGAAGAGCCGGGGGCAGAGAGAGCAGGAGGCGAAATAAACTGTATGAGGAGACAGAGCACGAGTTCCAGGTCCGGCTCTCTGAATGAGCCGGAAGGTGGGGAACAGAAGGCAGGATCATTGCACGAGGGGTCAGCAGGAGTGGCCTTACTGTTGAGCACCTACGGGCACATGGGGAGGGGGGGGCTGGAACGGACAGCGGGAGGGGGGGGCGGGAACGGACAGCCACAGAAGAGCAGCGAGGGCGCAGCACTCCACTTCGGCCAAAGGCTTTTCCAAAATGAGGAAAACATCACGGGACAAAAAAACAAAAAAAAAGTACACGCCCACAGCCACATGACGTCAGAAGTGGGTGGAGAGGGAAAAAAATGCAGGAACGCCCACGAATCTGGTCCGGCCATGACGGACAGATCTCTGTTCCAATGGCTAGCCTCCATTTATGGAGCTAGCCAATGGAACAGAGGGCGGATTCAAGTGTCCCTTATACTGAAGACTACAGATTTCTCTGGAGGCGGAGCTAAAAGCTCCGTGCTCCAGCGAAACCTAAAAACGAGCGAGAACGAACCATAAAAATCAATGAACCTCCCGCATAAACCTCCATTGCATACCCTGCATCACCCTGTGCCTCTCAGCCTCACCCATTTACATGTATCTGTTCGTATCTATCCCTTGTGCATACCTGCTTTATCCGTCCTACTCAACAAACAACAACCTTTTGCAGTGTGCGCCAAAATGAAAAGTTTCCCCGGCTTAAACTGAATGAGTTTAAATGGATGACCCTCCCCGTCGTGAACCAATCATTTTACATCACGTGTGTTAGTAATCCACCTCTTCGAGCACCTAACTCCATCTTCATTTAAAGCAACATCGATATTCAAAACTGCATTTGAAAAATATCCCATATAATGATATGTGGCTTTAGAAAAGAACTTTAACACTTATAATCACAAAAATAAAACGGTTTCCATAATTACATCGTGTCCTGATAAATGATAAATGTGCAAGTCTTTTTCCGTAGGGGTGAATTCTGGCTATTGCCTTTGACATGAACTCATAATCTTTACTTCCTTTATCATCGGGGTGCTGACAGAGTTGGAACGGTGTGATTTAAATTGCAAAGTCAGTTATCCGAAGCACACCCTCATTTTAAACATGTACTGTTCCTTTTGATTTTTCTCAAGTTCGGCGTGCAGCACCCAGAAGTGCTCCATTCCTTTAGCACTTAAATGCATAACAAATGAACAAATGGTAATCCGCTGGGTTGCGAATTAAACCGGGTTGCACAGCCTGATACACCTTAGTATTCATTAATACACTTCAACCATAGTAATCCATTTTTCATCCTTTTATTTCTCATGTGGTTTTCCAAATGTAATCCTTCACGTCAAAGGTGTGAGATTTCCATAAACGTATGCGTCTTTATATATCCCAAAATTGCCCATCCAGGCATTTCATTATATTCCATCATCAATGAAATCAGGGGGTGGTTTGTCCATGACATAGGACAGGGTTTCTTAACCTTAATATTGGGATTGAGCTGAAAACTGGATCAACCAGATGCCCTTTATCATGTGTGGGGCCTTTTTTCTTTACTTTGAAATGAACCAAGATCATGTATTATGCCTGATGATACTGGGTTGTTGGTGTCGTCAAAGTGAACATTAAAGTCCCCCAATAGGGTTCGTTTTTTCAATACCTTGACTATCAATCAGATCCAGGTGGTCCTGGGGGTCTGTAGATTAGAATTCCTGAGAATGAGCATGTAGGTGACATATTTATGGAGAAAGAAAGGTTCTCACAGTTGGGGATGGGGAGAGCATTGTACACACATCTGTATGAGTCTTTTAGTATTATTGTTATTCCTCCAGCCGCCTTACTTTTAAGATCTTTGCTACATATATAATTACCTGTAGGGAGTGAACCTTAGAACTTTCTGAAAAATCTTAGTACTACTACTCATCTCCTCCAGAAGAATTGTGGTCTAATCTCTAGTTCTCTCTCACCTGGATTATTTGAACTCCCTATACATAGGTTCCCTTAAATATGTAACCAAGAGACTCCAGTTCATTCAAAATGTGGCTTAAAGAACTCTAATCAATGCACCAAAACACTCCTAGGCTAAACATGCCCTGGCCTCCCTCCATTGGCTCCCCATTGAGGAAAAGATAAAATTCAAAGCATTAAGTCTATCACATAGCGGACTACTCCAACGGACCCTCCTTGGTCAGGGCACTATTGATACCATACACCCATAGACCCCCTAGACCTTCTTCTGCCCGGCTCCTGAAGGTGCCTCAAACCCATAGAACTAGATGGGGTGGAAGATCCTTCTCCCTTCTTATCCCTAAACTTCTGAACGCAACTGCCCTTAGAATTAAGAAGCCTAGACAAGGAGACACTGTTTAGGAAACAGCTGAAATCCTCGCTCTTTCCCTACTCACTAACACCTCCTCATTTGGTACCCTTACTACCGCTGGGATTCTCATATGGATTTTTACCTTGCCACTCTTTAGAATTCCTGGTCGACTGAATCTTTATTGTCTGCTAACAAGAAGAAGAAGTGAAAGGGAAGATCTCCAAATCATACTATTGACAACTCTGTAAATAATAGATCAAATTAATTTAGCAAGGACCACTGACTACGAAATGAGGTTCAAAATGTATTACAAAGCCAGAAATAACTGAACATACAAGCACCTCAGCAAGAGATTCAAGAAATAAACAGGCACTAATACAAACATAATCCTACGCAAGAGTCTCAGACGACTCAAGATACAAATCAGAGTAATACGATGATTGTTCCCACTTGAAGTCTTGACTGCATTTGCTCCAAAGGGAAAGAAATGATTAGTCTGTCCCTACACTAACTCTAAAGTGACATCCCCACTTAGCATTGCCTCCCAGGCAAGAGAAAAAGGTGTCAGCAGTGATGATATCCTGAGAAGTACACTCACTTTCTGTAAGTAAGTAGCCTTAAGCTACTGAGCTTGTTCTAAGATGCTCCTTCCTACACCCCTCTCCTGCCTGTCTCCCTCAAGTCTGCTCCAAGATCTCTCTGCTACCCCATCTGCTCTCCGGCCCATCTGCACTCCACCCTCGGGCTACTGTCCCTAATACAAAATCCCCAAAAATGTAAACACTCCCAACACACACCCCTTCAGGCAGGTACAGCCTCTTGGATTTTTCCAGCAGGAGTCCATCTTCCTCCAAAAACCTGTTGCTGTGTCCTTGGGTCCCAGGCACCTTCTCCACCAAATGTTGCATCTCTGCATTCCAGTGTACTCCCTTCGTTCTCACTCCTACCAACCTAACTCCTAAACAATGGACTATTCTACCTAACAAGCTTCGTGTCCTTGCACCTGCAACAGAAATGTGTGAGAAACAACCTTACACACTCTAAGTTACAATTTGACTGCGAAAAGGAGCCTTTTCCCAAGAAAAAATACACATTTCAGGTCTACGTGTCAGCTAAGCTAAGAAAATAAAGTTAGGCCTCTGCTGGCGTTTTCATGTCTCACGCCTTTACACTTTCAAATGGATTTCTAATACTACAACATAAGCATTACATTAATCATTCCAAATCATTCCATTTCATTATATTTCTAAGGCATTGTCCTTCTCATGTTAGAGCATCATGCGTTTCTTTGATAGGCAACTTACACGTGTAACTTCCAACATGGCACGTTTATTCCGAATGCAACATTTAAACACAAAGCAATAATTTCTGCGTTACTTAAGGCATATTCTCGATTAAAGCACTACATTAGTCTTCAAATAATATAAGCACACATCTACCTATTGCACTATTCTTGATTTAGTTCTACATCTCTAATAATCACACGTTAATACAGTCCTCTAAATATGCGGGTGCTGACTATTGGTGATTATAACGCATCCCTACAATTTTCCAGAATAACATGGCACTCTATCACCCTGTCAGCTCATATGCAACACTAAGGATCAACCAACGCTGGGAAGCCTTGAGGTGGTCATGGGCTTTAGAAGTTTGCATATAATAGAATAGAATTGCGACCGAGAAGTAATACTGCATCATGTGCGCATGCATAGCCCACCTAGATATGAGGACTGACAAATACTAATTTTTCCAGACTAGACCCGTAGAGTGCAAGTCCTCTGCAAAACGTTCATGTTGGTCAAAAAGAAATTGAGGGAGTGTAATATTAAATATAGTCTGATGTTTCTTGCCAGGCTCAGAATCCAGTACAATGGCCGTGTCCACTTTTACGAATAGCTACAGGAGGCCATAGACTGGCTTGACTTCATTGGACATGGCCGCAGCTCTGGATCCCCCACACGAAAGGGGACCCGGAATTGCTCCGTGCTCCTGACGAGGTACCTGCACGCCGCACTGCGCTTTGCGCTGCTCTTGCCGCGTTGCCGTTTTTATTCTTACCTTTTGCTATTTGCGTTTGTTTGAGTTGCTTTCTACCCTGTTTTTACTCTTGATACTTCTCCCCTTCACTTGCACTGTAATTGGTAATCACCGCTGTTTAGCGGGTCTGGTTCCTGGGGTAGGGGAAATTTTTAGGCGCCATCTTGGAGTGGTGTGGACTGGTAGTGGGCGTTACCGGCGAGCGCTCTAGCGCTCCGGACGGCCAGAGGGATGCTTACTTAAGGCGACCAGCCCTGGGGATAGCCCTGACGAGGTACCTGCACGCCGCACTGCGCTTTGCGCTGCTCTTGCCGCGTTACCGTTTTTATTCTTACCTTTTGCTATTTGCGTTTGTTTGAGTTGTTTTCTACCCTGTTTTTACTCTTGATACTTCTCCCCTTCACTTGCACTGTAATTGGTAATCACCGCTGTTTAGCGGGTCCGGTTCCTGGGGTAGGGGAAATTTTTAGGCGCCATCTTGGAGTGGTGTGGACTGGTAGTGGGCGTTACCGGCGAGCGCTCTAGCGCTCCGGACGGCCAGAGGGACGCTTACTTAAGGCGACCAGCCCTGGGGATAGCCCTGACGAGGTACCTGCACACCGCACTGCGCTTTGCGCTGCTCCTGCCGCTTTTATTCTTACCTTTTGCTATTTGCGTTTGTTTGAGTTGCTTTCTACCCTCTTTTTACTCTTGATACTTCTCCCCTTCACTTGCACTGTAATTGATAATCACCGCTGTTTAGCGGGTCCGGTTCCTGGGGTAGGGGAAATTTTTAGGCGCCATCTTGGAGTGGTGTGGACTGGTAGTGGGCGTTACCGGCGAGCGCTCTAGCGCTCCGGACGGCCAGAGGGATGCTTACTTAAAGCTCCCCGCCAAGCGCAGCGGGATCGCGCAGCGGGATCGCGCAGCGGGCGCGCCTTCGCTGCGCCTGAGTCGTGCCAGAGTCCTGCCCGCCTGCGCCCGTCAGCGCCAAGGTAGCGCGGGTCGCGGCAGAACTCTGGATGGGAGATTTTCTATCATGACTCGCCCTACTATCAGGTATGCTAGGGACGATCTGTTGTTCATTCGGGATCGTATATCACACTGTGATCTTTCGCCTATGCATCCGTTATGTGGTCCACTTCACTGTAGCTGTGGTGGTTGGATATTAGACGCTCCTTCTCTGATTCGTTCGTTGGAGCTGCCACTCGTAGGTAAAAGAAAGCCAGGAACTTCTGATCTGAACATATGGAGCCTAAATGTCAGATCACTGGTAAAGCATCATCAGGAAATATACGATCTTCTTAGAGATGAATCTGCAGACGCGCTTTTTTTGACCGAAACCTGGTTGCAGGATTCGGATTCCTCTATATTGAATCTGGCCTTCCCTTCAAACTATGCCATCTTCACCCTCAATCGTGTTACCAGGGGGGGAGGCATTGCCCTGGCTGTTAAGGTGTGCTACCCGTGCGAGTGGAAGACTGCTAAACTCCCAGGATCTGAAAGTGCCCTTTTTAAAATTTCGTTTAGTCACCATTTCACATTTTCCGGTTTGCTAATTTATCGCCCGCCGGGCTGTGATTCTGCCTTTAGGGCTGCCCTCCCAGACTTAATTAGTATGGAGGCACTGGGATGTGCCAATTTTAATGTTATTGGAGATCTCAATCTTCATTTGGATTGCCCCTCTTTGCCCTCCATTAGGAGTTTTCTGACCGATTTAGAGGCTTTACAGCTCCTCCAACTGGTTACTTCCCCCACGCATAGAAATGGGCACATTCTTGACCCTTTCTTCTCTAATTTGGAGGGAATTAGGGTCACTTGTCCCACCCAGATGGTCTGGACAGACCATATGCTGGTGAAAGCGATATGCCCTAGGATGGAACCCCTTTTTACATCTCATGATAGAATAGCTCCTAAACGGCATTGGAATAAACTTCATCTGGAGGATTTTTATCAGCTGTTAGAGGAGACACCGTTAGGCCCTCTTATTGATGTTGACCACGGATACGACTCCTTTTGTGAGTGGATCTCCCGGGCTCTGGACCTGCTGATCCCTGTGTCATGGTCCAGGTGCCGTCCAAAAGAGCCAAGCCCATGGTATGATGGTGCTTTGGCGTCTCTCAAAAGAGCCTGTAGACAGGCGGAGAGACTATGGAGAAAATCGTTTGATCCTGTATTGAAAGCAAGTTATCTTGCTAAAACAAAAATCTACCACAGGGCGGTGTGTAGGACACGAGCAGCTTTTTATGCTCAAGAGTTTCAGAATAGTGCAAATCCTACGAAACTCATTTTTAAGGTATTAAAGGACTTGATGGCCAAGAGGACTACGGTGGTGGAGATATGCTCAGATTCGCATTGTGAGACTTTGGCCTCCTTTTTTCTTGAGAAAGTTCATGCCATCTATCGGACTTTCGTGATGGCCTCCTCTCCTCCTGATCGGGTCAGCTGTGTACTTAGTGACAGTGAGTGCCTTACTATTCTGCCCTCTGTGTCCATGGAGGCTTTTGATTTGTTAAGCCTTAAAATTAAGTCAGGGTCTCCGGCAGATCCGATGAAACCGGCTCAGCTTAAGATCATGGCGCCGCTATGCCGTACTCCGGTGCTTTCATTGATCAATCTGTCACTTTCATCTGGGATTGTTCCCATTAGGTGGAAGCAGGCCGTAGTCACACCTATTTTGAAGAAGGCTACCCTTGACCCCCTTAAACCCGAGAACTACCGCCCCATTTCCTTGCTTCCTTGGGCCACGAAAATCGCTGAGGCCCATGTGAACGGCATCCTTACAGACCATCTCTCTAGGGCTAACATTCTGGACCCTACTCAGAACGGATTCCGCCCGGGCCATAACACGGAGACGGCCCTACTTTCTATGGTCGAGCATCTGCGGTCGGTGCTTGATGCAGGTCGGACGGCGGCACTTCTGCTATTAGATCTTAGTGCCGCGTTCAACACGGTCTCGCACAGGATCCTGCTGCAGCGACTTGAGGAAGTGGGTGTCACGGGCTCCGCCTTATGCTGGTTTCGATCCTTCCTGATGGAAAGATCATTCCAGGTTGCGATTCCGCCCGGCAAATCTAAATCTTACCCGTTAACCCTGGGGGTCCCACAGGGTTCATCGCTGAGTCCCACTCTTTTCAATCTCTACCTGAGGCCGCTGGCTGCTGTCGTCAAGCAGTGGGGCTTGACAATGGTCTCATATGCTGATGACACGCAGCTGGCGGTCACGCTGAGTGGGGACTCAGATGTGGAGGCTCCCAGGTTCTGTGACGGGTTACGGGCAGTGGCTAACTGGATGAATTCCAACTGTCTCCAGTTAAATACCAAGAAGACTGAGGTTATGGTGGTCGGTAAGCAGGTGGCCTTGTGGGGTGACAAGTGGTGGCCCTCTGAATTAGGTGTGACCCCTCTCCCAGCATCGGAGATAAAGAATCTGGGGGTGTGGCTGGACCCGACTCTCGGTTTCATTTGCCATACCAAGAAGGTGGCAGCTTCTTGCTATGGCATCATTAGAGGGCTCAGACCCATTCTTAAATTTTTTGATGCATCAACCAGGCAACTGGTGGTTCAAGCATCAGTGCTGTCCCGGCTGGACTATGCCAACTCACTGTTAGCAGGGGTCAATCAGGCTGAAATCACCCGGCTGCAGCGAGTTCAAAATGCTGCAGCCAGAGTGGTGGTTGGTCTGCCAAGGAGGTGTTCGGTTTCTACATCTCTGCACTCGCTCCACTGGCTCCCCATACCCCAAAGGATTAAATTCAAGGTTCTTTGCCTGGCATTTAAAATCCTTAAAGGTATGTCTCCTCAAATCTTGGAGAATTTGCTGACACCGTATGTTCCCTCGCGCACCCTTAGATCTTTAGGTCAGAATCTGGCGGTGGTTCCTCGTTTCAGACTGGCCAAAGCGGGTGGTCGCTCTTTCCGTGTGCGAGCGGCTATGTGGTGGAATTCTCTCCCTCCACACATCCGGGCGATTGACGACCTTCTTCAGTTTAGACGGGCTGTCAAGACTTTTTTATTTGTTTAGTTTCTTGATCTTTTTTCTCTCTTTTCTGATTCTTTTAGTGTTGTGTTGTGTCTGCCTCGTCAAAGCACCAGGACGCCCCTTCGCTGGGGCAGCTGTGCGCGGTACAAATAAACATAACATAACATCGCTCTAGCAGGAACAGGAGAACTCTGGCGCCCTTGACACTGGGCCTTGAGACTGCCGCTGAGGCCTGCATCCTTGTCTGCCTCCTTGCAAAGGCTATAGGAGGGGCTGGCTGCAAGAGACAAGGCATGGAAACTAGGGAAGGGTCAGCTATGTAAAAGAAATTCTGTTTCAGCCACACAGATCCAAAATAATAGACGGTGACCGTCACAGACCACATGCTTGGGAAGAAGCTGGGGACCATGGACACATCATAAACGTAAGTGCTGGGCAAACAGCTCTCACCGTGTATGCTGCTAATCCTGCCTGGCAGTAGGTGCCAAACTTGTCTAAGGTTCGAGAGGCATCGGTAATGAGAATGGCCCAATACATGGCGAGCAACCTGGGTTTCCAGTTGAACAATCAATCAATCAATCAATCAAGGCATTTATAGAGCGCACTACTCACCCGGAGGGTACCAAGGCGCTTGGGGGGGGGTACCGCTACTGCTCGAACAGCCAGGTCTTGAGCTTCTTCCTGAAGGAGAGGTGGTCTTGGGTCAGGCGAAGGTCGGGAGGGAGGGTGTTCCAGGTCTTGGCGGCCAGGTAGGAGAAGGACCTTCCTCCTGTTCTCGCTCTTCGGATGCGGGGGACGGCGGCGAGGGCGTGGTTGGTCGATCGGAGGTGGCGTTTGGGAGCGTAGAAGTTGAGGCGGTTGTTGAGGTAGCTCGGGCCTTGGTCGTGTAGGGCTTTGTGTGCGTGGGTGAGGAGACGGAAGGTGATTCTCTTGTTGACGGGGAGCCAGTGCAGGTCTCTCAGATGTCCGGAGATGTGGCTGCGTCGGGGGATGTCGAGGATGAGTCTGGCTGAGGCGTTCTGGATCCGCTGGAGTCTCTTCTGGAGCTTGGCGGTGGTTCCGGCGTAGAGGGCATTGCCGTAGTCCAGTCGGCTGGTGACGAGGGCCTGGGTGACCGTCTTCCTGGTCTCGGTGGGGATCCACCGGAAGATCTTCCGTAGCATGCGCAGGATGTTGAAACAGGACGCGGAGACGGCGTTGACTTGTCTGGTCATGGAGAGGGAGGAGTCCAGGATGAAGCCCAGGTTGCGTGCGTGGTCTGTCAGTTTGGGTGCGGTGCCCAGGGCGGGGGGCCACCAGGAGTCGTCCCAGGCGGAGGGCGAGGAACCCAGGATGAGGACTTCCGTCTTGTCTGAGTTCAGTTTCAGGCGGCTGGTCGTCATCCACTCGGCTACGTCTTTCATCCCTTTGTGGAGGTTGGTTCTGGCGGCGGCGGGGTCGTTGGTCAGGGAGAGGATCAGCTGGGTGTCGTCGGCGTAGGAGATGATGTTGAGCAGTTGTGAGCGCGACAACAATATTCAAACTAGAGTAGCGTAGTACCAGTTACAAGTGCCCCTAAACCCCTTCATTGTGCAGGGTTTTAGTGCCAAGAAGCCCTTTAGGTTAAACAAACCCTCTGTGACTTCAGAGGAGCCTAGCTCGCGACCGGGATGGCCGCGTTTTAGCTCGGCTCCGTTCAACCACCTGTTTTCTTCGATTATCCTGTATTTCTCCTGCCCCGGGAAGCCCTCCTTGCGGTGTTTCGGTACCGCGGGCACTTTGCGGACACTTACCCGTTGCTCCGGTGATCCTGGGTGCTGTCGATCCTGTGCGGTGGTCCCGCTCGGAGCCTTCGGGGCGGACTGGCCTGGACCTCCTGGCAGCGACGGGACGGGACGGAGCGCGATGGTCGGCCCTTGCTGGCGCTGTGGATCTGGTTGCGGAGGCTGATGTGCGAATAGGCCGGCTGTGCCCGTTGGCGGACCCGACTGGCCTGGGCCTAGGGGTGCGGACGCTGCCTCCTGCGGGGGAGCCTCCTCATTTATCCGGCTTGGTCCCCCCCCTTTGTTCCCCGGCCCGGCCATTTTGAATTTTCCGCCCGGGCTCGGAGAACGGGGCCGGCGGCACGAGGGGGCCGCCGAACATCCTTCTTCTGGTGGGTCTCCTTCCTGCCTTGGGGCGCCCCGCCGCAGTTCGGCTGACCTCCTTTTGCTTTGGTGTTGCTCCGGCCGGGGCCCCCGACGACCGAGGGCTTGCTGGGCTCCTAAGATGGCGGCCGGCCCTGAGAGTCTCTGCCGGGCCTGGGCGAGCACTGGGGGCCCGCCACACGGCCCGGTTGTCGGATCTTGTGAAGGGTTTCCTGCACTTCAAGTTGTCCTGGATGCACTATACTCCTGGCGGACTTCCGTGGCTGCGCCTGTTTCTCCTGTGGAGGCGGACCCTCTTTTTGATTTAGGCGGGCCCCCATCGTTGGATTTTGCTTCCTTGTTGCAGGGTACGGCTGGTGTGCTCCTGGTCTCTGTGCCTCCGGCGGAGACCGCATCCTTGAATTGGAGACTCTCCGACGCCCTTGGTTGTCCTGCTTTGCTGCCTCGGCCGCTGGTCTGTGGTCCGTTTGCATCCTGTCCAGGCCTCGATGATCCTTTCTGTTTCTCATTGCGTCGGCTCCCCGGCCGGGACGCCTGTGCCGACCCAGCTGGGCTTGCCTCGTTGGACTTGTCCATGGAACTGTGCCTGCGGCGCGAAGATTGTACCGTAACTTTTTTATCTTCTCCGTATTTTCTTTCACGTTTCTCCTCAGGACTGCCGCTGGATTTCCTCCTGAACCCTGTGTCCCTCGTCGTTTGGACTTTGTTTGTTTGGATGATTACAACCTTGGACAAAAGCGGACAGGGCTGAAATGACTTATTATATGCGGTAGTCCTGTTTTTGATCTATGACCGACATGTGCTGTTGTGAGGTTGCGTAACTTCGTGGGACTTCTTTTGCTGTTTTTGGGGGATCTTTTTCCTCCTTTTTTCTCCCTTTTTGGTTCTATGGCCCTTGTGTATCCCTTCTTTCGGGGCTCTGTCTCGTCGTCTGTCCCCCTGGTGTCTTTCTGGGGTATTTTTCCGGTATCGCGATGATTCTGATTTGCTGGGTGTGTTTTCTGTATTTTCAATGTCTATTTTGTACCGGGTTATGGTTTTCCTGTTTCGTCGCCCGGGGGCGGGTGTTTGGATAAGAGTCCCTTCCTTTCCTTTTTCCCCCTTCCTTCCCCCCCCCCCCCCCCTTATGCGGGGTTCCTCTCTTTTATTGGGGGTCCGTTTCGTATTGTTTTTGTATTTGGGTCTTTTTCTGTGCTGTTTGGTGGGACGGGTGGAGGCGGCGGTGGGCGGGCGTTGGACGGTGTGTGCGATGGCCTTTCCTCATGTCTGTTGTTTTGACCGGTGCTTATTGGTATGCCTATTTCGTGTTTATTTCTCCTGTGCTTTTACGATCATTGTATTGCTGCCCGCCGCGGCCCCGCCCCTTTGGATTGTCTTTTGGCCCGCCACACTCCTGTGCTCCCTAACCCGTCCTTTGAAAATAAGAAAACTACCTTTCTAATTCTTATCTCCTGTGATCGCTCTAAGAGGCTTGTTATTTCTCCTGTTTCTTTGCCTTTGTGTACTGTGATATTTTGTGCATTGCTCCTGACATTCGGCTCTGTGGTGGCCAGCCCGGTGGGTTGTAGGCCCGTATTTGTGAGCTCTTTCTGTACAATAAAGGTTTTCGGAAAAAAAAAAAAAAAAAAAAAAAAAAACCCTCTGTGACTTCAATATATATGCCTACATATACATGAGTACCATTTAGTTGGGTAGCAATGAAACATATTTTTTTCTGTGCCAAAATGCCCCAAGGGGTGAACGTGTTTATCCCAATGGCTTAACATAACATGTGTGTTTGTAAAGCACACATTCACCCCCAAAGGGGCATCTTGGCACTGAACAACAGATGTTTATTGTTACCCAACTTAATGGTACTCATTTTATCGACCTTAGAAAGGATGAAAGGCTGAGTGGAGCCACCGGGAATTGAACCTGTGACCATGAGGTTGAACGCAGGCCCCTGTAGTGGATGTATTAGTTCACTAAGCCACCAGACCTGGCTTCACAATGGTTGCCCTACCCCCTTTAAGACTGTGGTGAGGGGCCCATCGGACTCCCATATCTCATGGATATTTGCAGACCTAGGGCTAAATGAGGGAGCCCATGAAGGGTGCGGAACTCCCTGCGTCACAGGGGCCTGCATCACGCCCATGGATTATTCCCTCCTTGTGAGTTCAGCGTCAGGTACTTTGTGTTGGCGCAGAGGACGCTATCAACTGGTTTTCTGACTTGGCGTGGAGGGAAGAGATGTAGGAACAACTCTGTCATTCATGGACAGCATGGCTCACGGGTGGGGGGGCAAGGTCGGGCGGGGGTACAGGCGAGTGGTCATGAGGGAAGTGGGTGTCGCGTCGGGAGGGGGGTTAAATAATAAATACATTTAAAAAAATTAAGTTGCCTACTTTCCCGGGTCCAGAGTCTTCGTTCTGCTCCTGCTTTCCTGCCTCGGGAGGAACAGAAGGCAGCCAGCCTCCCTCCCCTCCCCTAAGCCAATCACAACGCTGTAATGGCAGCATTGTGATTGGTTGGGACGCTGACCACACAGCCGTCTATGGGGAGGCCAGCCTACAAGGAGAAAAGAAAGGGAGAGTGTGCAGGACTGGTTTGGTAGGCCCCAGAGGGCCGACCAACCAGTCAGGGCCCACAGCATTGGTTTAGCCACTCCTCCCCTGCCCTCAAGCAGACCCACCCGCCCCCAACCAAACCCTTCTGCTTTCTCGCAGTGTGAGAAGCAGAAACATAAAATGGTATTTATAATACCATTTTATGTTTCTACTTCTCGCACTGCGAGAAAGCAGTGGGGTGACGCTCCTCCGTCCACATGGTGGAGCCGCCTCCATTGAAACACATAGGCCCATATTAATTTTCTCTCTATCTCCGTCCCCACTCCTCCTATCTTTCATTCCTCGCTCAGTCTTGCTCTCTCTCCCTCTTGCTTACAGTTTTGCTTTCTCCGTTTTCCCTCGCGCTCTTGCTCTCTCTTTCGCTCACATTTTCTCTCTCTCTCCTGCTACCTCTATACCTTTGGAGTGCTTGGTGCAGACCGGAAGTGAGGATCGTGGCAAAGAGCAGCTGCCTGGAATTATTAATCAGAACACCTGTTATTGAACCACCAAGAGTTAGGTTTGCAGTTACATATTTGAACTACATTAATGACAGGATAGTATCATGACACGTTAGCTGAGACTGGCTCATCCAATCAAAATTTTGAGCCTGTGGACATTAACTATAGTTATTTGCCTGCATTCTAAATATAGTGACATGTTGGAGCAGGGACATGAAGCCATTAGCTACAAGCAGGCATGTGCCTGCCAGCATTAAGTGGAAGTAGGGGGCTGTTGCTCTTACCCAATAAGAAAGCTTGTTATGCAGTAACATGTCTTCTTTTTGGAATTAAACCTTCTGGGGAAAAATAGCATTACAAAAACAGGGTGGGAAATGTACAAGATACAGATAAATAGGTGTATAAGGGCAAAGCAAGTCTTATAGATACGAGAAAAGTAAAGGGTTTAGAGGAATTGGCGAGAAAATAGCTTTTGTTAAGGGAGGGGGCGTGATCTTGCGCCGTTATAAAAAATAAATTATACCCGAAAATGGAAAAAAGTAACATTTTATTTTTTTGAAAATATTAAGATCTAATGAATTACCTCAAGATTAGTCACAGAGTATTACAATCAGAGTGACTACTCCGAAATTAACATATTTTTGTGTCTATATAAAGGCCACCTCTTTCACGAATTAAAGCGTGACGTTGCACCAGCCGGCCACAGTACCCTCCCGCCAGCCCCCCTCTTCACACTGCCACTGGACACATCCCCAGCTTTGTCTCATGCCATGGTCAGCGCAGATCTGTGGTACTCCGTCCATTAATAAATCATTAAAGGCAGGCAGCCCATCTAATATTCAGCGCGTCAGCCTCGCTCCCAGGAGCGCGCTGAAATATTCCGATTGAAGCGCTCGGCGAGCGGGGAACATGTGCGAAACGCATCTCGCTGCGTGATCTCAGACGGGGTCCTGGATTCCTTCAGTCAAAAATAATAAATAAAGGACTGCTTAGGTGTAATAATTCTGCGGCGGAAACGAGACTATAGGCAAACAGGGATTTCAGAACAGACAGCATCTGTCTGCAGAAATGGGAACATCGAATCATAGCTGAGTAACTTGGAGAAGAACCACACATCCTTATGATTATCTTACTTGTAATGCGAACGCTGCAAACATTAATTGCTTCTAGGCGCACAGGAGCTGAGGTGGAATATATATATAGGTACGAAAGTTTTCACTGTTAATGGTATATAATACACAAGGACGTAAGGCAAGGAGGATGCAAATAGATAGGAGGCATAGATCAATAAATAATAAATCAACATCTTAGTAAATAATGCATGCGTAAATCAAAGGTGTGCATTTTTGTACAGAATCAAAATTACCCACTCAGTGTTTGTCAAATTCTAAATTCCCCAGACGAGGATGAAAATCTGGCATTTGCTTGTCAATGGATCCCTATTCGACAGGCAACCTGCTGAACAAAGGGGTCAATGAATGAAAAAAAATGAGACGGCCGGACTTAGGTCCCTCTCAGAGCTGGGTTGAACTAAGTAGAGATATCGAGGTGTTCCTCAGGGCATCCGAAAGCTCGAAATTCTTCTGGTTGTCTTCATCGCAGACTCCTGCTCTTCCTCGTCCCATGGATAATGAAACTAGTGAAGGATGGTTAGAGGTGAGAGGGGTAGAAGGTGTGAAGGTGAGGGTGGAGCTGAGGAGGATGATGGGAAAGTTGATAGAATGAAGGGGTAAGGGGTAAGTAACTACAAGAGAAAATAGAGGGGGGATGGTAGTCGAATATGTATGAATGAGAAGGGGGGAGTGAGACAGGCAATCAGTTGAGGGAACCTCATAAAGTCAGGGTTCAATTATAATCTATGTTGGGTGAACAGGATTAAGGCCCCCAGAATCTGTTGAAAAAATGCAGCTTGAGGTCCTTTTTGAAGCTGAGGTAGGAGGGGTTGCAACGTAGGTCTTTAGGGAGTGAGTTCCAGATGGTAGGCGCATTACCGGAGAAAGAGCGTGACTGTGTAGATTTCTTGTTTAACAAGGGGGGGGGGGCAAGGACGAGGGCATTGGTGTTCCTCATTGCTCTAGAGCAGCCAGCTATGTGGAGTTTATCGGAGAGATACAATGGGGTGTGTTGATGGAGGGCTTCTGCGTAATGCAAGCGGTCTAGTCGATGGATCTGCCTTCGATGGGAAGCCATGTAAGACCCTTGAGGATGGGAGCAATGTGGTCAAACCGCTTACAATCCTAAATAAGTCTGGCCGCAAGGTTAAGGACCGATTTAATTGGGGCCAAGTGGACTTTCGGCATTCCATCGAGAATGACATTACCATAGTCCAATCTAGACAGTACCAGTGATTGCACAACTAGTTTATAGTCATCAGCAGGAATGAAGGGTTTAATTTTCTTGAGGTGTTGGACAATGAAGAGGGCTCATTTCACCACATTTTTTTATGTGGGGAGTAAGACTGAGGTTTTGGTCAATGCTAATTCCAAGGGATTTGACTGAGTTAGAGATGGAAAGAGTGCAGTTGGGAGCTTTAAGGTCAGAGATCCAGTGTTGGATTGGGAGCCGGTTGATTTTGGGAGAGAATAGAATGGTTTCTGCTTTTTCAGGGTTGAGTTTGAGGTGATTGTGATGGAGCCAGTGTTGAATTTTAGTCAGGGTATCATTGAGGTGTAGAATGTCAGCATGAGATTTAATCTTATAGTAAAGTTGGGTATTATCCGCGTAGAGGTGGAAATTGATTCCTGCTTGCTTAAGAATGAGGGTGAGGGGTTCCATGAAAAGGTTGAATAGAGCGGTAGAGAGTATAGAACCCTGGGGGACACCCAAGGAGATGGGCATAGGTTTCGAGGGGTAATCATTGAGTTTAATTTGTTGGGTTCGGTGTTGGAAGAAGGAGGTGAACAATTTGAGGACAGGACCATTGAAGCCGAAACGATCTTTGAGCATGCTGAGTAATGCGGAGTGGTTAACAGTATCAAAGGCAGCTGAGAGGTTGAGGAGAATGAGAGGGGAGGTCTCCCCCTTGTCGAGGGAGTAGTGGATGTCATCCATAAAGTTGAGCATGACAGTTTCTGTACTGCAGCCCTTTCTAAAGCCTGACTGTAATGGGTCCAAAAGGTTGAAAGAATCGATGTGTTTGTCCAGTTGGAGCTAGGCGCATTTTTCAAGGGCCTTAGATAGAAGAGGAAGGTTGAAGATGGGTCGCAGATTGTTGAGGTCATTAGGGTCAGCTGTAGTGTTTTTGACGGTGGGAGTGATTTGCCCCATTTGGAGGGAAGCAGGGACACAGCCTGTGATCAAGGAATAAAGATAAAGATATAAAGAGAAAGATGGTATAAAGATAGTTACTGCTAAGGCCACAATTCCGAGTACAGGGTAGATTCCAATACTTGCGCACAGGGACCGGAATGAGGCTATATGTGATAAACATTACACCACTCCCAATTTGCCCAAAGTAAATTTTGGCAGGTCAAACATCCCACAATTTACTGAGGGAAAAAGATCCCAGTATGCTCTGATACATTGTTGTTTTTGCATTGTCACCCCGAGTGGGACGGGTATGCTCAGACGTGAGTCCCGTGCTCTCCATGCCACTGGAATCAAGCTATCCTGGCTGATGACAGCTGATAGCCAGAAACCGGTCCTAGGATGCTTGATTCCAGTCCAGGGAAGACATGGCTTGGCAGTTTGGACTGGACTGTTCCCATGAGGCACAGGGTCAAGACTGATTTGCATATGGCCATGTCTGAACTGGGGTGGTGTGGTGAGCAATATAACGATGGATTAAACCCAGATCTGTGACTGGGGATGAATGTTTTGTCATTGTGCAACATTCCGTCCATCAATTGTTGTTTTTGCATTTGTCACCCAGAGTGGGCCGGGTATGCTCAGACGTGAGTCCCGTGCTCTCCATGCCACTGGAATCAAGCTATCCTGGCTGATGACGGCTGATAGCCAGAAACCGGTCCTAGAATCCTTGATTCCGGTCCAGGGAAGACATGGCTTGGCAGTTCGGGGTGGGCTGTTCCCATGAGGCACAGGGTCAAGACTGATTTGCATATGGCCATGTCTGAACTGGGGTGGTGTGGTGAGCAAAATAACGATGGATTTAACCCAGATCTGTGACTGAGGGTGAATGTTTTGCCGTTATGCAACATTCCGTCCATCAATTGTTGTTTTTGCATTTGTCGTAAGGCCTTGCCACACCCAAGAAAACTGTATTTTTCTTGTTGTCGTAAGGCCATGCCTCATCCAAGATAATAGAATTTATCTGGTTGCTGTAAAGCCATGCCTCACCCAAGATAATGGTATTTATCTGGTTGTGGTAAATAACCCATCCCATTCTGGGCCATTCATAATTGGGATCTGAGTAATAAGAGCATTATCACTTCATTACACTGTCACTTTGTGGCCCAAACCGTATGAGGACTTAGCAGGCATCCCTCAGAGGCATCCTACATAAGTCATACAACAACATGACCCATGTGAGAACTCTGGTTTCAACGTATCCCTCAAGGAAGCAAGCAGCTTTTAGAAGAACCATTAATTGACGAACTGTAGAATAACCACTGTATTCCAGATTCCAAAAGGCTGCCATCAGGCACACAGTCATACAATTAGAAAGGTAAAAAAAAAACTAATAGGGCCTAAAAAGGATTCTCAAGAGCAAACACTGCATATCCACGGTTTGTCATGGGGATTACCAACACAAATGTTTCTAGGTAATCTGTAAGCGCTCATGTAACAAAATATCGATCTGAGGGGTTTAATATAGAGTAACAACAAGCCAAACATACATATCTATTGAATTTAAGATATGCTTTGTTTTTCATAACAAATATGCCAGGCCTCGAGTCTTCATCATAACATTTCATAACAAAAAGATCAGGCCTATAGACATGGTAATTGGCCTGCCACCATAACCAACTCAGTCCTGCTGTATAAACTATAAGCTTTGCCACGAGCAAAAAAGTGCAATACAAGCATTCTTTTTAGTTGAAGCACACATATTTGGGCAGTCAAATCATGTACTCAGGGGAACCAAACATGGGAGTTGAGCCTAATCATTAGTACTCTAAATGTTCTTTTTTTTTGCTGATCACATAAGGTTAGCTGACAAACGCACTGTGAAGCCAGACATAAAGAGCCATATTTATAAGTGTAGCCCATGGCATCTCATACTGCTCTCAAAAACACTCTCAAGTCCAAAATTGATGATGCAAGGGGACAGTGGTAGGGGTTGCACTACATTCCTTTTGGCTGCCTTCCTCCCATCTGTGCTGCTGCCAGAGAAAAACAAACACCATACATTATTTAGTTATTTATGTGTGTGCCCCTGAAAATTGATGCTTAGGCAGTCATACTGATGCTGGCTCTGGCAGCTGGATAAAAGAATCACAGCTGTGTGGAGGGGGGGCACTTTTTTTCTGTGTAAGCATGCAACTTCTACCCAATCAAAACACGTACTCCTGGCTCCCAACGTGAAAGCTCCTCTCCATAGTACTCTAGAAAGCTCATATTTCGGGATGATCACATTACATATGGTGACAGCCACTGTCAAGGCAGACCTAAAAGACAATGGGCCTGATGTACAGAGAGACAGGTCACAAATATTGGTCACAAACTGTGCACTTTATGCATGCGACCTCTCGAATTTCTGCATGGTTGTGTGCAAAATCTCCAGCCGTAGGGGGGCACAGAATTAAATGTCTCAAAAATATTAATTAGGCAGGTCGCTATATGTCAATGTCTGTGATTCGCAAAACACAGGAGTGGTGGCCTGAAATATACAGTAGAGCATCATCCCAATCAAGAACTGCCTGCCAATACGGCCTCATATTTTATGTCTGTGCCCCTCCCAACAGCCGTAATTTTTCTAACAAGACTCTTACTCTAAAAAGATCTTTTCTACACAGCCCACCAAGACCCTCCTTATTCTTTTACACCATCACAACTAATATTCCTTATTGTTTTAAATTCAGTAGGTGGATAAGTTGGCTACTTGTCCTAGATGGGCAAAGTCCTCTATATTTGTTATAGGTACTCATGTAGCAGATACTAGCCAAATAACTGTTCTTATTGTTTTAAAGTTGACAAATGACGTTGAAGGATATAAGCAAACAATACTTATTTTAAACTGGAACATTGGTTAAAATGCTGATGAAAATTGGTGTCCACTGGTGTAAAGGAGCACTAAACCCATCTTGTTGATCATGAATTCCTAGACCCTCTTCGTAGAATGGGTTCCGGAAAAATCATAGCGCCGAATCAGCGCTTATTGCCTCCACAGATTCTATTCTCAGGCAAGTGGATCCGGGAGGTGCTGCTATCCTGGCTTTGCAAGACCTGTTAGCAGCCTTTGACACCATATCTGCAAAGGCTGTGGCAGGCCAGGCTGAAGGATGTGGCCCTTAAGTTGTTGGAGTCTCTCCATGCGACAGATCGATCACTGTTAGTTGCGGTGACTTCAGAGCAATCCCCTTTAGGTTCCCTGTGGGGTTCCCCAAGGGTCTTCCCTAAGCCATACTCTGTTTAATTTGTATGCCCCCCCCTCTGGCGAATGGTTTCCAGGTATTGTCCTATGCGGATGACACCCAGATCATCGTTCCCATCTCTGATAACTGGTAAGAGGACGCAGGGAAGTTTAGGGCATGTATCCAGGAGATTAGCAGGTGGATGAGGGAGAACTGGCTTAAAATGAATGGGGAGAAAACTGAGATCGTGGTGTTTGGAATGGATAGTGCAATCTAGACAGACTGCTGGTGGCTACATACTTGTGGTACCTTACCTGTCCCAGCGGCAGCCAAAAACCTGGGTGTGATGTTTGACGACACCTGGACCTTCAACACCCAGGTCAATAGAAAAGTGAGTTCTTGTTTTTGGATGATTAGGATCTCAAAGAAAATACTCCCTCTTCTTCTGAATAAGCTCAGGGTACCAGTTGTCATTGCCCCCATCACTACTGGCCTAGACTACTGCAATGCCCTTTCATTCATTCACTCAATTATTCAGAATGCCTCTGCACGCTTGGTCCTAGGAGTACCCAAACACTCTTCGCTCAGAGAAGGTTTGAGAACCCTTCACTGACAATGAAGAAATGTGTCTTTTAAAGCGCTTTGCTTGACGCATAAAGCCCTCCACTCTCAGGGATCGAGCTATCCTAGGACTGCCCTGAATTGGTATATTCCTGGAGACCTCTGAGATCAGCGGGGCGCCATAAGGTAGCGGTTCCACAATGCAAGAAAGTAAGGTGGGGGGAAGGTGCTTTCACAGTGGCGGCTGCCAGGCTGTGGAACTCCCTCCATGAATATATCAGGATCCTGAGCTCGCACCTGTTGTTCCGTAAACACATAAAAACGTGGATTTTTGTGGATTAGGCTTCTGATAGGGGTTGTATTACAATGGGTTTGTCTGCTTTGGGTTGACACAGTTCACTCTGTTCTCCTCTGTTCATAGCGCTTTTATGCCTTCTGGTGTAATGTGCTTTAGAAATACCACAAATACCAATACAAATACATGTTCCCGGGACCTAATCTAGAGATTTCTATTTATTCTATAAACGTGAGTACTGCTGTGCTCTGTCTCTTAAAGCTAACTCGTTTGCAAGACCTGGAGGTACCTGGAGGTGATGTGGTTTGCTAATGATGTCACAAATTGGTCACGTCAGGATGCCAGGGTTCAAATGGGGAAGCCAGGATTGAAGAGGTGAAGCCAGGATTAAAACGAGACTTTACATTTAGAGAGGTCCAGAGGGAAAAAACTGCACTTCTGCACTCCTGTGAGCACTCTTTGAATCCTGGGCCATGTTTTCTCCAACCTCTGTTCTTTGCCTCTGCACTCAGTCACCTTGTTTCAGGCCTTGTTTCACCCCATCGTCTCAGTTTAGCACAATGCCCAGGGTGCCCTGTACTCCATGGACATACCAGGGCTCAGCTTCACTGCAATTAAAGGATGCACTTCGACAACGGCCCCGAGATAATGACGGGTTCAGCCCGTTTTCAGGCTTCAGGAGATTACTTTAATTGTTCCCAATGAATGTGCGCACATGCCAGAAAACAACTGCTTGCCGGCGTCACTGCCCGCGACTCTCATCAGGGAAGGAGGGGATTTCCCAGCCTGCACCGCGGGAGAGTGCTTCAGGCCATGGGGCGGCTCAGTGAAACTGTGGAGGTTTCTTGATAGAATGATAGGGCGGCTGAGAGAGGGGCATCCGCATGGCAGGTGAGTCTACCTACGCCTGGCACAAACTTTTATTTCATGGTCTTCAGCATTGCTCTAAGTTACGTGAGGCCAGAGAGGACGTGAGAGAAAGATACATTTTATGGTCTTTAGCTGTGCCCTTCTGTCAGTGGCAAGGAGGACTGTAGAGGAAGATTTTCTGATCAGCCAGAGGGTTAAGGATGGTTCAGTGGCACTCCGATGCCAATCCCAGAACTTTATTCATCTGGATATTCTTTTGGTCTCCACATTCCCTATAGAGATTGCACCATTAATTCATGACACTTCTTATAGAAAAGCATTTTATGATGTCAGTTCTGAATCTTCTTTTCTCTAGCCTCTTAAAGTGGCCTCTAGTCCTAAGGTAGCCTCGGAAAAAACACTTTATCTTGTCTGTGTTGCCTTGTATGGGATATAATATTTAGAGTTTTATATTTTATTTTTCAGTCTTTCACTCAGTGTATACACATTTCCATTCCCAAGCATCTGCTCATTCAACCTGTGGTTTACACCATGCACTAATTTGATCGTTTTTGTCTGAGTGGTCTGCAGTCTGTTGTTAATCTTCTGAAAACCTGGCTTCAAGAACAGTTCTCAGATCTACAGATGTGGCCACCAGAAACTGTACACAATAATCTAGATGTGACATACAGAAGCAAAAAAGACACCCCAGATGTATCATCCAGAATTGCGGATGATGTTTTCAAACCCCAGCCCAGACTTCAGATCTGCTCTGCAAAACTGAACAAAATGCTCCAGGTCCAGACCTTTCATTGAGTGCAAAGGTTCCAAATGTGGCCCATGGAATTGAAATAAAAACTCCATTTGATGTGAGCTCTAAAACAGTAGTTAATGTTTCATATGTAATCCCAAAACTAGGGTCAGGCCAGTCTCCTGGTTTGGCGTCCATAATACTTTAGACCAGGCTTCCAGATTCGAGCACAATGTTCTAGAAGGGACACCTCAGGCTACGCTCAGTGTCTCATACGCCCAGTCCAAATTTTACCCAGCCAGACTTACGCTATGTCCTCCAGGATTGAACATTATACTTCATAGCAGGCCACTAGAATTGGTACAATCTTCCAGATGTGAACACAAGAACTGAGAACAAGAATGAATTCCAAATGTGGCGTACAGGATTGAACACCATATTCTAAGTGTGGCCCACATAACTACAGACAATGTTCCATATGTCTTCCCTTAACCAGGGACAATTCTCTAGATCTGGCCTCCAGAACTGAGCATAAATCTTCAGATGGGGCCCTCCAGATTTGGGCTCAATGGGCCATATGTATGAACACATTTCACCATTGACACAGAATGGGTGAAACCCTTTGATACATCTGGCCCAATGTTTCAGATTTGGACTCTTGAACAGGACATTGGATCCAGCTGTGACCTACAGAACTTTGTCAAATGCCCCATTTTTTACCTACAGAATGCAAGCCACTGTTCCATGTGGAATATCCAAAACTAGACACAATACTCCAGATTTGGCCTTCATGACTGAAAACAATAAATGAAATGTGTATTTATAACTGGATAAATTACTCAAGACGAGACCTCATCATTGGTTTGTCCTGTGTAGACCCAACCTCCAATTTATGTAGATGTTTCCTCTTTCTTTCCCCACCACTGTGTCATTGTTTCTCCACTTTAACATTATTTGATATGACTGCTCAGTGGCTCTACTTCTTTGCTGCGAAATAGAGGATCTGAAACGAAAAATTTGTAGCAAATTTTTCTATGTCAAAAAGAAGGCAAGGTGAAACCAAGAACAAGAATCGCCAGAACCCATCGTCCAATAAAAGGGGATGAAGGTTGGGATAAACAGCAGGTAGAATAAGGTGCACTAACACTACATACACGGACAAATCTCAGTCTGCATCACGTGCCAGGATTACGTATAGCAGCAGGTGCATGTGGGGAAAAAATAGCTGGAGCGATGGTGGGGTGCAGCTTTGAGGCACACCCAGCTAAACATAAAAAACCCACGTCAGGAACATTGGCTCCAATACACAAACATCGAAGGAGGCAAGACGACAAAGATAAAATGGTATGCAGGTGTGAGGATGGAGACGCTGTCTTGTAAAAGTAACAAAATGCAAATAGAAGGGTATATCACTGATTGAAGGACTGTGGTGTAGTGCATGCATCAGTATACTTGTTGCAGTGAAAATTCAGAGAACAGAGGAGAATCTGAATAACTGAATGTAGGGTTTCAGATTTCCAGATGATTACTTTGGAAAATAGTCCACAGCTAGGTGCCCACTAGTTTGTTATGCCATAAAAGTAGTGAAGAGTTTTAGGGACTTGTTTAGAATTTGGCAGAGCGAGAAAGACTGAAAATCAGTGGTGCTCTCATTCTGCTAAACTCACAGATCCTCTGCCATCTTTAAAGGCTTGGGAAGTGCTGCATTTACACCAGTGACTCTGCCAGCTTAAATATTTGACTAGATGGCCTATCTGTCACAGAACTGTCAAGTCAAAGGTATAAAGAGGGGAAGAGATGTTGGTTAGTCCGTCATACAACTACCAATTCACTAAGCAGTCCAACTAAGTATGATGCTCCAGGTGAAGGTGTTTCTGGCAGTCCTCAGTTTTCAACCAATGGTTTTTTGTGCTCCAAAATGTAATAAGCCCGAAGTTACAATGCCTCTCCTACTAGGAAACAGGTTCCCTTACAGTAACACTCAGTGATCAGTCCCTCTGGGTTGGCTCGTTGCACAGTAGTGTTCACCTCCCGATAGCCTCAATTCCGATTGTTATTATAGCACAGAAGCTTGAGGTGATCAAGTGAGGGAAGGAAGGGAAGGGAACAGCAGGGAAGGAGACCTGTAAATAAAGAAAAATATAGCAATCACTCTGAATACATTATCAACATATAAATATCTTTTCCCTGTTAGCCTGCATTTATCTGAAACAAAAAGTAATCTGTACTAGTAAGGTCAAGGGAGAAGGATAGACAACATTTCAGCTCTGTTTATGCGTTCAAATGCTTCTTTTTAGAAATATGCTGGAATAGGAAGTAGGTGTTATTATACATTCCAATACAAGTTACCACTTTTTCCTGAGACAGGAAACATACAACTACCCATCCAACTTAGTATGAAGCCTTGCCTCACAGGGAAGAACCAACTCCAAGGTCTCAAGGAAGGCCCCTGTTAAGAATGGCAAATGATAAAACACCACCATGAATATCATCAAGTATGTACGCATCTTCCTATCATAGCTCTTCTTGATGTACCAAATAATTCAGGAATTTCAGACGGCGTTATTATGCATCAGAATCCACTGTCTTACAGTATGGTTTTCTCATCAAATGTTATTTCTACTTTTAGTTTCCACCATGCAGAAATTCTGTAGCACCTGTACTTATTGCCGGTATTGTCAAGTCTCGATATGTCAATGTGTGATAAATACAGATAATGGCGTCCGCGCCGCATCATACACTCTCAAAGACCACCCAATATTTGAGGTCGAATATGGCCCGTATAAAGGCAGCCCTCACATAGGACTGAATAGCTATGACCCCAACACCACCTGTACTATAAACACTCAAGCAGTAAATGTCTAGCCACAACCCCAGCACACCGGAATAATGCGGTTCAAGGAACGCCATGCCGAAGTCAAAGGCAGATTTGACGTTCTCCCCGACAAAGCAAAACGTGCACCAATAAAACAACCGTGTAGTAAGAGCCAGGTTTTTGTAGGTAATTCCAGCTGTTTATTTCAGAGTATGCTGCACCCACAACCGGACCTCACACTGCACACCAGGATCTCCACCAACGGAATAACGTTGCTAGAATCCTGACATGCAGCGTTCCGCCACAGAACAAAGAACACATTACAAATAATGCAGAGTATAAGAAAACATCCTCGTGCCACAACACAGCACGAGGATGTAACATAGAAGAAATACTACAACATCTACTACAACACCTTCCCCCTTATAATGAAAAGAAAACAATTTTGTTGAGCACAATTAAATAATGTTTCAAACAAACAAAATTGTAAAAACAGAAATACCAGATATTAAGACATCACATAATCATTACATCTTGATGGTAACCTTCTGCTTCGAATTGTCAAATCAGTTGAAGGAACTTGAGAACTATTATTCGTTGCAACAGAAATGGTGTCAAAAACACTTTCCTGAGTAGACTCTGAAACAGAGATAGAAGAAGCATTTACATAATCAGGAATAGTGTCATAAACAAAATGAACCCAATCAGAATCATCTAAATCACGACTATAGTGCTTAGTCAAAGAATCAGCTTGGAGTCAGAAAGCAAGACAAGCGATCTTTGATTCCACCAGCCCCTGTTCCCAAGAAGAGCTGAACTTTTGCTGACACCAGTAACTTGGACAGGTGGAGAGAATTTTGAAGATCCCTTAATAACATTTTTGGGATTCTTAATGAGGACCCAATTGCCAACCTTGAGCAATGTGGAACTGAAATGTCTGCCGGCATCATGAAAAGATTTCATATAGGACTGCTTATTAGCAACCCTACATGCAACATCCTTGTTACAGTGTTGAACATTAACCTGCTTTTTGACTAACCAATTCGGAAATAAATTAGTATGAGGAGTTCTGCCTCTCAACAGAGAAAACAGGGAAACACCTGTAGTGCAATGAGGAGAAATATTGTATGACCAAAGTTTGGATTCTAAAAACACATCAACTTCATGCCGGGAAGAAAGAGCAGCTTGAATTGCATCTTTCACAAGTCTGTTAGCTCTCTCAACAAGGCCATTAGAGGTTGGAGAATAAAGAGCAACCCTAAAGTATTTCACGTTAGAATCAGCAAGAAATGAAGTAAATTTTTGTGAAATAAAATGGGTGCCATTGTCTGACACTAACACAGAAAGAAATCCTTCTACAGAAAATACTTTTCTCAAAAATGTTATGGCATTAGAAGAAGTGGGGGCATCACAAAACATCTGATAAATCCACTTAGAGTGGTAGTCAATCAACAAAATGATGTACCTCATATCATGAGGTAATAAGTCATATTCCCAGAAATCCAAACCAACTTTGTCCCAAGGCTTAGCAGGAAAAGACACTGGGTGTAAAGGAGTGTTAATGAGTTTCCATTTTTTGTCTGACAATAAACACTCAGGACAAGAGTCAATATAAAATTTCACTTGAGATTCCAAGGATGACCACCAATAAAAAGTCTTAATGAGTTGAGAAGTTTTGGATATCCCTAAATGACCCTGATGGGCAAATGTAATCATTTCATTCCTGATATCAGAAGGTGGAACAAACAAATCATGTCTCATGATCATATTGTTGACAAGGGATAATTCAGAAGCCACCATTGCAAAAGCTTTCAACTCATTAGGAAGTTTCCTAACCTCAGGCCAACCTTTAATAATATAATTCGAAACTAGTTTGAGATTCTCATCCTTCGCCTGCGCACTTAACCAGGACTCCTCAGTGATGCTAGAGACAGAATTAATGGCATCAAGAGTTGCAATAACACATTCTGTGTCCTCTGAACTCTCATTTTCTGAAGAATCATGCAAAGCCATTCGCGAAAGGCAGTCAGCTCTGAAATTGCTTCCCCCAGAAATATGCTTTATGACAAAATGAAACTCTTGAAGTTTAGAAAGAAGCCTAACTAACCTCGCTGAGGTTTTTCCCAAACCATTACCAGATAACAGTTGAGTAAGAGGCTTATGATCTGTGAAAAGTTCAAACTCACGACCCTAAATATAATTCCTGAACTTCTCGATAGCCCAGACGCTGGCAAGAACCTCACGTTCAATAGTGCTATAGTGAGTTTCAGAAGGCTTCAACATTCTCAAAGAAAAAGCTATGGTGTTTTCCTTGCTTGTCAGAGGAAATCGTATGACCCAAATATTCCAAATGTTGAGTGCCAAATTTGCATTTATCAAGTCTGATCGTCAAACCTACATCGTTAAGCCTGCAGAGCACAGAATGCAAATTGTTCAAATGCGATTCCCAATCATCAGAGTACACCAAGATGTCATCTTGATACGCCTGAACCCCTGACATGTTTTTAAAAAGATTATCCATAATCTTCTGAAAAACGCTGGCTGCCGAAGGCAGGCCAAAGGGTAACTTAAGGTATTTGAAAACACCAAAAGGTGTAACGAACATGGTGAACTCTTGAGAATCAACTGTCAGGGGAACTTGGTGATAAGCTGACCGAAGGTCAATAAGTGAAAAAAACGTTGCCCCTCCCAAATTAGCAAGCAGTTCATGAATTTTGGGAAGGGGGTGGCAATCAATGAGAATGTTTTTGTTCAACGTGCGCAAATCCGCGCATAATCTGACCTCCCCATTTTTTTTTCGAACAATCACGATGGGAGAAACCCATTCGGAAGAGTCGGAAGAAGCAATAACACCCTCATCACATAAAGTTTTAAAACAGACTCATCCTTGGCACTGATAGGAACCGGGCGAACTTTATGAACAATGGGCTGAGCATCAGATTTCAATCTAATTTGATGTTGGAAACCTTTGACAGTACCCAATTTTTTAGAAAACAAATTTGGAAATGTATTCAAAACTTTTTCAATTTCAGCTGAATGATCTATGAGAGATAAACACTCTGTATTGGGTAAAACATCACATCTAGAGCCAGCAGGAACATAACCCTGAGGAGGGTCACCTAAAGAAATGGGATTATCGGACCTGGTATAAGACGTAAACCCATTTTCGCGAGATCCTGCCAACCTATGATGTTGCATCCTTTGACTGCAACATAAATCTTCGTGAAAATAGATCTTCCAAGACATTCAAGTCTGTAATTAAAGAAACCAAGCATGTCAATGTCGAACTCGCCAAAAGCCTTTGGGTTGACATCCGTTGGAGATAAGGAAATAGAAGCATGCCATTTGTTATGAAACATGACATCAGAAAGAATGGTCAAGGGAGAACCAGAATCGGCCATGATAGGAATTTCAATATGACCAACGAATGCAGTACCCAAAGGACCCTTGACACATTGGGAGGTAGAGATGGAATTACATTCAATCGAAACAACCATGTCCTGAAAATGGTCAGAGCAATCATCAACTGAGTCAGAAAAGTCAATGCTATTGACTCTGGTGGTTTTCTTAGAAGACCTACAAAAGCCTTGAAAGTGACCATCCTTCTTGCAAAGAATACATCTTTTGCCTATTGCAGGACAACTGGGGTAATTGCTTAAATGTGATTTGGAACCACATCTAAAACAATAAGTACTTTTCTTTATAAATTGTTTAGTAGATCTCTGAGTGGAAACAACATTAACAGAGTTAATATCCTGTGAAGGGACTGTAACCGTATTCAAAGGGTGTTCTTGGTGAAGAACTTTAGATGTAACAATGGACCTTTCTATACTCTTGGCAATATCAATTGTCTCTTGGAGAGATGGTTTCCTACAACTAAGCAGTCATTCCCGAATTTTCCTGGAAAAGCAAGCAAACACAAATTGATCTCGAATATAAAATTCAGGACCTGCTTCAAATTCACAAGTCGATGCTAACACCCGCAATTCCGCAATATATTCCTCCACTGACTCATCTTCTCGCTGTTTCCTTTTGAAAAAATTATGCCTTTCTAGCATTATGTTAGGTTCTTGGTCATAATGTCTAGCGAGACATGACAAAGCCTCTTTGTATGAGTTCCAATGGTCAGCATCGCCACTTTCACCAGGCGGGGTAGGAAACTTAGGCAGGTTCTCAAAAACATGTTGAGCCGCAAGACCAAGGCAACCATACAGGATTGCAACTTTGCGTTCAGAAGAGAAATCAACAGCATCAATGGCCACAATATGATTTTCAAAGGCCTTTACCCATTGCCGCCAAGGAATGCTGGGCTTACCAGGACGTTGCAAGAAAGGAGGTGGTTGGGCAAACTGTTGAGAAGAAGCCATGTCTCAAAATATCCAACAGTAAAGGCAAAGACTAGAAAAATACTAGCAAAATAAACTAGATAATTACATTAAAAAAACTGAAAACATCAAACAACAATGTGTATCATATACAAGAAAAATGCATTTAGAGTACAAATGTAAAATTAGAATAAATAAATGAAATACTTCCACTTTGAAAGTGTAATACTAGAATGCAATAGGTGTGCCTGTCACCGGAAAAGTGCAGGCATGAAATAAAAACGAAGAGATCACAGGTAAATGAGGTGAAAGGTGTGCCCATCACCGTGAGGAAATGCGGGCTAAAAGCATAAAGTGAAAGGTGTGCCCGTCACCATGAGAAAAATGCGGGTTAAATAGTACCTTGAACTGGAAGAAGTCCGCTCGTGAAGAAAAGCGGGTTTAAAAGTACCTTCAATCCGAAGAAATCTGCTCCCGAGAGTAGCGTGTTACCATGGAAACCAAACACACGAAAATGGCCGCCTTGTACGCTTGATGCAGGCCCGCTTGCGTCGCAGCAACGTGAACAGGCGTCCAAGCGTCACAAGGATACGCCGGTTACCAAGGGCGTAAAGTGACGTAGTATCGTGACGAGGGATCACTGCCACCGAAGCGTCACCTGGATACGCCGGTCGTCAAGGGCGTAAAATGACGTAGGATCGTGATGCAGCCACCGAATAAAACCAGCGGAAACTTCTTTTAAAGCCTCAGGAAGTACAAACACAACAGGCTGGCGCAGGAGGAAGGCCAACAAATTAGGCGAATGAAAGTCTTACGTCCGTGAGGGAATCAAGCAGAAATCCGGAAATGCACGCGAAAATAACGTTGGTGGGTGCAGCTGAAGGGTAAGTTCCTTGTCACCAAATGTAGTAAGAGCCAGAACACGGTTTTGCCAAAATCCTGACATGCAGCGTTCCGCCACAGAACAAAGAACACATTACAAATAATGCAGAGTATAAGAAAACATCCTCGTGCCACAACACAGCATGAGGATGTAACATAGAAGAAATACTACAACATCTACTTCAAACCGTCCACACGTGAACACTGGTTTCGGCAAAGTGCCACAGGATTAATGGACGGAATACTCTGCACCAAGCATCTTTTATAGGACATCTGTTTACATCGAGGATTAGGCATCAAACCAGCAAGGTTTCATGGGAAGTGTAGTTCTTTTACCGGTTCACTGCTGTTGGTTTCTTTTACTTGAGGATTTGAATGTCTTTCATCTGTATGGTACTCCACCACCCCATGAGTGCCTGATATAAGGTAACCACTCTTTGTACTCCTACATGATCAGACTGTATTTTTGTCATGGAAGGAATACGCTTGTTCCTGACAGCGTCCAAGATGTCCTGACCTCTCATGCTTGTTTTGTGAATAACAGTATATTCCTTCCCGTGGAAACGCTGACAGGGACCAGGTTTCTCCGGATTTTTTGCATTAAATGCATGTAGTAGTCGTGGAGCATGGATGCCCTTGGCCGGTACCCAGGAATTTTCTTCTGCTCCATATCCTTTACAGGAAACAAGATACCACAAACATGAGCCTCATGTCTTGGAATCTAATATCTTGTGAACTTCGTACTCCTGTTCATTATCCTCCCATATAGGAGATGGAGTCTTTTTCACTGGGGTCTTTGATGGTTTTATCAGTTAGATATGGAATACAGGGTGTAATCTGAGAGACTTTGGTAGGGCTAACTGCACAGTTACTGAATTGATACATTTTATGATTTTATATGGTCTGATGAATCTTGGATTGAAGATACTATCTCTCCCAAAACAAAGGTTTTTGGTAGGCAACCACACCACATCTCCTATACGATACATGGGCCCTGCTCTACGAAGTTTGTCGTCTGCTTTCTTATATCTTACCTTTGCCTCTTGTAGGTTCACTTGAGCTTGTTTTAATTTTTTTTGTATTTGTATTACTCTCTAATGATCTTCTGGCATATTGGAGTTCTGTGAAGGATGTATCTATGTTATAAGCCATAGATGAAACCCATACATACAAACAAAATGGGGCAAACTTGGTTGAGCTGTGTTTTGCACTGTTGTAGGCTACTTCCGCTTGCCACAACAACCCCACCCGGGAATCAGTGTTTTCTGCTACGTAACAGCGTAGATACTGCTTTAAGGTTTGGTTTAATCTTTTTGTCTGGCCATCAGTTTGTGGATAGACGCCCATAAATTTAGCAGATGATGTGTAGTGCATTACACCAGACCTTCCAAAAACGTGCAGTACATTGTACACCTTGGTCGCACACAATTATTTTGGGCAACCCATGAAGCCTGACATCAATCTTGCTAGTTGTCCTGTCGTAGGAACTTGAGCATATGCTATAAAATTGTCCCATTTTTGTAAGGCTATCAAAAATCATCAATATGGTGGTACATCCATGATCCTTAGGCAGCCTACTATGAAGTCTAAGAAATGGTCTCCCAGGTCACAGGTAATAGTTGTAACAGACCTTGTGGTTTCCCCTATGGTCCATTTTAGCCTGTGTGTAATTAGGACATTCCTGAATCATTTGTTGTACATCCTTCTTTACTGTTGGCCACCAAAAATGCCGTAACATGTGGATGAGTGTTTTTTGCAACTCGTTATTCCTGCACTGGGTGCATTGTGACATCACTGTAGCACCTCATTTTGCTGCTTTTTGGAAAGTACTAGCAATACACTTCCACAAAGAGGAAGACCTTTTTGTAACTTCCAGTTAGGATGGTTCCTAAGCCACTGTTTCCATGTGGCCTGACAAATAGTTTGTGCTATTCCTCCTAGGAAATGTTCTGTTTGTATCGTACAGATCACCTGAGTGGGGTTCAGAATAGACTGTGGGTTTTGGTCAAAGGACCTGTCGTGTAGTTCCCCCTTCCCAGTAGGAACTGCATGTTTGTTGGGCAACATAAAAGTAGGGATGGTGCCAGACTGATTTGTTGCATCCCCACACGATATGTCGTCCTAGAGACCAGCTATCACACAGTGCCACCATCCCTAAACATAGGCAGGTAGCAAATGGTTTTGGCAACCACAGAACATGACAACCCTGAGCTCTCCCAGAAATCGTGGCAACAAATCTAGAACCTTTTCGTTATAGTCACTTGTGCTCATTTTCTCCCAGAGAATTATACAAGGAATACACAGTGGAGAGCCTTCAATATTTTTTTATTTTTTTATTTTTTTGTTGTCCTCATATTGCCAGCTCTCATATTGAGACTCTACCTATCTCTCTATGCTGATTGTGATGACCATCTGAGAGAGGAAGGAGTACTACATTATGAGAATGCCGTTTCTGATACCGATTCCCGTTTCTCTGTACCACCCTTGGGAATAAACCCTGGGAACTTCAGAGCCTCCGGCACGTTGGCTTAATCATTGGACCCACTTGTTTTTTCTTTCCATTCCATCAATGAAGTCCAGAACTTAACTCTACTCCCTATATCACAGGCCATATCCGATTCACCCGTTACAATAATGCTTTTCAAAAGTTCAGCAAAGGATGGCGGGTCCTCAGACTTCCACTTCTTACAAATCTCTAGTCTTGCAAGTAACATCACATAAAGATGAGTTTAGAGACAGCACCTTGCCCCCCCTCATCCTCAGGCGAGAGCCCAAATAACACCAAACAATGGCTTACCGTCATTTGTTTACCCCTGAGCTCTCCCAGAAAATTGCAGACCTCCGACCAAAATTTCATAATTTTTTGACATTCCAGGAACATATGTCTGTCGTCTGCTCCTTCTATCTTACATCATGGGCAGTAGTATTTATTACCTGTAACCTTTATTAACTTCATCGGAGACCAATAGACTCTGTGAGCAGTAAAAAGATGGTTACGTTTAAATGAGGCTGGTTTCACAACTGCTCTTAGCATTTCAAATGATTTTGCCCATCTAATTTCAACCTCCTCCTCATTGAGCTCCTCGCTCCATAATTTCCTTACATCCGCCCGGTCGTATCTTTTGCATCTATAAAGGCCCAATACCAATAGGAAATTTCCTTCTCCCAATGCTCAGTTCTTGAAATCTGGTCTGACTTAAGATCTTCCTCCTTCTGTGTCCAGTCCTGTGCTGCCCACCAGGAGCCCAGTTGATAGTATTTGAACCTTGTGAGCTTTCCCTTTGTCAAACTACTAAGCATCTCCCAACTGACTAGATTCCCATCTTTTATTAAGTCTGCCCAATAATGAATACCCGCATTTTCAACGGTTGACTCAATTGATCCTTCAACCATAATGGGGTCCCCGTGATTCCCAAATTAGTGCCCTCATGGGATAGTAATGAATTTTAATTTGTTTTTGAACATATAACCAAGATCTTAATGCCGTGCTCAGAATCTTTAATCTGACCTTTTTAAAAAACATTCGGTCACCATATTTAAATAAAAAATGTTGTTTGCCTTGACCCACCCCTCCAAGCATTGCTGTAAATCATACCCCCAAGGATGACCTGTCTGGCTTGTTTGCTAAAATACAGTAGTTTTTGAAATGGAAAGCATAACAGTAAACAAGCAGGTCTGGCAGCGCCAGCCCTCCTACTCCCAGCTTCCTCCGCAATTTCTTCCACCCTATCATTGAACCCTTGGATGCCCATACAAAACTACCGATTTTCCCCTGTAGTTTGGCTATCTCCTCTTTTTTAAAAGACAAAGGGATCGAATTAAAAAGAAACAAAATTGTGCGAAGTATAACCATTGGTAAGGTTTACCCTCCCATAGATGTTTAACTGAAGGTTCGCCCATCTCAACAGTGTGGAGGATACGTCCTGACTTACTTTCTTCCAGTTTTCGCTTGGGATATTGTTGTATCTTGAGTCTTCCTACTGCTCAGCTAGAATGTCTGTGTTGTGGAATGTTAGATGGTTGGAACGCTAGTGCTTTGTGAATGTCAGTTGGGTGAGGGCTGAGCAGCAGGACAGCTGCTCCTGATGGGGTTATCAATTTATATACTTAACTTAACATCTTAATTAATAAAGTAACCTGAATAATCTATCCTCAAGAATCCATCATCATTCTGATTACTTCATATATCTTCCAGTTTCTGTGTAATAATTACCCCCAAATATCGCATTCTTGTTTGCACACCCTGTATATCTGCTTCCTGATTCCACTGTTCCACGGTTTTATCTATATTAACTTTATATCCTGAGATTAAAACAAAACCCTCAGCTTTCCTCATCAGCTTAGATATTGCCTCTTTTGGGTTGGTTGTATATAGAATCAAATCATCTGTGTGGAGCCCTAATTTCACATTAAGCCCATTAAACGAAAAGGGGGAAATCGTGGTGTCTGCTCAAATAGAAATAGCTAAGGGCTCTATGTATAGGTCAAACAAAAGTGGAGACAATGGGCATCCCTGCCTTGTACCTCTTGTTATGCTGAACCAATTTGATAGTTCACCATTAGTCAATACCTTGGCTCTGGAGCTCTTATATACATTTTTCACTGCCCTCACCAGATTCTCTGGGAAATTGAACCGCTTAAGAGCTGCCCACATATAACTCCAATTAACTTGATCTTCAATATTTGTTGATCCATTGTGATTCTTGTATAAAATATATGTGCTGCAATGATCAATAGACAGAAGCAGATGAAAATGATTAGCAATATAAAGACAGTGAACAGAATGAAAAGCTCTACCATCTTGCTAAAACAATTTATATAAATAGGCATAAAAAAGAATATTTAGGTATGTATATAAAGCATACGCCTACTACGCGTTCACTTACTTAGATGCCTTGGGGATATGTATGTGTTCTGCCAGGAATCCTTATTGGATGATCCAACCCCATTAAACGAAGGGAAAGAATGTATATCCCGGCCGTGGTCATAAGTTCGATATCCCTTACCAAGGGATCAGCTAACAGCTGGGCTGAAGTTGCAGCGTGCAGCGACCTCTCAAATGACAGCAAGTGCTCCTCTGCCTAAACCTGGTAATGCTTCTATATGTATAACAGAAAACATCCTTGCCTTGGGCAGAGATTCTGGTAAGGCTGCCATTGTATATGTAATACAGTTAGCTGTGTCGCCGAATGGATGAAACCAAACATCACATTTGCACAATGTTGGTTTAGACCTTGTACATGATGTTCAAGGTAACATGATAGTGTTCTTGCGAAATTGATTTTGTAAGCAAGTATAGCTTCATGGAAACTAATCCGCACTGTCATGGTCGCAAATGTGTGTCAAAAGTCATTGTGTGAAAGTGAAAGCAACTTAGGAGAAACCCATGTGTATGTAAAATCACTGTGTTTCCCTCTAGGCCTAACCGGGACACAAGACAGGCCCAGTCACTGATTCTTGTCGGGTAAGTGCATCTGCTTTACAATTCTTTGTGCCAGGTCTGTAAGTTACTACACAATTGAACTCCGCAGGGAGGCGTGGCCAAGATGGCTGACACAGCGAACGCTTTCTGGCGCAGCTCCGCACTGAACCCCTGTTATCCGGCACTGATCCTCACCAGCTCTTGCCATCCTGCCTTTACCGGACTATTCCTCTTACTGTCCTGCTGATTGCTGCGCTCCTTGGTGTGCTGAGGCCACAATATCTCTGTGGATCAGCACTGAGGCCTAGGGGTGAGTGAGGCCTGTAGCAAGGCAGGTGAATAGACTGGACTCGGACACTAGGCTGCTGAGGGGACGACCATTGGAGACACAGAGCTGCAGTGGTGCTTCGCCCCTGTCAAAGGGGCATACTTGAGCCAGGGGACTCCGAGTGAAGACCGCGGCCCCCGCTTGTTTCCTGGGGTGAGCCGCACAGTTTGTGCCCGGGGTCAGAGGGCCCCTTGTTGCTGCACCGGGAGCGACCTCTGACCCCCACACCCCAGCTCTGCACTGGAGGTTCCTGCCCTGCATACGGGACCCTGAGAAGGCTGGACTTGAGCTGCCTGCTTCGACAACCCGCTCCTCTGCCCTGGGCCAGGAGCGCATTGCATCGCGACCAGTGCACCTTGATCGGAGCGACACTGCCCTTGGTGTGGGGACCGGACCTCAGGGAATCATGGGACATCGCCTCTTCTGAATCGTGCGGTATGGTTTCTATTGAGGGCATGCATTTTTGCATTAAGATCTCCCCTACCCTCTCTGTCGCAGGCATACTAATATATAGGCCACCAGATTGCTCAAATCAAAATCTCTGGGAACTAAGCAATCGTATTGCACAGAAAACACAACAATACACCAACTATGTGGCCTTAGGTGATTTCAATCTCCACGTGGGCAAACCTTCCTGTCCCCTGGCCTCGCAGTTAGTGCAAGCACTTAAGGGAGTCAACCTCATTCAACCTGCCTCCACACATAGAGCAGACCTTATTTTTTTAAATATCCAATCTATTAGAGTTGTGGACCCTCAATTTTTGACATGGACAGATCATTATCTAGTCCTTTTCTCCTTTAATATATGGAAAATACAGTTCACAGGCAAGAAACATTCAGTGTTAAGCAGGAACTGGAAAAAAGTGAGTGTAGACAATGCGAGCCCACTGATCCTTAAAGGTGGTCCATTGTGCACGGGTGATCCTAACGAAGATGCGGCTATGCTTAATATCAGGATCAAGGCTTCCCTTGATGCTGTGGCGCCACTAAAATCACTTAAGTCTCAGAGAGAATCTCTGTCAGCCCCATGGTTCTCAGCTGACCTTAGAAGTGAAAGTGGGTGTAAGAAATTGGAAAGGCATTGGAGGAAAGATTATGCTCCAGAGACGAAGCAAGCCTACAAGAAGCCTTAAAAAGCTGCGTAAGTTGATGGGAGCAGTGGGAAGAGAGTATTTATTAAGCAGAATTCAGGCAAGGAGATTTTTAGGATCGTCAGATCCTTTACAAATCCATCTGCTGTTGAACGGAAAATTTCGTCCTCCTTAGCCTTGTGCACTAATCTATCCAATTTCTTTGAGGAGAAGATTCAGAAAGTCTACTCCTCCTTCACGACTGGAGAGCAACTACTGGTACCTCAGGTACCAACCACTTGCAAGTCCACGGATACTTTTTACAGAGTTCGCCCGTATAACCTTGCAGGAATCACTGGCTGAAATCCTAAGAGGCAAGTCGGGCTCTCCAGCGGATCTTGTTCACCCAAGATTGTCAGATTACTGGTTCACTGGAACAATCCAGTGCTGAATCATATCTGAAATGTGCCACTGTCCTCTGGCATCTTCCCTGATGTCTGGAAAAAAGCATTCCTACTGCCTCTCTTGAAAAAGTCAAATGCTGATCCCACGGAGCTCGGTAATTATCAACCAATTTCACTGTTACCGGCACCTGCTAAAATGCTAGAAAAAATGGCTCAACATCAGCTCGCCAAGTATGTCGACACACATGACATCCTTCATGACACTCAGTCAGACTTCCAGGCAGGATATAGTACTGAAACCACCTTGGTGGAGGTGGCGGAGCCTGTAAGGATGTCCGTGGATGCTGGAGCATCCATTATGCTGATCCTGTTGGATCTGTCAGCGGCCTTCGACACGGTTGCACATTCCATTCTGCTAAACAGACTCAAATAGCTTGGATTAGGGGCACAGCTCTTGCTTGAATCCAGTCCTATCTCCATAAGCGCACCCAAAGTGTGTTTCTCCTACCACATCAATCATCGTCCAAGCCTCTGAGATGTAGTGTACCACAGGACTCAGCATTAAGCTCCCTACTTTTTTAACACCTACCTGATACCTCTGTTCAATCTCATTGACATCTGGGATGTGAAGGCTGTCTCGTATGCAGACGATACCCAGTTGGTGTTTTGCTTTAAGGAACATTCAAAGGACTCATTTGCTAGATTAATGGGGTGCCTGAAGGATGTCGACAGCTGGATGAACAACAACAAACTGAAATTAAATGCAGACAAGACTGATGTCTTGTTCTTTGGTCAGCCTTCCCCCCTACCTTCAGGACTTTGGTGGCCTGCTGAGCTGGTAAAGACGGCTAGGAATCTGGGTGTCAAGTGGGACTCAGACTTATCCTTTAAAACTCACATCCGCCATGCCTCGTTAGTGTGCTTCAGTAAATTGGAAAACCCTAACGATATTCCTACACCTCCTGCCGGAGGATAGTCGCAGGATGGTAGTTCATGCTACGGTTGCATCTCAGCTGGACTATGCCAACAGTCTGTACCTGGGATTACCCAGGTACTTGATTCACAGACTACAGATGGTTCAGAATGCGACTGCAAGACTTATTTGTAGAGTGCCTTTCTGCCATCACATCTCCCCACACATCAGGCTCCTCCATTGGCCCCCGGTAGCTAAACGCATTGAATTTAAGTCTCTGACCTTAGCTTTCTGGGCCATAAACAACACTGGAATAATATACCTTAGAAATAGAGTTCATCCATACCATTCTTCCCGAACACTGAGATCTAATTCTCAGCTCTTGCTCTGTGTCCCCTGTTTTGCAAAAGCCAGAAAGGGAGGAAGTTCCTTCACAGTCAGGACAGCCATGCTCTGGAACGCACTGTGACTCTGAACCCAAGTTCCGTAGTAACTTGAAGACGTGGCTCTTCTGTCAAGGCTTGGTGTTAGGCCCAGTCTACTCCGGACTTCCACAAAGCGCCGGGACTCCTCTGTTTCAGGTAGCTGTTGCACTTTATAAATATCACTTTTATCATTCTTCCCTCCTCTGCTGCTCTGGCACTGCACCGGTGACTCTGCTCACAGCAGTGATGGCCCCCGCCTAGTGGGTTCTGTGTGGCGACTGAAACCATGGTCTTGCTCCTGAGCCTGGGGCGTGGCGCTGTCTGGAGTCCCAGGCCGCAGTAGATTTTTTGCCATCAGGGTGGACGAAGGGACTGACTGGGCATCACCTTCATCTTTGCTAAGAGCCCCCCCCCCGGTGTTTGGATCCTGGCTGGCTGTGTCTTGCGGGAGTGTTCCCTAAAGAGTGTGAATCCACGGAGGAGCTTCTCACGCCTTACTATATGGATCTGCCTGGCAGGCTGGGGGCAAAAATGGGACAGCACTGGACCTCCATACCTGCACCCGGACCTCCTTACCTGCCCCCTGGGTCAATTGAGGTGCCACTGGGCTGGGGGCCTGCGCCTACCACGTCTGTGAGTAGTCCCTGGAGGTGGGGACTTTTTCTCTGGAGTGAGACTTGCACCCAGTGACGTACCTGCTGTTGGCACGCAAGGGCGCTATTGGAGAGGCTGCAGGGGGCGGGCCCCCTGCCATGTCCTCTCCTGTTCCTGCGCTGGCTGTGGGGGGAGGCATGGTCTCCCCAGGGTGGCACCTCTGCTCACCTCCCCTGTTACGGTGACCTGGACCTTGCGCTGGCATACTGTGAGCTTCCCCCAGGACGTCCCTCTAGGTGTCTGTTCTTGTTGTGCCTCCACATGCCTGTGCATGTCCCAAGATCCTATGAGAATCCATTAGGGGCCTCCAACTGCTGCCTCTTGATTCTCACCCTCACCTTAGCCCAAGGACTCAGGTTGGGGCTGGCTGAACCCTCGCGGGGTGCGGCCAGGAGAACTCTTGCTGCATAGGAGACAGGAATTGTTTTTTTCAGGGTTTTGTCGTGGAATGTTAACAGGCTGCTTGATCCAGTGAGCCAGGCAGTGATTTTTACATTCACCCACCGATACCTTCCCAAGGTCCTATTGTTACAAGAGACTCGTTTCCTAGGAGAACGCTGTTCCTTTCTGGCCCGCAAGGGCTACAAAAGAGTTTTCCACGCAGGGTACTCCTGGGGAGCTCAGAGATGGCTATCCTCCTAGGCTGCTCCTTTCCCTTTGTAGTTTCCCAAGTGAAACGTGACCCCCAGGGGTGTTTCTTAGCTTTGGAGTTTGTGTCTACATGCCACCTGCCTCCCTACCCACTTGTTTAAAGGAACTCTCACTTCTTCTCTCTCGCCTCCCACAAGGGCTCACCATAATAGGGGGGGATTTCATTGCAGTACCAAATACCGATCTGAATTGCACTGGGTCCCCTATGGCTTCTCGACAGGCTGGTGCCTGCCGCCTCACTGATTGGGCCTCTGCTCTAGGCCTCTGTGAGCATTCGGCAGTTCACGCATACATCCACGGCTCACCACACCCACTCTCGTATTAACCTAATTATCCTACCTGCCCTTGATTGTCAGCTATTGAACCAGATCCAGACTCTGCCTCGCGGGATTTCGGATCACTCTCCGATGCTCCTTTCTCTTGGGATGAACATCTCCGGGGGCATGCCTGTTGTGGTATTTGAACGGCTGGTTTCTCCAGGACAAGAAGTTTGTCAGCTCATTAGGGTCCAACCATCGTGTTTATTTTCCATGACAATGTTGGGGTGCGTTGCACAGGTGGGGACCCTATAGGCCACCAATAAGGGGATGCTTCGTGGCTGTGCCAAGAGTTTTGTTAGGGCCCAGGAGCATGACCAATGCGGCTCTCATGATTAGCTTGGAGGCACACACCCTCCGCTTGGAGTTACAAATGCAGTCCAATCCACAATCTGCTCTTTCCCTCCAACTTGAGCTTATTTGAGAAGATATTAGTCTGCACTCTCTTGAAGCAGCCAAGCACCTCTGCGAGCCACAACGGCCAGGATCTATGGCTGGGAGGACAAGAATGGGAAGCTACTGTACTGGTTGGTTTCCTACCCACAGGCCAACAGGATTGTTCCCGAAATGATGGATGACTCCGGTAGTTCCTGGCAGTGTCTCCCTGAGATAGCTCAAACTTTTGCTCAATATTATCAAGCGCTGTACTCCAGGCCATCAGACAGAGACGCCATCGCTTCCAGCTCCTTTCTTGACTCAGTTCCCCTACCCCAGCTATCGCCCTTAGAGTCTCATCAGTTAGATGAACATTTGACAATGGAAGAGGTCGGGGAAGCACTATATGGCCTGGCATCAGGTAAGACTCCGGGCCCTGGCGGCTTCCCTATAGAGTATTACACCACGTTTCGTGATGTTCTCCTCCAGATCTTTTCTCACTTGACGAAGAGGCCTGTAGTATTGGTTTCTTTCCAGTAGAGTAGGACTCAGCCACCATAGTTGTGATAACCAAGTCACACCCCCCCCCACATCCTGCACGAACTACCACCCAATATCACTCCTCAACTGTGAGGCTAAAATCTTTGCGGCAATACTGGGCAATCAACTTAAGCAGGTCCTGCCCGGGTTAATTCAGCCAGACCAATGTGGCTTTATGTCATCCCAGAGCACGAGGCACTGTATACGTCAGCTACATGTGGCCCTGGCCCACCGTCATCATTTGCCTCAGGATTTAGCTCAGCATCTCATTGATTTTAAGAAAGCTTTCGACACGGTGGACTGGGACTATCTGCAATTGGTGCTGTCACGTGCAGGCCTATCGCAAAATGCTTTTGGGACATGGTTCGGGTCCTTTATTCCAACCCCACGGCGCGGGTCTGAGTCAATGCAGTCCTCCTTGATACCTTCCATATAGAGCGGGGAACCACGCAGCGCCGCCCCTATATCCTCTCCTTATTGCCCTTGCGATAGAGCCCCTAACCCAACTCATCTGTACCGACCCTCAGTGTACTGGCTGGACTTGGGACACGGGCACAAGGACCGCATTGCCTTATATGTTGATGACGTCCTGTTATATCTTGTTAATCCGGCCCTGAGTGGGCCCGGCTGTCTTCAGTTGCTTGAGCGCTTCAAGAACGCCTCCAGTCTTCGGATGAACCACACCAGATCTGGGCTAGTCCCCCTTGTGCCATCCCGAGACTGCTTCTACTGGAATACAAACATTTCCCTCCTTCGGCTCAGTTTTAGATATTTGGGCATATGTGTTACTTTACACCCAGAGCTAACCTGGGCCCTTAATCTTCAGTCTGGAAAGCTAAATCCGATCTCATCAAGTGGCGAGCTCTCCTCCTCAACATCCTGGGCCATATTGCCTTATACAAGATGATGATCCTCCTGTGGTTCCTTTATGTTTTTCAGAACTTGCCTCTTCACCTACCCCGGATATGGTTTTGTGACCTGGACAGTGCAGCAGGAACCTTTCTGTGGCGGGGATCGAGACCACGGCTGGCTTTTTCTTACAGTCAATGGACCCCTACGATGGTGGCCTTGGGATGTCCAACCTTTATCTTTACTATTTGTCCTCCCACCTTCTTGTTCTTCATGATTTATTTAACAAGGAATGGTCCGAACCCGCCTATGGCTTGGAACTCTCATTACTGGGCTTCCTTCATCTGCAGGTCATCCTCTATAGATCACCGGTCCCCCTTTTTCCCCCTCTAGTAACCCGACTGGTGGAGAGCCACTCTGAGGCATGTACAATGGGAACATAGGCTTACACAGCTCTGGCATGGCACCTGGCTGAGGGAGGTGGCAGCGCTCAGTGGTTTTCACACCTGGGACCTCATAGACATCACATGTTTAGGAGCTATATGGTCATGGGCCACATGTGCTCCTTCCAAGATCTTCATCAGACATATAACCTTATCAATACCGAATTCTATAAATATCTTCAACCCTGACACACCCTACACTCTCACACATTGCTGACGGACGCTCTCCCAGAATTCAACCCCTTGGAAGGGAAGTGACTTATGGGAAATATGGTACAGAAGACAAAATGGTCCTAGATTTCTGTACCAATCGATACCCAGGTCCTTTGACTTTTTCTGGGTCACCCTATTTATATTAATGGTTATGGGAAATATGGGCTTAGGAGGGATCTTACAGATCTGTTGCACACTCATTTTCAACTCCCCCGGCTCATTAGACCATCTTCGCATCCACTGGTAAAATCTAGATGTGGTCCGTGGAGGATAAGGGCTGGTGGGACGCCCTGGTGTTTCCTCGTGAACTTACCACCTCTTCCCGCTTATGGCATATCCAGATCTACTTCCTTTACAAAGCATATCTCTCCCCAGTATGCCTAAATCAGGCAGGCCTGCGTCCCGCCTCAGTCTGTCCCAGCTGCAGTGTTGACCAAGCAGATTTTTATCACATGGTGTGGATCTGTGCGGTGATTCACCGTTACTGGACAGCAGTAGCCTGTGATCTGTTGGACATGCTCGAGTGGGAAGTCCCCCTCTTCTCCTTACTGGTCCTCCTCAGGGTATTTGAGGGATCCAGATGCACAAGGGCCAAGAGAGCATTCCTAGGCACAGCTTTCCTGGTAGCAAAACGGGACATCGCTAGGTACAGGATGTTGCCAAGTCCCCCTACACTGGCGGGGTGACGGAGGGGTGTGAATTGGTGTGCACAGCAAGAGCGGGTGGTTTTTGAGGCTTCTGGGTGCCCCCGCAAGCACGGACTGGTGTGGGCGAAATGGTTGGGCCAATTTACATAATTTTTCACAGATTCGTATTGTGGACATTCTCCCTCTGTATCACAGAGGGAGAATGCATTGACCGTTGCATTGACCGTTGTAATTCTGCTGTTCCTGTGTACTACATGCTATACTTGCTGTATGTCTCGTGTTGCCATCTCGGATGGCCAAAACTCAATGAAGTTTGTTTATCAAAAATAATTGTACTCCGCAAAAAACAACATCCACTTTGGTTGCCTGGGTGACAATAGCCTAGTTTATCTCATGAATTGTAGATTACTGTGGTCCCTATATACAGTTATGATATGTTTAGACCCCATTAAATGATGCTGCCAAGAACCAAAGGCAACTTTTTGGCCTGCAGCTCTTTCTCTGTATTCGTTTAGTGGGATTCAGCTCATTCAGTTTTCTCAACATAAATGCCACTGGATACATTTATCCTGATACCTCATGTTGCAGCGAAAGAATAGCTCCAGTTGCCACTTCTGAGGAATCCGCCTCCTCTATATACGGATTCGCAAGGTTGGAATGGGCTACAATGGGCGCTGTGCTGAAGGATTGTTGCAGCAGTTTGAAGGACTGTTCTGCTTTGTCTGACCATACACATGGGTGTTTTTCGCAAAAGCCTGGTTATAGGGGTTACCATTTTAGAGAACTGATTAATGAACCTTCTGTAAAAGCTAGTGAACCCCAGGAACCACTGGATATCGCTCACATTTCCTGGTGTGAGCAACTCCTTTACAGCCAGGATTTTACGCTCAGCCATATCTTAGTCTGTTGCAAACAACATTACTCCCAGAAATCCCACTTTGGGTATGTGAAATTCGCACATGCTAAACTTACAATATAAACCGTTTATTCTAAGGGCATGTGACACTAGGCACACATGTTGTTCATGATCATCTGTATTTTTTAAATATATCAAAATGTCATCTAAGTATACCACCACAAACACATCTAAATATTCTGTTAATACGCCATTAAAAAAATATTGAAATGCGGCTGGTGCATTGCAGAGCCCCAAAGGCATTACCACATAGTCAAAAAGATCATAACATGTATGGAAATCTGTTTTCCGTTCGTGTCTGGCACTCATTTGTACTTAGTGATAAGCTCCTTTTAAATCCAGCTTAGTAAAAATTGTAGCATTCTTCACCTGGTCTAAAAGAACTGATATTAGCAGAACAATACAGCAATTTTTTATGGTAAAATTGTTCAAGGCTCTGAAGTATATACATTTTTTCCCTTTTGCGATTTGCTTTGGGGATGAAGAACAGAGATGCAGAGGCTGGTAATTTTGATGGCCGTATAAACCCATTGGCTAAATATTTTGTCAATGTACTGTTTCAGATGTTCATTTTCTGGCTCTGCAAGTGCATAAATCCTCCCACATGATAGAGCGGACCCCGGGATCAAATCTATTCGACAGGCAAAAGGTATATGGTAAGATGTCTACTTGTCTTAGTTAAATACATCTTGGTATGCATGATAACATTCAGCAAGAATGGTATAGTTTTCTTTAACAGTGGCAATACTATGCACCTAAGCTAAGGCCTTCACCGGATGTGTCATGCCATCCAAGCAATGCTCCTTACAAAACTGAGAATCAAAAATGAAGTAACTGTTACTCCAATCTATAGTTATATTGTGCTGTTTTAACCACGGCAATCCAAGTATCAGTCCGTATTGTGGGTATCTTATTACATCAAAACGCAAGGTCTCAGAATGTGATTCCTCACATCTAACAGGAAGATCTTCCAGATAAAATCTAATGGGGCGAGATACAAGATCCCTCCCATCTACAGTTAACCCCACTTCTGGTTTCTTCTTTTCTAACAAGATCAAGTATAATTCCCTGAGCTATATTCTCATCTATAAATATCCCCTTTGCCCCAGAATTGATCATAACCTGTACCGACTGCCGTCCTTTCTGGGTCATCAGTTGTATGGATAAGAAGAAATGTTCTCTGTTTTGTGCCCCTTATGAAGTCAATAAAGGGATATCAGTGGACCTCAAGGGGTTCCCTTCCACTACCCTTGAGCTACCTAGTTTTCCAATATCTTCTCAGCACTGGCCACTGGTACTTTAGACCACCCAGACCGATTCTTAGGTTTTATTAAACAGTCCTTTACAAATTGACCTTTCTTGCCACAATACATGCACAGCCCATTCTTTCTTCACTAATTTATTTTATTTATTTATTTAGTTGATAAGTTTTATATAGCACTGGCTAGACCCGAAGGTATCAGAGTGCTTTACATGAGGTTCCACAAAGTTACAAAATTACATCAGTTAACAGGTTACATCAGTTACTAGTAAAACATTTAAAGAGCATAGAAGATGAGATAGATGGAGCATAGAAGGGTAAGGGGGTAGGGTGAAGGGGTAGGAGGGAGATACGACGGAGAGACAAAGGAAAGTCTGCCCCAAGTCCGGCTGGGTAGGTGATGGCGTAAGGGGAAGTCCACAACCCAACTCCTCTTTAGCTATCAGGTAGCTCCACCGGGCATCGGCCAAATAGCAAGGTCTCGGCTGAAAAACATTTAAAGAGCATGGGAAGACGAGATAAATGGAGCATAGAAGGGTAGGGGAAGGGTAATGGGGTAGGGGGAGAGACGAAGGAAAGTCTGCCCAAAATCCACCTGGGTAGGTGACTGCCCAAGGGGAAGTCCACAAACCATCTCCTCTTTAGCTAACAGGTAGATCCACCGGGCAGCAACAGCTAGCTAGGTCTCAATGGTCGGAGGTAAGATCATATATTTCATGTCATGATGGTTGAGCCGGGTGGGGGAAGATGGTGGGGGAGCACCCCTAGCCTCACTGGGGTAAGCTTGATGAGCCAGTCCATGGAGTCTGGTGTGTTTGGAGGGGCTTCTCTATTTGCTGCAGTCCGGTGTAGCGTGAAGGGGGTGAGTGGGGGAAGGGCTTAGAGATTGAGGAATAGTAGGTAGGAGCCTAGTTTTTTAGTCAGTTTGTGTGGTAGCCATGTCGAGGTCAGGCACCCGGGTATTCTGAGATCCCTCATCCGCTGCCTCCTGATGCTTCTAGAAGACAGGGTAAACTGCTTAGTAGTCTCTACAGAGTCAATTGGCCTCATCGGTACCTGCATTAGTAGAGATCTTTTGTGGCTCGCACAGCCACCATGTTTGAGGCACTGATCTTGTTCTTCTTGAGAAATGAGGCTCTAGCTGTACCTATTACCGTGGGTTGCGAGAAAGTACCTGACCACCCACCCATACTTCTTATTCTGTAACGATCCTGTCTGAAGACGGGTACTCCTCAGGATTCGAGGGATGCAATAATGGGTCCACCCCTTGATCTCCCCAACTCCTCCAATGACTGCACGGAACGTTGGATCGATCAAGTGAGGGAAGGCTAGGAAGGGAACAGCTGGGAGTAGAACCTGAAATACTAATACATTTAATTTAATTCTCGCTAGGAATTCCAATTACCTTGGACGATATCCCACATAAGCAGACTCTGTCTTCCTTCAGACAATACGATATTTCATCATACCGGATACTGGGAAAGACAAAACAGGCATATCAACATCCATCAAGCCAGTGCACATTTTGACAACTGTTTATATTCTTTCCTGATACCCCTACACACCTGTTTGGAATTGTATATCGCATACGGTTTATGCTGAAAAGCGAGAAGCGCTTAGGTTTGAGGAGAGAAGCAGTATGACTATGATTCCTAATGTCCAGTAGGTTTTCTGCTCCTCCTTAATACTGTTCCTTTTTGTAACTTCAAGTTAATGACTAATTAAACAGTAACTCAATCCAGGCTCTGAGTACAAAAACTAGAAGCAAACTATATATCTAAATATTTCCTTTCCTTTTGTAATACCATCCGATCCTAATGGCGTGTAAGTCACAGAAAAAACAAGGATAATATCCGCTCCTTCCTCGGAACATGCAGTGATGACAATACCAACGTTACTCTCTTCTTTAGTGCGAAAAAAACAAAGGCGGGCGTTGATAACGGCTCCGAGTCCGAGCGCATCAAACCCCGTGGAAAAGAACAAGTACAGCTCCTACCTTGGAGCACGTTGAAGTGCAACTGACTCCTCCTTACTGTCGGGAGTCTCAGCGGGTAACGCCCGGTTTGCAATTGAGGCAAAGGCTAGTGGAAAAGCCAAAACGCACAAACGGCCTCTGCCCCTTTGCGGCGGCAGACACCTCTTAGAGTCAAGAACGTACCCTTTCCTTTGCCCCCCCCCCCACCAGTTCCCTCCATCCGCACTCTGGGCATTAAGGTCAGCAATGACCTTTCCATGCATGCCCAAGTTAGCTCCGTCGTTTCTTCTTGCTTCTTGTCCCTCCGCCTCATCCGAAAAATCTCCCGGTTTTTCTCCACGAATGCCCTAAAATCCATCGTCATGGCACTCATCACCTCCCGCCTTGACTACGGGAATGGTCTCTATGCGGGCATTCCGGCCTTTGAAGCACGACGGCTACAGGCCATTCAAAATCAGGCGGCCCGTCTCATTTTTCACCTCCCCAAATCCTCTCACATCACGCCTGTACTTAAGTCCCTTCACTGGCTCCCCGTGCACTTCAGATCTCTTTTCAAATTGGCTTGTTTAGCCTTCCTGGCTTATACCCATTCTGCTCCCCTCTTTATTGTTTCTTTAATCACTCCCTATACCCCAGCTCGCACCCTTCGCTCTTCATCTCTTCTCCTTCTCCAAGTACCCCGTTTCCGTAAATCCCGAACTGGTGGCACCCGGTTCTCGGTTCTAGCCCCCCAGTTCTGGAACAGCCGTCCGTTGTCTATTCGCTCTATTCCTACTTACCCCTCTTTTCGTAAAGCTTTAAAAACTTTTCTTTTCTCCCAGGCCTTCCCCGGTTAAACCCTTGGCTGCTTTGTAGAATCCGGTTCCCACCCTCAGCGCCAGGAAGCCGCTTGGCCACAGTGCGCTTTAGCAAGTTTCTTTTTCATTTCATTTCATTTCATTTACCAGGGAGAAGACGCCTCCGTGCGTCGTCAAGAAGCCTTCGGGTGAATAACAGGATACAAGGATTCGACAGGTTCGAATCAAGAATTACGCACGTCACACCGTGCGCGTCGCGTCTATTCATGGGCGCTGCTCCGCCTTCCCTCAGGGTGCATTCTGGGAGTTGTAAGCTATGCAGGCGCCACGTCCGCCGATCCTCACAATTTCTCTTGAATTGAAGCATGAACCGATTGATTCTTCTATCCCTTTGTTCTCACTCATACGATAATATAAATGCAAAGTTAAATTAATCAAATCAGTACAGGTAGTGGGAAGAAGATCTATTTGTGCCAGCACATTTTTTCGATCCTCACACAATCGCTGGCAAAAAAAGCCACTGTTTTTTCCTCCGAATACTGGGTTTGGGATACCAACCTTTGAAAAGCATTCATATAAACTACCAGATCCTTTGTTCACTGTTTTAATTCTAATAAGTCCCTATCAGATAAGAATGTGGTAGGTCTACGTTCAAAGACTTTGAATTCATTCCAGAATTCGACCCAATCATATAAGAGTGGATAATCTCTTTTTACTAATGGTACGGCCCATTGTGCCGCATCCCCTCCTAAGTAAGAAATCATAAAGGCTACTCTGGCCTGATAGGTTGGAAAGGCCCTAAGACGACAAGTAAAATGTAATAGTATTTGCATCAAAAAGACTTGTACTTCTGTCACATCCCCATGAAAGTGTTCTGGTACTGCTAATGGAATATGGGTAGGGTTTTCGAAAGTGATTAGAGGGTTCTGTGAAGTACTCCAATCGGATAACCATGAGGGTCCCCCAGATGCTCTCCCATTATGAGCATCAAAAGGATTTTGTTGCATCCTATCTATTCTATCATGCAAAGTTGCAGTCTCAGCTCTGGATGCAATCACTTGCTGTTGGGCCACTGCTAAGGCTGCTAGTACATCCTCTAATGAGGCCATATTGTATTCGAACCGACCAGGAGGGGAATTATTCTTTGGGAGATCATTCTGTAACACTCTTCGATCAGTCCATCAGAGTCAGCTCGATGCACAATAGGGTCCACCTCTCAATAGCCTCAATTCCGATTGCTATTAGAGCACAGAAGCTTGACTTGATCAAGTGAGGGAAGGAAGGGAAGGTAACAGCAGGAAAGGAGACCTGTAAATAAAGAAACATATAGCAAGCACTCTGAACACCTTGTCAACATATAAGCATCTATTCCCGGTTACCATGCATTTACCTGAAACAAATAGTAAACCGTGCTTGTAGTGTCAAGGGACCAGGATAGACAACATTTCAGTTCTGTTTATGCATCCATATTCCTCTTTTTAGAAATATGCTGGAATATGAAATGGAAAGGGAATAGTAATTAACCACTCCAATACGTGTTACCACTTTTTTTCTGAGATAGGAAACGTACAAATACCCACACAACTTAGTATGATTCCTTGCCTCATAGGGGAAGAACCAAATCCGAAGGAGTCAAGGAAGGCCCCCGTTAAGAATGGCAAATAATAAATAACAAAACACCCAAGAACCCTCAGGTCTATCAAGAGATACTGGGGAACAAAGAGGGCTGGCTGAAAAGAAGGTGTCCCTTTAAAGGATGGTTTCCATCACCCACCACAGGTGGCATGCTTCATCATTGGGAATCCTTCACACATCATGAAGCCTAGTAATGATGCAGGCTACAACCCCCTCACTGCGAGGGAGGAGCTCAGGGTTGTTTTTTGAGGAAGGGTTTGTTACTAAAACCCTATGTGAGCTAACAGAGTGTTGTGAGGGGTGCAGTGCTGGAAGTGAAGTGATGTAAAGCTAGCTACAGGGTTTACCACAGCATTTTATTCTGACTACCTTGTGCTAGGATTAAAAACAGAAATTACGACAGAAACATTAGATCCTATCGTAATGTACTTAGATGTAGCTACTGCTGTGAAGTGATATTGTTTCAAGTATATAGGATTTGATACAAAACCAGTGATAGAACAGAAAATATAAGGATGTACACAAGGGTCTAAGGGATAGTATTTATTCACCAACTCAACTCCATACCCCTAATCCAATACATATACAACATAAGGGAGATAGTCAGCCTATTAAATCAGACAAAGAACCTCTTAATGCTCAGAAGAAATGCTCACCAAACTCAGATAGCTTGCCCAGCACTCGGCATGAGTGTGAATTCCATCGGCCCACCCTATTGGCGGAGCCTCGTTATCTGGAAAACAATGGAGTAGAGTCTATGCAGCCAATGTTGCTCATAGGCTAACAATGTTGGATACTTGACCTCTTACTCGAGATCAACTCAGCCAAAGTGCTTTTCAAAATATGCGAGTGCTGATGGTGTGCAGTGCTGTTATGGACGTCAGAATAAAATGACCATAAGGGCGAAAAATATGTTTATTGGAGATCGTCCAAATGTCATGGATAAAAACAACCTGATAGTATGGAACAAATGTACTATCTCATGGCAATAGGTAAGGTCGACATGTTTCAGCCGCTATGGCAATATTGCCCGGCTTTCTTCAGGACCTAGTAGGTGAAATATGCTACTGCATGAATAAAAACACTATGTGTGAAAAATTGATTAATTAATGTTTCAAAAGGAATGAGTACATCAGTCGTCAAAGACCACCCTACCAGAACTGGATAGCGTGTACTTGTAGGTAAGTACGTACTCTTCTTCCCTAAAACAAACAAAAAGAAGGAAAGTTAAACTGAAAGATGAGAAGCAAACACGTTCTGAGCAAAGAGGTTAAGTCAGATGTCAATTCTGCCAAGTAATTGACAATACCAGCCCTGTCAGTGGCTTCATTGGAAATACTGTGCTTCTGAAGGAAATTTAAAATTACTCACCCAACTTGCTGTGGGAGTATGCCTCACCTCACCCGGCAACTGCTCGGTGGTTGAGGCCCCGCTCTAATTGTGAGTGGATCAAGGGAACAAAGGTGATGTCATCATACAACATGGTCCCTCAGTTTCACTTTTACATCAAATACATTTTAGACCTAAATCAGATATAAGATCTGAACATTCAAACAGTAAGCTAAAATACAGGTATGCCTTTTATTAATAATGTTTGTTGCCTTATGAGAGAGATTCATGGCTAATGAGGAATGTTAGCCACTAAAAACTAATATGTATGGCCATTTTTCATTGTTAGTCATAGTTGTTAATAGCTCCAACATTACTATACATGCAAAGGAGTATTGAGAAAAATCCCAAGTTCTAATGAGCCAATTTACAAAAAGTTATAACCTAAAGGTTTGTACTGGTTGATGAAAACCTTAATGAAAAGGAAGCCAAGCAACAGAAGCCCTCCAATTGTGTCTCCTTACCTGTCCGTCGGTACCCCCTGTCAAGCTCCGAGCCGAAGGGGAGGTACCTGACTGCAGGAAGGTGTTTCTTTTTATAGTGCCCTTGATTGGTCTAACAAGCACTCATAATTCAATAAGCCAATAGGCGGGTGTGATGTTATTAGGCATACCGCGCCCCCGCCAATCACGCAATGCAAGATTGAATCTAAAGCGTCCCTCGCGCAATACGGCGCGCGTCTAGTGGGAACAATACCTAAAAGAGAAAGCACGCTGTCATTGGTTTGATGGGTAGTGATGGATGATTGGGCTTAAAAGAAAATCATCAGTTAAAAATACCTACAGAAGTGTGTAGCAAAAAATATTTATTTAGAGGTCAACTTCCCTGGTAAGATTAAACAAAGGAGTGGATGCACCGAACATAATCATCTGTAGAATCTGGTTAGGTCAACATGTTTTTTGCCTCTTAGGCCCCATGGGATCATGGCAATCATTAGGACGAGTGTGAATAAAAGCCCTAATCTGAAACTGTATAATTTGGAATTATTTCATGTCATGCCGAAGCCGAAGGTGCTTCACATATAGGATTGGTAACTCACAAAAGGAACAACTCATTTGAGTAACTGTTCATGAATAATGCTTGATTGACAACTAACAGCAAAATAATTTACCAAACAGTCAGTTGTATGACCGATGTAGACAGTGAAGTGCATTTCAGGTAACTAGGTAAGTGAAAATTGTGCCCATCTTTGAAAGGTCGTGTATAGATGAGGAAAAGCTATCCTTTGTGACAAGCAGGCGAGATTATAGACATTACATTCTCTTATTTGTATAGCTTTTTGAAAATTGGCATTTTTTTCAACATGATGACAGGAATTCAGGATTATGTATGCTTGTTTCACTGAACGTGCTACATGTGACTGAGTATGTGCAAATGGCTGCCATCTTTGACTGTCGACAAGGACAACATTTCCTTTATGAAAAGCAGAAGGGATTTTGATCATTACACCCATTTTTGATGTTTTTTCTGAGAATTTTTTTTTTCAATATAAAAAAAAATCATTAGTAAAATGTATGCTATTCTTGTGGTGGTCATATATGGTATCTTAGAACAGTGTTTGACCACATAATAATTGCAGTGTGCATTTATGTGTTCCTGATTGTACTATTTATATGAAAAACTTGTAAGAAAATACTGTTGAGGAAAACTTGCCAGCACATGCCATCTCTATTGTCCGTTGTATTTTAGCTGAACCGATATATATACAAAGAACTCATAAAGAGGACAAACAGCAGTATTCAAAAACATGTTTATTGGATAATCTAAAGTTGGTTATTGTTGTACTTAGATTTACTGCTGCTCAGCCAGTATGCATGAGTGTGTGTGTGGAATGTTGGAGTGCCTAATGACTGAGTAGAATGTTGGTGTGCCTGGTGGACTGGAGGAATGACAGTTAGAGAGAGTGGGCTGAGCAGCAAAGATGCAGCTCCTGGTGGGGCCTGGAACTCGTCTTTCATCAACCTGTAACAACTTATCTACTTGTAACTACCTTCCTGTAACTTACCAATACACCTCTACTTTGGTTTACCTCGTGACTACAATTCATCTGTTCAACATTTATACATATCCATCTGACTGTGACGTGATTGAAAATTGATCACATTCCAGGGAATTTCATCATTGTGCCCTTGTTAGTCAGTTTTAAGTTTAGGAACCCACCTTTGCTGCTTTTCAAAGATAAATGTTGACATTTTGAATGTCATGCATACAGACCACACATTCCATCTCATTTGGGTTATGTTATTTTCCAAATAATGAGATGTACATTAATTCTGGTCTTTGCTTTATGGGTCATCATTCCTATTTATCGCATGTAGCAAGGGCAGATGATCGTGTAAATGGCGATCTTTGGTTTGCAGTTTGTATGTTTACGTAATGACCACTTGTTCTGTAATCCTTGATCAAAATCCTTGTAATGTCTGTTAGATTCCATACATTACAATTACAGCATGGGAAATATCCTATAATAACTGCCAAAGATAGGCCACAAGAGTTCATTAAAGATGGTTTCCAGTCATTTATGTGTGGTTTTGTAGGTACCATAATGGCACGTACGTTCTTGGTACTTTTAACTGCAAATAAAGGTTGACTCAAGGTCGTACTTCCTATGTTTAGAATGTACAGAGTTTGGTTGATCATTTATTTAATGTCATTGAAAATTGGTGTGGAGGTAGTGACACATGTAACAGTGTCCCATTGTGGCTTTTGATTTTGTTCTAAGAGGGTCTATATGCATTTCTTGCTCTTTTGTTACCATGTTTTATTGTTTATTTGGGTATTTTTTAACCCCCACAGTTTCACTGATAGATCTTCGGCTTGCGAGTCATAATCCTATAGATCCCTACAATTTCATTTTAGTGTCAGTAACTGGCCGCATGGTAGGTTTTATTGTAGGTTTAATAAATCTTCACAAAACTTTCGAAAAACAAATTAACTATACCTCGCGCCTTTTCCATGCACTGCATATACCCTTTCAAATCCTCTCACCCATGCCATTTAAAATGATAGCATTTAGAACAACACTTATGGCATTGCAAATCACATCATTTGTGAGAATACAGGACGTGCTAGAGTAGCGAGTCATAGTTAATGTAGTGTGTCTACCGAGTTCAATACACTGTGTATGGAGATGCGCGAGTTATAATAATTTGAAGTTGTTGTGTAAAGTATCAATTAAAGGTATACGTATAACTTTAGGATTTCACATTTTTAAGTTTAAGTTTAACCTTTGCTTTTTTCATTGAATGTTAATTTTTTTTAAACAAAACTGTGTTTCGAATCGTAGAGTCAAGTGTTGTCAAGTGGAGTCTCATTAAGTGGATTGTTGTACAGTACAGTGGTGGAGAGTGTCTTAGAGTGTATTGTTGTAGAGTGGAGTAGACTGGTGTATGGTACCATAGAGTGGCATACAATGGAATATTGTACAGTGGAGTAGTGTAGAGTGGAGTGGGGTAGAATGGAGTATGGTACAGTGGAGTGGTGTACAGTGGAATAGCGTACAGAAGAGTGGAGTGAGGTACAGTGTAGTGGTGTACAGTGGAATACCGTAGAGTGCAGTGGCATAGAGTTGAGTGATGTACACTGGAGTGGTATACAGTGAAGTGGCGTAGAATGTAGTGGAATACAGTGGAGTAGCGTAGATTGCAGTGGTGTAGAATGGAGTAGAGTGGAGCGGAATAGCGTAGAGTGGAGTGAGGTAGAGTGGAGTACTATGGCATATAGTGGAGTGCAGTACAGTGGAATAGCGTATAGAGGAGTGGCATAAAGTGGAGTGATGCACAGTGGGATAGTGTACAATGGAGTGGCCTATAGGGGAGTGGTGTAGACTGGAGTGGCATAGAGTGGAATAGTGTAGAGTGCAGTGGCATACTGTAGAGTTGTGTTGAGTCGAGTGGCATAGAGTCAAGTGGCATAGAGTGGAATAGTGTACAGTAGAGCAGAGTGCAGTGAGGTACAGTGTAGTGGTGTACAATGGAATAGCATAGAATGGAGAGGTGAAAAGTGTAAAGGCGTACAGTGGACTAGCATACAGTGGAGCGGTGTACAGTGGATTAGCGTAGAGTGTAGTGGCATACAGTGGAGTGGCGTACATTAGAGTGACATAGAATAGAGTGACGAAGAGCGGAATAGTGTAGAGTGGACTGGCCAGGAGTGCAGTGGCATATAGTGGAGTGGCGTACAGTGGAATAGCGTACAGTGGACTTGGGAGATGGATACAGTGAAATAGTGGACTGTGGAGTGGCGTATAGTAGAGTGGCATAGTATGGAGCAGAGTGGAATGGCGCAAAATGGAGTGGCATAGATTGGACTGGTGAAGCATGGGTTGGCGAAGACTGGATGGCGAAGACTGAACAGGTGTAAAGTGCAGTGGCATAGAATGGAGTATTGTAGAGTGGAGTGGAGTGGAGTGGAGTAGAGGAGAGTGGAGTGGGGTGGCATACGATTTAATAATATATAGTGGAGTGCCTTCAAGTGAAGTGTCATACACTCAAGTAGCATAGAGTAGAGTGGTGTAAAGTGGAATAACGTTGAGTGTAGTGACGTACAGTGGAGTGGCATTGTGTGGAGTGACATACAGTGGAATAGCGTAGAGTAGAATGGAGTGGTGTAAAATGGAATAGCGTACAGTTTAGTAGCATACAGTTCAGTGGAATACAATGGAGTGATGTAGACTGGAGTGGTGTAGAGTGGAGTGGTGTACAGTGTAATAGCATACAGTGGACTGGCATATAATGGAATGGTGTACAGTAGAAAGATGTAGAGTGGAGTGGCGTACAGAGAAATAGCATTCAGTGAAGTGGCGTAGAATGGAGTTGCATAGAGTGGAGTGACATAGAGTGGAATAGAGTAGAGTGTAGTGGCCTAGAGTCAAGTTGCATACATGGGAATATCGAAGAGTGAAGTGGAATACAGTGGAGGGGCGTACAGTTGAGTGGCCTAGAAGTGTCTTAGACTGAAGTGGCGTAGAGTATAATAGCGGAGAGTGCAGAGGTATACAGTCGAATGGCATACAGTGGAGTGGCGTAGAATGGATGGCCTACAGTGGATTGGCCTAGATTCAAGTGGCGTAGAGTGGAGTGGCATAGAGTGGAGTGAGGCAATTTAAACAGACATAGTGTGGATGAAGCTGTAATGTTAAAACAACAATTGGTGGACAGAATGCAGAACAATGTCATACATTCTTTACATGGCTCACCATTCCAGTTTGAACCCAGCCATATGCAATTCAGTCTTGACCCTGTTCCCCATGGGAACAGTCCAGCCCGAACTGCCAAGCCAGGTCTTCCCTGGACTGGAAACAAGCATCCTAGAACCGGTTTCGGGCTTTCAGCCCTCATCAGCCAGGATAGCTTGATTCCAGTGGCATGGAGAGCACGGGACTCACGTCTGAGCATACCCGTCCCACTCGATGTGACAAATGCAAAAACAACAATTGGTGGACAGAATGCAGAACAATGTCATACATTCACCCCAGTATAGAAATCTGGGCCTAAATCCATAGTTTTGTTTGCTCACCATGCCATTCCAGTTTGATCCCAGCCATACGCAAATCAGTCTTGACCCTGTACCCCATGGGCACAGGGTCAAGGATGCTTGTATCCGGTCCAGGGAAGACTTGGCTTGGCAGTTCGAGCCCCTTTGGTTTTGCTTTGTTTGCCCTAAGTTGGCAGGGTATGCCCAGACGTGGGTCCCTTGCTCACTTTGCCACTGGAGTCAAGCTAGCCTGGCTGATGACGGCTGATTAGCCAGACACCGGTCCCAGGATGCATGTTTCCGGTCCAGGAAGGACATGGCTTGGCAGTTCAGGCTGGACTGTTTCCATGAGGCACAGGGTCAGACTGATTTGCACATGGCCATGTCTGAACTGGGTGGCGGAGTGAGCTAAAGAATGATGATGGATTAAACCCAGATCAGTTGACTGGAGGTGAGTGCTTGCAATGTTCAACACTCCGTCCATCATCCCCTTTGGTGTGGCTGTAATGTGGTAGACATTTAGATTATGGGGTTTGAATTGTAATTTTGGGTAGTAGGTGTCAATAGTTTAAGTAGTGTTAAAGTTATGAGGGTGAAAATACTTAGTTATATATTGTGCCGCAGCATATTGCAGCAACTTTGCGGTCCATGCCGATGACAGGCCGTAAATGATTGGGTGATGGCTGTCTTTACAAAACATAAAAGGCAGACATGTAGTTTTCAGCACAATTTGGCTTCATTCTGGGTGAGGGCCTTTGATTTATGTAAGTAGTGGGTTTTATTGTTATTCCCTACCTATTACCATGTTATTAAAGTTGTAATAGATAGTGAAATTTATGAATATTTTTCTATATATTTCTAAAGAAGTTTATGCAGAACCGCTCCAGTACCTACAAAGTACTGCGGGAGTTAAAGGGAAAAAAAGATAAATATATAAACAATAAAAAATACACTGTGGTAATCTGTAGTGCTTATAGTGTAGAACAGTGTATTTATAATTTTTTATCAAATTTATTTTTTAAAACATTTTTTGAACAAGCACTATATTTGCAGGTATTATCAAGGTACTCCATAGACTTTTTTGTAACAAATTAAATATGTAACAATTTTTGAAATATAGTGTGGTAGAGTTTATTTTTAAATTGTTTACCATATAGATATAAATATTTTTTTAAGTACCACGGTATGTCCTAGGAAGTACAGCTGTACTGTGTAATATTTATATTAAATATATAAAAACGTATGAATAATTATTCCTACGTATACCACCTTATTAAAGTGGTGATAGGTGGAGAAAAAATATTAAACCTAAGGCTTACCTATATTTGAGGTCTTAACCATGAATGTAGCCAAACTGAACTTAACACAAAATGGCTGCCTTTAACTTTAGTAAACGATTCAGAAAAGGGGGTGGTGATGAACAGAGTGTCTGAATTAAGCAGACCACTCTTACCCAGTCCAAAGATCAGGGCTTGATCCATCACCGTTATTTAGCTCACTGCCCCATCCCAGCTCAGAACCTGGCTATATGCAAATTAGTCTGTCCCTGGCCCAGTGCATCATGGGAACAGGGCAGGCCAAACTACCAAGCCAATTCTTCACCAGAAAGGAGACAAGCTTCCGGGGACCGGTTTCTGGCATTTCAGCCGTCGTCGGCCCGGCTTGCTTGAATCCTGATGGAGCAGTGAGCAAGGGACTCATGTCTGAGCATACCCTGCCACACCTATAGTGGCCAAAAACGATTCAGAAAAGGGGGTGGTGATGAACAGAGTGTCTGAATTACGCAGACCACTCTTACCCAGTCCAAAGATCAGGGCTTGATCCATCACCGTTATTTAGCTCACTGCCCCATCCCAGCTCAGAACCTGGCTATATGCAAATTAGTCTGTCCCTGGCCCAGTGCATCATGGGAACAGGGCAGACCAAACTACCAAGCCAATTCTTCACCAGAAAGGAGACAAACTTCCTGGGACCGGTTTCTGGCATTTCAGCCGTCGTCGGCCCGGCTTGCTTGAATCCTGATGGAGCAGTGAGCAAGGGACTCATGTCTGAGCATACCCTGCCACACCTATAGTGGCCAAAAACGATTCAGAAAAGGGGGTGGTGATGAACAGAGTGTCTGAATTAAGCAGACCACTCTTACCCAGTCCAAAGATCAGGGCTTGATCCATCACCGTTATTTAGCTCACTGCCCCATCCCAGCTCAGAACCTGGCTATATGCAAATTAGTCTGTCCCTGGCCCAGTGCATCATGGGAACAGGGCAGACCAAACTACCAAGCCAATTCTTCACCAGAAAGGAGACAAGCTTCCGGGGACCGGTTTCTGGCAGTTTAGTCTTTAGTAAAGGCAGTTATTAGCCAATCACATAATGCCTTGTCATCTGTATGTATTGCTGTACTTCCTCACAATTTCATGAAACTACAGAGACAACAGATATCATTACGAATAAATGCCTTATAACTTAAAAAAATTCTTACCCTACTTACATGTATGACCAAAAAGGATCATCTGCACACAATAATCTATAATCATTTCACATTTTATATAAATCCGAATGTGCATTTGGCCACTACATGTGAGTACAGTCTATGGAAAATGCATAGCTGCTGAAAGGTGTTTTGGGACCCCCCCCTTGTTTCTTTGCACCCCCATGATAAATGTCTGCTAAACATTGCATCCTCTGCCAATGAAGAAAAAGCTATAGGTTTTGTGGCGATTTGTCAAGCAAGCAAAAATCAGAGGAATTGCTATCTCCGAGAAGCCTTACTATAAATTACTACAAAAACTATCAATTACCTATAAATGATAATATTATACATTATATTATAATATATATATATATATATATAGAGAGAGAGAGAGAGAGAGCGAGAGAGAGATATATATTATACATAAATCATAAATTATACATATATGCACAGACATATATTATATAAATAATTATATATATATATATATATATATGTATATATAGTTTTTTTCACACTCGTCTACCATACAACGCACTCTCAGGACACGGGACAGTTTTGCTGCCAGTAATCCATTTATTCTATCTTCTCAATAATGCTTTTCGGCTGCAGGACAGCCGAAATGTTATGTGATAGTGGAATAAATGGATTACTGGCAGCAAAACTGTACTGTGTCCTAAGTGTGCGTTGTACGGTAGTCTGAGTGCGAAAAGATTGTTTGCCGGCGTACTCCACCGGCACACTCACCACTTCCCATTTCCCACAGGTCCACTGTTCTGGAAGGAGTTCTTTTGGTTGGGATATATATATATATATATATATATATATATATAGAAACACACTCCTCCTCCAAAGAAAGAGATGAGGCCCGTCTGGGGAAACAAATGAGGACTTTATTCACGGCACCAGCATGGAAAAACAGCACAGCAATATGTATGGCGTATGCATTTCGGCTCCTGCCTCTTCAGCGCCTGTTGTGCAATTGGGATGAGGGCGCTCACTCTCGGATATAAATATCCCGCCCCATCTCTCTACTGACGTGCCGCTCCGCCCACAGGTGAGTGTAATCAACACCTTCAATTAGTGTGGCGCGCCTGGGATGGTTGCGCCTACAAGTCCCAAGATGCAGTGTTGTTGCAGCAATCTTGTAGTGGGGAAAAACGAGCGTGCACCTGAAAGGCTGGGCCACAAAGCAAAGTCCCCCGAGTCCCCATAACCACACCAACCCCCAAAGTCACAGGGATCCATCTCCGCGGGGGCAAAGCATAAGTATGCCTCGCCCAGCGTGCAGTTAATAACTGCAACACCGCTCCAATTCATCCCGGTGTGTGGAGGTGGGCCAAGGTCCATCCAGTAGCCTGGAAACAAAACAAAGTCCACCGCAGCAGAGACCAATAGGACCGAGGCCAACTTGTAGTGTGGGGGCCTCATGAGCGCGATACTGGTCACTCGCGCTGAAATTGATAGAAACACACTCCTCCTCCAAAGAAAGAGATGAGGCCCGTCTGGGGAAACAAATGAGGACTTTATTCACGGCACCAGCATGGAAAAACAGCACAGCAATATGTATGGCGTATGCATTTCGGCTCCTGCCTCTTCAGCGCCTGTTGTGCAATTGGGATGAGGGCGCTCACTCTCGGATATAAATATCCCGCCCCATCTCTCTACTGACGTGCCGCTCCGCCCACAGGTGAGTGTAATCAACACCTTCAATTAGTGTGGCGCGCCTGGGATGGTTGCGCCTACAAGTCCCAAGATGCAGTGTTGTTGCAGCAATCTTGTAGTGGGGAAAAACGAGCGTGCACCTGAAAGGCTGGGCCACAAAGCAAAGTCCCCCGAGTCCCCATAACCACACCAACCCCCAAAGTCACAGGGATCCATCTCCGCGGATATATATATTCGGCATAGAGACGTCCAGCAGCAGCATACAGCAGCAAAACAGACGAGGCAAACCCAATGTTGTGAGTAGTGGTTTTTAATTACTCATCACCATACCGCCATGACTCGTTTCGGTGCAAACAGCACCTTGATCACATGACAACGATACAAGGCAGGCGTGCTCAATTTAAAGGGCTCAGAGCCAATGGCCCGTTACCAAATGCATAGATATAGAAAATATACTAGAAAATATACTGTCACGAAAAGTAACTGCATCAATGCATAATTAAAGTTTTGTCACCAGTGGGCATGATTATAGCAATTCGGTTACACTGTTGAAGATATTTAGATATGATATGATATTTGTTCAAATCATATTTGTGCACTGAGTTTAAAAATAAATAAATAAATAAATACAAATATGTACATACTCATTTAAAATTCATCAATTTACATCACTAGCAGCAACAAGTAAAATTAAGACCTTTATGCAACGCTGCGCAATGTGAAAAACTAAAGTCCATCGGGGAGGAGTTCTCTATACGTAATGTGCGCACCAGGCATTATATGTGTAAATATATAAATATATAAAATAATATATACATATGTACATACAAATGTAAATATACTTGTATTTTAAGTTCATCATAAATACAACCATAAAAATTCTGTTAACCTTCCATTTGATGATTCATATAGGGCTCCCCATATAAATTTAAATTTCTTCTCGCATGGAGTAACCGTATGTCATGGGGATAAATCCCTTAGTGAGATGTACTTGTGTAACCTATAGGTGACTAATGGTTAACTGACATTTGGCACATGAGCTGTTACGTGCAACCCTGTGATAATATGAAAATCAGTATAAGTTTAAAATGTGATATTTGGTTGAGGCAGCCACTGTGTTCATTCAGGTTTGTTCCGCACCATTATAGTTTAGAATATTCAGAGATAAGTGTGGCAGTCTTCTCCCGCGTTTAATCCATTGGGACTCTTTGTGTCTAGTAGGATAATATGTTGTGTTTCTAGTCTGCGCAGCAATAGATCACGGTCACCACCCCTTCTCTGAGGAGGAACAGTGTCTATTACAAAGTAGCGCATTTCAGAGGCCTTTTTGTTATGTACTAAGCCAAAGTGCCTAGCTACCGGGTACGCAGTGTCGCCGTTGGTAATGGCTCTTAAGTGCTGGAGTATACGCTTGTACACCTGTGGCCTCGTGCTACCAACATAGCGTAGGCCACAGGGACACTCCAGCACATACACCGCATACTCGGTGCGGCAGGTCAGCTTATACCTGATGGTAGTCGGTATCTTGTTAAAAGGCGTAACATAATCCTTCCTGCTGACTCCATTCTTACAAGCCTTGCAAGTTGGACAGCGCAGAAACCCCTTGCTCTTGTCTAACCATGGACTCTCTACACGTGTTTCTGGACTACTAGATACCAGGCAGTTACCAAGTGTTCTTGCTCGCTTATAGGCAATCATGGGAGCCCCCTTAAACTGATTGCCTAATACTGGGTCACTCGTAATGAGTGCCCAGTTGCGTTTAATGATGTTCCTGATGGTACGGTGCTGGTTATTGTAGGTGAAAATCAAACGAGTTGTATTTTCCTCTTTGCGGTTGGTTGACTGCACTGCACTTGTTGTGGTTCCCGTAGATTCTGTGAGATCGCAAGATGTAATTGCTAATAGTGAGGTTCTTGCTTGTGCATTTGCACAATTCATGGCCCTCTCTATCACAGCCTTACTGTAACCTCTCTAGCTGAATCTCACAGCACATTCTAGCTGCGCCGCTAAGCAACCTGCATTAGTGCTGCAAATGCGTCTAATGCGGAGCATTTCGCCGTAGGGTATGCTCCTAATTAGGCGGGCAGGGTGATGGCTACCAGAGTGGAGGATGCTATTATCTGCTGTTGCTTTTCTAAATAGCTTGGTTTCCAGTTTCCCTCCACTCACAAAAATTTCCACATCTAGGAAGCAGATTGAAGTATCACTGATCTGACTAGTGAATTCGAGATTCATACAATTGTCATTAAGACTGTTGATGAACTCCTCGGCTTCTTGTGTGGAACCGTCCCAAATCACGAAAAGGTCATTATGTACCTTAACCATAGAAAAACCTTGGTGGCCATTGTGTCCGCGAAGTTAGCCGACAGGACCTGCTCTTCCCAGTATCCCATATGCAAACAGGCATAACTGGGAGAGAAGCAGGCCCCCATCGCTACTCCTCTTATTTGTTGGAAATATTGTTTCCCAAAGAGAAAGAAATTATTCTCCAGACATAGAGTGATCATGTCGATGATCATGCGTGTGTGTTCTGTACATCCCTCAGGTCTAGAATTGAGGTAAAATTACACCGCTCTCAGACCGTCCTTGTGGTGTATGCTGTTGTATATATATATGTATATATATATATATATTTATATATATATATATATATATATATATCCATCCAATACAAACAATCTCGTAGTAGCAAAGATTGCGCTGAGCCCCAATTTCTTTTTCAAAGCTTTGGCAAACAATGCTCGACGCATTTCGGAACCTGCGTTCCTTGGTCACGGGTCACAGGACGTTTGACATGATTCACGTGATATAGTGTGCAAAACAAATAATCAACTTCAAAAAAGGACTATGATGCTACCATTTTGTGATGGTTTTTGTAACACTATATAGTGCTTAGTTTGTCCAACATTTGAGCAACTTTAAAACATAAATCCAACTGTAGATCAGCACTGTACTAGTCCTATGCTTAAAGATTTTGCTGTATAAATTGCAAAAGACTTTGTCATTTTCTATCTCGGCGTGGATAGCACTGTGCTAATCCTATGCTTAAAAACTTTGATAGAAAAACAGACATTTGAGGTGAGCAGATCTAGAGTGTCGCTGGTGTTGAGAGTGCTCTAACAGGGGCTGCTTTCCACCTAAACTTGAGAACTACCCAGAGTTCTCTCCTTCTTTTTTGCATAATTTATGCGTCACTCTATGCCTGAAAGGGTTTTGTTTTGTTTATATATATATACACCCACATGTGTACTATATATTACCACCACGGCGAACTTACGGCAGGGTAGCGAACCCTTCAATGAACCACCACTCCATTGCACTTCATACATCCTTTCCGACTTGCATAAAGAGTGCTTTTGGTTGGGATATATATATATATATATATATGTGTATATATATATATATATATATATATATATATATATATATATATATATATATATATATATACATATATATATATTCGTACATATATATATATTATGCATAATTTATGCGTCACTCTATGCCTGAAAGGGTTTTGTTTTGACTTAATACTGGGTGCTCCCTTGTGTCTGGACAAAGCTATACCTCTCTGAAGAGCTCTAATTAGAGCGAGACACTGTGTCAGGGGTTGCTTTTACTCATTTCAGGTTGGCTTGAGTTGGTATTTCACTAATTCAAAGCTGTAATATTGTGACTGGAGTGATAAATGGTTTTTGTAATTTTACAGCTCGGCAAGGACAGCACGGAGTTTCTGTCATAAATTCACGTGCTATGTCCTGGGCATGCTAGGAGGATTACCCGCCCCCATCAAGTGGTCTGAGCAAAAAGGGCAGCTTCGGCAATCTCGTCACTTCCAAGGTATTGGATCACTCAGCACCCACCGCTTTTCCCTGCCAGAGACAGCGCCGCCGCAGACAGCAGTCCATGACTGCATGGAGAAATTCCGGAACACTGTGTTCGCAATTTCAGGCCTGGCTGACTGAGGACTGTGCGGTTGAGGCGTCTAGGGGACCAGAGTAAGGTTTTTGTTTCAGCCTCTGTGTTTGGCCACCATACTTTACCACGTTCTTACAGACAGCCAGGACCCAGGAAGGGATATATGGTGCCGTGAAAGAGATCCCGACCCAGTTTCACCGTGAGAGGGGCATTCTGGGTACTGTGGTTTTCCGAGACAACCACAGCGATGATGGTGACTCTGAGCCGGCCCACCTGACTACGTCACTATGACAGAACGCATGGATTACTTAAAAACGGTGATGGATCAAGCCCTGATCTCTTGACTGGGTAGGAGTGTTCTGCTTAATTCAGATGCTCTGTCCATCACCACCCCCTTTATGAATCGTTTTGGCCACTATAGGAGTGGAAGGGTATGATCAGACATGAGTCCCTTGCTCACTGCACAATCAGGATTCAAGCAAGCCGGGCCGAAGACGGCTGTAATGCCAGAAACCGGTCCCCTGAAGCTAGTTTCCTTTCCAGTAAAGAATTGGCTTGGTAGTTTGGTCTGCCCTGTTCCCATGATGCACTGGGCCAGGGACAGACTAATTTGCATGTAGCCAGGTTCTGAACTGGGATGGTGCAGTGAGCTAAAAAAAACGGTGATGGATCAAGCCCTGATCTCTTGACTGGGTAGGAGTGTTCTGCTTAATTCAGATGCTCTGTCCATCACCACCTCCTTTATGAATGGATAACTTAAAAGCGGCTGGCGTGCAAGCATGGTGTGAGCAGGCATCTGAGGAAGACATTTACGTTGAAACGCGTCATGCCTTTGCGAGTAGTTAATAAATGCCTTACCTGAATTCCCTGCTTGGTTTCCTCCAGTTCTTCTTCATGCTGAGGAGTTTCTGTCATATATATTTATATATATATATACACACATGTACACGACTCAGTTTCATTGCAGCGTGTTTTAATCAGTATATAGTATCAAAATCTACCGGATGCGTTTCGGAGCAATCAGCTTCATGATCATGGGTCAGGTTGCGTTTGCATTCCCCACACATAAATACACCACTTGATACATTTGAATCTAAAAATAAAAGAAGGACTTTCATACATCGTCTACTTCCCATCTAATGCATATGCCATTTTGAAACATTTATACAAATTTCATGTACACATATGGGCATGACTGCATTCTCGTCATCATCGTGTACAGATTCGCTAAATGCAATTTTTGCTTTCAACATGCATCTAGCCTCTTTGGAGTGTTATTTGGGGAAATGTTCTAAATCACATAGTGGTTGTTATTATAATATCTTTTCTGTGTTCTGGTGCAATCCTTCAACTTTGAGCTAGTGCAATGGAAGAAAGATACTACAAATGGGCAAATATGCCTGCCCTCATAATTTCCTATGTAGTACAATTGGACATACCATATGCAATTTGCAGATATGCCTGTGTACTCGATTGGGCAGTCCAAGTGGGCAGTGCCTTCTCTGGTGTCCCCCTTTTTCACATGACAAACACAATTCGAAAGAGATTTCCAAGCATTCCAAATGTAAATCACATTGTGCAGAAGTGGGCAAATGTGTTATTCCCTTCTGAAAGTCATTACAAAAACAAAATCTGTACAATACCGCATCATGTCCATAAAAAAAAGTGGGGCACTGGGCTAGCTAGAATTGGCTCTCTTGTACTTCTTCTCCAAGTTTCGGCCTCGTGAACTCCTATAAAATAAAAGACAAAAGTACAGTAAAAACCTTATCTTACACTTCCCTCTAAAACAAGCAAACCTAACAAACTAATTTAAGAATAAGAAAGGGAGGAACAACAAAAGATTTTTTTAAAAAGAAGTTTAAAAAAAGAACCTTTAAAAGCTACAAATTACTACAACAGTGTGGATTTTTACATCACTGGGGGCATATTCAGGGTCAACCTAGGTGGACTGCTAGTTGTCTTCACATCTAACATGGGCTTCGATTGGAATTCCATAGAGCATATTATCAAGCCCATTATCGCCGCTTTATCGGCAGTTTCCTGCCGATAAAAGCGGTGATAATGTAACGCCCTTTGTTGATAATATGCCCCTTACATCTTCTGAAAATAACTTGCGGATTATAACAAATATGTCGGATCAAAATCTCATCTGTCTTAAGTACCTGTCAACATTTCTTTAGGCTGCGTTTGACATCCCATGCCTGGCTGTTAAAGGAAGTTATAAACCTTATGGGTTGGCAGTCTTGTGTGTTTTTCACTCTTGGGGCTAATAATCCTTCTCTTTCAACCCGTTTCACCATGTCACAGGCCTGCTCAATTGTTTTAGAAGAATACTCTTTTTCTAAAAATCTTTGTTTCATTGTATTCATCTTCTCCTGGAAAGCCACTTCTGAGCTTCAGTCTGCAGTATTCTCATGTTATGCTGCAATGTTCCCTTTCACCTTGTCCCTAGCTGCTCAGTCAGTGTGTGTGTTCCATGTAGAATGTAGATGTGAGTGACATGAGTGGAATTTTTGGGTGCCTGGTGTGTGAGTGTTGTCAGTTGGAAGATGGGCTGAGCAGCTACCTGGCTGCTCCTGGTGGGGCTTGCTGTAACTTCTACTTATGGACTTAATAAACTACATCAAACTCAACTCGGCTATGTCTACTATGTCTCCTGAACACATGGGGCAAGCCCACCACATTTTGGCAATGAGGATGGGAGGAATGGTAAACCACAACACTAGTGGGAAAACAGGGGGTGTGACTTGGCACCGATGTAGACGGCAGCAGACCTCAGGGCTCCTCTGTGGTCTCCCTCTGTTGAAAGCCATCCTGACAGAAGGCATCCCCGGCACCGCAAACCATAGCGGAATACCGGAGGCACCGCAGGACGCACTCTCAAGGCACCTGAGGAACAAACTAAGGAGGAAAACAGCGGTCTGTTTCCCGGACCGAATTTTGCCTGAACTCGGCATAAAATGGCGGCCGCGATCGGTGAAGAGCGATCCTGACACGGAGATGTGCTGTGGTGACCATAGCTTCCCTGCCCAGCAGAGCAGCATCTATTGACAGAGAGCTAAGTAGCGGTGCGGCGAGGTGGCACAGCGGGCCCACAGTGAGAGGGATTGCGGAGCCTGCAACTGATCCGCGGTAATTGCCCCCCCCCTATGATGGAGGCGGGGGAGGCCCTGGAAGGTGAACAACACTTACAACGCAACTTTTACATCGCACTACCATTACAACGCGGTCATTACAACGCAAACTATTACAACGCATTGCTCTGGGGGGGCGCTCTAGGATAGGGAGTAGGTTAATTTACTATCCAATAACCTTCCCTAGTGTCCACGGGGACTGGAGTTGGAATAGTAAATTAAACTATTCACTATCCAGCACCCCAAAGCACTATGCGTTGTAATGGACTGCGTTGTAATACGTACGTTGTAAAGGCATGCGATGTAAATGCATGCGTTGTAATGTCATACATCCGCCCTGGAAGCGCTGCGATTGGGCCACACAGCACCGAATTGGCTTTGCCGGGGGGGAACTTTGCAACACCCTGTTGCCCTGCTGAATTGATCTCATCGACCTGAGCTGGATAGCACTGCTGAGGAGGTGCTGGGACAAGAGGGGAAGCCCAGCTGAAAGAAATTGGTGGGGACAGAGAGACCTGCAGGCCCGTGGAAGGTGGGACGCGTGTGCGGCTGGAGGGATGACCGTGCCACGTGGGCCTGATAAAATAACTGTGGTGCTCCTGAGTAGGGTGGATAACGAGTTTGGGGGACACAAAGGAATGACCAGACCAGCTGAGGGGCAGGCAGGGACACGCACCAGAGACTGGAGATTGGACCTCCGCATGAATAGAGGGGGACTTCGTAGGCGGACAGCAACTTGGAGCGTGGGGAGCTGGGGCAGACGGCTGCTGAGAGCGGGGGAACAACCTCACTGGAGGCATAGGACCACCCTGCTGCTGTGACCGGGTATGCACCGCACCACTGTGGCGAGCAGGGGCCCTGGCTGATGTGGAGAGGTCACAAATGACTCCCCGCAGTACTGTTCCTGTACAGCACCTAAGGCTGTTGTTCTTAGAGGCACCACTGCAAGAATACTGGGGGCACTGGGAGAGCCCGCTCAAAGTACCTACGAGGAGGGGCCGGCTGCCCAGCGAGTTTCTGACGTGAACTGAGTGGTTCTATTGGGGCGGGAGAAAAAACACTGTGCAGTATAACTGAGGAGGAGAGGACTCATAGACTCCCCTGGTATAGATAAACACTGCTGCCTACGGATACCAGGATGGGTAGAATGTCCAGGAGAAAGGGGTTTGAGATCCTGCGGCTGGAGGAGTCAGAGCAGCATGCAGATGACGACCATGCTGCAACTGGAGGGCGAGGACCTGGACAACCCTGGGACCCTTCCTTGGGAGACATCATGCAGGCGATCATAGCTTCGCGGGAGGTGCTGGAGACGAGGATGGACCCTATCGGTTCGGACCTCACCCTATTGAAGGACAACCATCGAAAACTCAAAGAGAGAGTGGCGACCAACAAAACCACCATGAAAGACATACCAGACACAGTAGCCACTCTGCGGAATTCACTGAATGAAGTGGTGCATAGGGTCAAAGTGCTGGAGATGAGGGCTGAGGACAGTGAGGGGTGCTTGAGGCGCAACAATCTCCGCATCGTAGGGGTTCTGGAGCGCGAGGAGGGGGCGGATGCGGTCCAGTTCTTGGAAACCTGGTTGAAAACAGAGGTGGCACCGGAGGGACTGTCCCCCTTCAATGCGCTGGAATGTGCACACAGGGTCCCGGCTCGCCCACCTAAACTTGGGGCCCTGCCCTGACCAATGGTGGCGAGACTGCTGCATTACCGAGACCGCGATTTCATACTGCAGAGAGCCCGGGAGAAACATAATCTACAGATTGGGAACAGCAAGGTGATGATATTCCCAGATTATACCAGAGAGGTACAGCATCAAAGGACCTCTTTCCTGACTGTTAAACAGAAGCTGCGCCAGCTCCATCTACCCTTCGCTGTTCCCAGCCCGCTTGAGGGTGACTGCGGATGCGGAAACACATTTCTTTCTCACCCCGCAGGCTGCACGGGACTGGTTGGAGACACGAGGCAACACCGGCGGACGCTCGCCACAGGCAACCTCACCTCGAGGATGGCTGTCCACCACATTGCCAGTGTGGAGGCCCATCTCTCCAGTTGATCGGCGCCAGGAACAAGACAGAGCAGTCCTAGCAGTGGTGGCCATCAGCCAGGACGCAGTCAGTCCGACTAGTAACAACACGGACAACGAGAGAGGTGGGGCGGAGAGCTCGAGATAGAGTAGTGCCCAGGGGCTCTCTGATACTGAACTTCCAGACGTTACTCCACAGACAGCAGATGGGATGTTTGGATGATTGGACTGCAGAGGGTATGCGGAAAGGATGGTAGGAGGCCCGCTGTGACTCCTGGGACTAGGGAACCAGCTGCTACATTGTGGGAGACTGAGAGGTGACGCTGCAAAAATCACGGGGCCCGGATGGCTGACTCAGTTCTAATGGGGGGGCCGGGTGGGGTTCTGGGGGCATCGGACGTGAGTCATAAACCACCTTTTCACGATTCTTTGTATGAATATCTTTGTTTGGAAGGGGCCTGTTTTTGTGTACCTGTCCTGGGGATTGGGAGTTGGGTAAAATTTGAAGTTGAGGGCGGATGGGGGAGTGTCAGACATGTCGCTCAGTGGTTCAACTGGGGTCAGGACCTAGACTTGGAGCCATGGGTACCTCCGTAGGAATCAAAGTAATGTCTTGAAATGTAAGGGGGATGCACACTATGAGCCGACAACACAAAATGCATGCCTACCTGGTGCGGAGAGGGGTGCACATTGCACTGCTGCAAGAAACCCACCTTACGAAGGCAGAAGGAGAGGCGCTACAGCGTCGTTGGAGGGGGCAGGTGTTTCACACCACATATTCGGCCTATGCAAGAGGGACCTTGGTATGGGTGCGAGCAGGGGTGCCATTCCAATGTGTAAGGCAGCTGGTCGATACAGAAGGCAGATTTGCGGTAGTAACAGGGCGGCTTGATGGCCAGGACATTACGCTAGGAAGCATATATGCCCCTAATTTTGAGCAACCGGCCTTTTTCTCACAGTTATCGCAGAAATTGGCGATGGTGTTGATGGGCCCTATACTTTTGGGGGGGGATTTCAATTGCATTGCTGGCATAGATCTGGACCGCTCACACCCCCCGCTTCCTGACGCCCCCACTCATAGGACTGCAGAAACCCGTCGGGACTGGCAACGGCAATGGGGACTGACAGACACCTGGCAGGCCTACCATCCCGGAGAACGGGGCTACTCTTATTTTTCAGCTACACGTCCGGTTGGATGCAATACTTTGCTCCCAGGGTGTGCATATGTCGGTCACATTGAGTGAGTATCTAGCCAGGACGACTTCTGATCACAACCCGTTACTGGTGTCCCTGAATTGAGTTCGAATTAGACCCGCGAACTCTAGCTGGCGTCGCCACCCGGAAACGCTGGAAGACCAGGTCTTCTGAACCACCATAATTAATGCTATTGAGGAGTACTTTGAGCACAACACCAACACATCCACTAGCCTACATAGCGAGTGGGACGCATTCAAGGTAGTGATACGAGGTCGTTGCATTGGGGAAGCAGTGGGAGTTCGTAAAACCTTATTGAATGAGGTGCAACAGGTGGAACAGTGGCTCAGAGAGATAGAAAAGGAAATGCCTGGGTGGGAGGATAAACAAGAGGACCTGTTGGTGGGAAGGAAGGGTTGGCGACACAAGTGGAGAGGTTGAGGTGTTTTGATTACAGGACATATGCGGCAAGGGCACACGCTGGGAGGGATAAGTCTGGGGCACTCTTGGCTTGGCTAGCAAATCCAGCGCGCAGAGGAACACCGATTTAAGAGCTATGCGGTGAACGGGGTGCAATACATTATGGACAGCAGGCTATCAACACTCAGTGACTGGAATACTACACCACTCTATATCACAGTCGGCTAGATCCCAGGGTTCTGGAGGAGGGGTGTTTCCTGGACATTGAACTGCTGCAGATTGGGGCGGAAGATGCAGAGAGCTTGGGTCAGCCAGTGGAGCTGGGTCAGTTCAGGGGAGCCATAAAACGTATGGCCAAGAACAAAACCCCAGGCACTGATGGGCTACCGTCTGAGTTTTATGTCACATATGTGGACCTGCTAGCCCCCCAGCTGTTAACCCTATATAATCGATCAAAGCATGATGGCTACCTACCTAGCTCAACAAGGGAAGCGGTAATTATACCCCTCCTCAAGCCGGACAAACCGGCGTGGGACCACACAGCCTATCGCCCTCTAGCGATGCTTAATCTTGACTATAAGATTTTGAGTAGTGTTTTGGCCAGCCGACTGATGAGGCATATGACTACGCTTGTGCATGGGGACCAGGCCGGGTTTATTCCCTCCCGGAATACTGCCATGAACATACAAAGGCTGTGCCAATTGGTTCACGGGACGGCGGATGAGGGAGGAGAGGCATGCGTACTATCGATTGACATTGAAAAGGTCTTCGATAGTTTGGAGTGGCCATATCTGTTCAGGGTCTTGAGGGCATTTGGTCTGGGTGAGGGATTTATGACCTGGACGAAGATTCTGTATAACCGTTCGACGGCCAGGGTTAGAATGGGGAGAGTGATTTCCGAAACCTGCAGTGTGGGTAGGGGGAAGAGACAGGGCTGCCCACTGTCTCCCCATCCTGTTCGCCCTGGCGATAGAACCACTAGCTGTCCATGCACGGTCCGGAAGGTACTACAGGGGCTTGGATGTGATGGGTCAGGCACAATATATTGCTCTATATGCAGACGATCTTTTAATATTCCTTGCCAATCCTGCTGAGGAGCTGCAGGGTGCCCCCGACTTGCTGGCTAGACTGGGGCAAGTGTCCGGGCTCAAAATCAATTGGACTAAAACGTGTCTATTTCCGTTACGCGGAGGCAGAGCTGAACCGCCTGAGGGGATAGTAGAGGTGCGATGGGAAAGCAGCTGCTTGCCTTATTTAGGAGTCAGAATTTATCATGAGCCTGCAGACTTAATCAAGGGCAACATAGGGCGGACATTGAGAGCTACAAGGAGTAGCTTTGACTTCTGGGGAACTCTGCCTTCATCAGTAGCGGGGAGAGTGGCATTGCTAAAGATGATAACCCTGTCTCATCTACTTTACTATTTTGGAACGCTACCACTATGGATACCTGGGAAATATTATGTCCAACTAAATACAATGGTTACGAGTTTTCTGTGGGGTTCAGGGAGGAGCAGAGTGGCTCTCAATACCATGATGCGCCCTAGGCAGGAGGGAGGGTTTGCTGCCCCTGATTTTGAGGCATATTATCATGCGGCCCAATTTCAATGGTTCACACAGTGGATGGCGGGGAAGTTGAGAATGGTGCCAGACCAGAGGGGTATGGACCTGGGCCTTCGCCACTTCGCCCGGATTCTTCTCCAGTTGCCGTTATGCGAAAGAGAGGTGCTGAGGGATCCGTGGGTAGTGCGACAATGCTGGCACAGAGCCAATAGGAGAATTAAGGTGGGTCCCTTGTATGCTCTTGAGATTCCGGTGTGGCTTTGTGAGGCGCTACCGCATGGAGGGGACTGGCAGAGGTTGCGGGACTGGAAAGACCTGGGGGTCTCCAATATTGGGGATCTCTAAGAGGGTGGTGTCCTCATACCGTTTCAAGACCTCATGGAAAGGTATGAACTACCTGCCCAAGAGTTTTTCATGCATGCGGCATTGACGGCAGCTATGCGTAAACACTGGAAGGAAGGGATTGAGGAGCCACAGACCTTCCTCCCCTGTCAGTATGTGGTCACTTCAGCAGGAAAGGTCAAAGCGGTTACCTGTCTGTATAGGAGAGTTACACAGCGGGCTAAAACTCCCTTATGGGAGGCGGATCTGGGGACACCTATAGTGGAAAAGCCGTGGGAGATGATGATGGAGCGGGCGTGGAAATGTTCCCGGAATGCGAGATTCTAGCTCATACAATTTTATGTGTTCCATTGGGCGTACCGCACTCCCCTCAAGTTCAATGAGTTTTTCGGATCTCACACAGCCTGCCCGCGGTGCAAACTGGAAAATGCTGCATTTGTGCACATGCTCTGGGAGTGTCCACTGTTACACGGGCTTTGGGGGGAGGTCCTGACCAAACTAAAGGGAGTGACAGAATGGGATCTGCAGCTGACTCCAGGTGTTTGCCTGTTACACTGGTTTCCCCACACTGCCCATAACAAGATCACCAGTAAATTCTTGGACTTAGGGCTAGTCCTAGCTAAAAGGGAGATTACTAGCCATTGGAAAGCAGTCCTTACCCCTAATACAGCGAGATGGCTGCAGGAATTTATAAAGTGGGTGGATTGTGAGGGAATTTTCCGACTACAAATGGCCCGGAGAACCAACGATGATAAATTATTGGAAGCGGCCAGGGCATGGGTAGCGATGGCGGCCCTGCTTAAGAGCCCGACTGATGAGGACGACTGACCTCCCGTAGGCGGGAGGATCACCTTCCAACTCTGGAACACTGCCTCTGGTGTGTGGATGGGTCGGGTGTTGGATGAGACGACTGACGTGAGTGCATCCCCCTGGTGGAAACCCTGATCACTGATATAAGTATTTTAATAGGGTGGTAGGAATGCATGCTGGGCGACAAGGAAGATATGGGGGAGAGCGACATGTCTGGGGGGGAGGGGGAAGGAAGGGACAGCGGGGGGAACAGAGAAGGGGGGAGTTGTTGTTTTTAGTAGCCTTATTAAGGGAAGGGAGTAGGTAAAGTATGAACAACCTTAGAACAGAGTGGACTTGTTCTCCGGGATACAATTAAAGGCTGTAAAGGCTTAAATAAATGCACTTTGCGTACAATAATACTGAAGAAGCTGGATATGAAGACCTAGACTGTGTAGACCGGGTTGCGAATATGACATACCTTACCCTTAATAGATGTAACGCTATATGCTTGAATGTACTATGCAAAAGAAATGTGGAAACCCATGCGATTGGTAAAGGCAAACTGAATAAAGTATGTTTAAAGAAAAAATCACTAGAGGGAAAACAGACAAACACAGGAGGAATAAAGAATGAAAGGATAAAACACACTAACACCAGAGTTACATTGACTCTGAACTTTGCTGGCAGACCTTATGGCGTGTTCCGATTTCATAATAAGACCTATTACTCTTCAGCCTTCAGTGGGCATCTTCTCTGCAGCTTTGTTCTTCTCTTTTGCAAGTGTCATATGCCCCTCTTTTCCTTCGAAGTGTTCTTGGGTTCCTAGGAATGCCTGTCCCTCATCATTGGGCTGACAGGCACACCAGTGACATTCTAGAAATATTAACTTTACTGTGCAAATTAATGTATTTTTATCACAAATTTGTAGTCATTCAAAGGAAAAACGAAGTGCGTGTTTTGTATGACATGTTATATGCACATTGCTTTGCTGATTTCTTTTGTTGTGTCTACACACCCTCAGCACTGTACTACTTTGAGGGTTTATGCATGTTCTCTTTTCAGATGTCGTATCCCTGCCTAAGGGATGGGAGTGGGTCTTAGTCCCATGTCTCTTCTTCACGTTGTTGTCACTGATTAAGGGGTGTATTCCCTTGCTACGTTTGGTATGGGTGTCAGCCCCATTTCAATGTCATTAGTCTCCACATCTTTGCTGTTAACTCCGTTTACGTGTGTTGAACACGTCTTTACTTTTTGTGTGTTTGGGGTGTCAGTCCCACCACATTGTTTTACGTCAACTTGCTTCTGTCCAGTGTGTAAGCTGCCCATTTCTCACTTTGATTTTTTGTGTGTAAGTCGCCCAGCGCCTCACTTTGTCCTGTTGTGTGTAAGTTGCCCTGCGCCTCACTTTGCCTTGTTGTCTTTAAGTCGCTCTGTGCTTCACCCTGTGCTTATTTGTCGACTTGTTGTGTCACGCTATGCTCCAGGTTGACATAATGTGTGCGTGTGTCACACTGTGCTGCATCTGCATTGTTTTCTCGTGCTGCACATGTTCTTGGGTTCTCGTCCCATGCCACATTCGTCTTTACCCTGCTTAGCCTATGAGTTTTTCCCATCTTAGCATGGTCCCTTACATGGGGGGTGGTGTTTTGGCCACAATCTCCTTAGTTGAGGAGTACTTCTTTGGGTGCCGTCCATCCATTGTATGGAGTCTTGGGATACATTTTCCCCTTCACTCCTTTCACGCATGTCTTGCCCATTTGGTGTTTGGTTGTTGTTGTTACACTACTTACCTTTTCACTTTTTATTCAATATTAAAGGAGGAGGATGGTGTTAGTGTGTTTTAACTTTTCATTCTCTATTCCTCCTTTGTTTGTTTATGGACTGTTTTCATAATTTGTACATTGCTGTTTCTAGTTGTTTTCATTTTAATGTGGTTCTATTTATTTTTCAATATAAAAGGTAGAGGATGTGTAGTATTCTCATGTTATGCCGTAATATTCCCTTTCACCTTGTCCCTAGCTGCTCAGCCAGTGTGTGTATTCCATGTAGAATGTTGACGTGAGTGGAATGTGTGGGTGCCTGCTGTGTGAGTGTTATCAGTTGGAATATGGGCTGAGCAGCTAGCTGGCTGCTACTGGTGGGGCTTGCTGTACCTTCTACTTATGGACCTAATAAACTACATCAAACTCAACTCGGCTATGTCTACTATGTCTCCTGAACACGTGGGGCAAGCCCACCACACAGTCTTTTAGCTCTAAGCAATTCGCTGCATGGTATACTTTCAATTAGGTTCCTGGGATGGTGGCTTCCTGTGTGTAGCAGGCTGTTGCCTGCTGTCTTCTTACAAAAGAGACGACTTTCAAGTTTGTTATTGCATACCTCCAGTTGTAAATCTAGGAATTCAATTTTGGTCTGATGTATTTGGCTCGTAAACATGAGATTCAATGAACTGTCAATTCAGTATATTTACAAATTCAGAGGATTCTTCCATGGAATGGCATATGAGCCCCTTGACAATGACAGCCCCTCTGACACAGAAGACGAGGAATGGGGTATAACCCCTCTTAATACCAACTCAGTGAAGCAATGGACATTTACTGATTACCAGCTACTGTCCTTCACACTATGCTATGGTCTGAGGGCATGTAATGGCTGTACACAATCTGACCCACAGGCTGCCTATACCTTTAATTGACCGGGCTATCCCAGTAGAATTTACTATATCCTTATTGCTCTTCCCCTTTGGGTAGCTTAGTTGATATGAAGTTCCTCACCAGGAACAATAGGGATCACAACGCCATCCACTGCTCACTAAAGGGTATATTTAACCATATGGCAAACATTCCATTATCACTTGCTACTGACCTGGAACCTTCCATTAACATGCGCAGGGAAAAATGGGCAACACAGCGGTCAAACCAGATCTTAGGGAAAAAATTAATAGGGCTTTAATGGACGCCAAAGATGATTTAGATAACCCAATACCCAATCAGGATAGATATTCCACAATTCTTCTGATGCAGGGGAAACTATTAAATATCTAAGGCAAATGTTTTATAATGCATTATACATCCACTCGTACGGCTGCTAAGCATGGCCACTCCTGGTTTAATAAAGATCGTAGCCACAGGAAAGTTGAGCTCTGCCTAGGCCTAGAGTGTAGTGATATCAGCCTCATTTGAACTAGGCGGTAAGAGTACAAACTGGCCCAAGTGAAAGCACATCATGATTGGGATACGCAGATTTGGGAAGACATCTCTGAGGCAGCTATTTCCAAAGGTACTATGATCTTCTGGCAGCTGGTGGCTAATGGGGGACAAAGTGCTGCAAATTCCTTAGGAGAATCCATTCAACCTGAATCCTGGCAAAAGCACTTCTCAGACATCTACGATCACTCCCTGGTGCAGGCAGGGGATGTTTGGGCTCCTCCAACATGGGAAAGACAATCTACTATCCCCCGCTAAAGATCGAGATGAATGAGACTGTGTGGGAAATCAAGGCCCTAAACGCTAGTGAAGCTGCCAGGTATTACAGTGTCTCTGGGGACCTCTTCCTCGCAGACATAGAGAACTGGGTTATATACATAATGAGTTGTCAAATGCCATATTGGAAGGGGCAGATATCCTGTGTAGTTGGAAGGCGTCAGTAATTCTACCGGTTTCAAAAAAGGACTCAAGGGAGTCCCCTTTGAACTACAGACCAATAAGTCTCATCGATGTCGTTCAAAATGTTTTCTGTATGCAGATTCTGAAAAAATTTGAATTTTGGATAGAGGAGCACCAATTTCTGTCATATTTACAAGCAGGGTTTGAGTCAGATAAGCACTATCGACCAGGTCTTTAGGTTCCCGACCATCTACTGGAAGACAGTCGTCCTCCAGGAGTCTCGCCTGTATCTAGTGTTTGTGGACTTAAAGTCTACATTTGATCTGGTCCCTTGCTGCAAACTATGGGAGGCTATGAGGAAAAATGGTGCCCCCACCAACTTCGTATACATTCTTGTCCGACTCACCACAACACATACACCCAAGTTCGATAGCATGCTAGGGGCGAGTTAATAGAGCAAATAGAATGCAAAGGCGTACGCCAGTGGTATGTGCTTGCCCAAACTCTATTCTCATTGTACCTTAATGACGTTGTTGCCTATCTGGAGGATGGCGGGTGTGATGCCCCTAAGGTGGCCGGTCAAAAGATCCTGCTGCTCCTTTTTGCAGATGACACCCTGTTGGTGTCCAAAACTCTGAGTTGGCTGCAATCACTGGTGGATATTTTTGCGGCATTCTGTGATGACTGAGGGCTGGTGATCAACTACTTAAAAACAACATATATGACCATTTATCCTACAGACCATTTAGGGGCATGATAATGCTTGAAAGAAAGCCCTTTAACAAGGTTACCGAGTTTGATTACCTGGGAATCAAATTAACTTGGACTATGGCATGGTCTCCTCCAGTTAAAAAAAGCAGCCTGAGTCTTACCAACCAAGCCTCAACCTTATCTCCCCTGCTATGAAAACAAACATGGCCAAGGCAGATGGTAGTGCGCTGTATAGGGCAGAACTGTGGGGCTCCTCAAGTCTAACCAAACTTGGTGTAGCTGAAACTGCTTTCCTAAGAGTCCTGGTTATCCTGCCCAAAAGTACACCTCCAGTACCACTATGCCGGGACCTGGGCATCATACCAATGGTACATAGGCCCAATTGAGACCCCCAATGCGTTGGCGTAGGCTGAAGTTCACAACGGCCCTAGAAGATTATTACAATGCCTTTAAAGAAATAGTGATGCTAGATACATCTGGGAAAACCAAGTGGGTAGGCTATGTAAATGACTCTTTGACCCAGCTTGGCTTGGGAGAGTTCTGGTCTGACAACACTAGTACAGCACAACTATCTAGAGACACACTCAAGTATGCCTTATTGGGGCATAGTTGGGATCTTGAAGCAAAGAATGTGAACCAAGGTTCCCTAACTAGTGACTTCCTTGACTTCAAGACCCAAATTGAGTCTTAACCTTTTCTAGGCTACATCCTCTCTCACCAGTTACTAGAAAATGGTTTCTTAAATTCCATTATGGCACCCGTCCGCTTTTATCCTTATGCTCTTAATGGAAACCTAGAAGCGATTTGCGCCCAGCATGCCTCCAGGAAGAAGAAACTTTGCCACACTTTATTTTCTTCTGTCTAGGATATGTACAGCAGAGGAAAAGCTGGATCATTCCGATCTGTAGACAGTTCATTTGTAGGTAGCTCCTGTGCACTGAGACACTTAAGCAGATCATTTGCGCTGTTGCCAAATATCTTCATTGGAGATGGAGTATCAGAACCAAAGCGCTTGTGTAAATTCCCTGGGGGCTGCCTCTTCAATCAAGCAATCAAGAGACTTGTAAAGTGTTACTGCTCACCCGTGAGGGTATCAATGTACTGAGGGGGTGGGAGGGACTGCTGATCTGTCACAGGCACTATGGTTCAGTCGAAGAGCCAGGTCTTGAAGGTCTTTCCTGAGTCAGGGCAGTGATGGTGATTGCCTTAGTGTTTCAGGTCTTTGCTCTGAGGTAGGAGAAGGATCTTCCCCAGGCCGTGGTCTTGCGGATACGTGGGATGGTGGCCAGGGTCAGATGGGTGGAGCAGAGGTCTCTGGTGGGGGCGTGGAATGCGAGGAGGTGGTTGAGGTATGCAGGTCCAGTGTCATTTAGGGCTTTGTAGCCATGTGTGTGGAGCTTGAAGGTGATTATTTTGTTTACTGGGTGCCAGTGGAGGTCTCTCAGGTGGCTAGTGATGTAGCTGTGGCTGTGGATATTGAGAATGAGTCTGGCGGAGTCGTTCTGGATGCTTTGCCGTTTCTGGAGGAGTTTCTGGGTGATGCTGGAGTACAGTGCATTGACATAGTCGAGTCTGCTGCTGATAAGTGCGTGGGTGACCATCTTTCTGGACTCAATGGGGATCCACTTGAAGATCTTACGGCGCAGGCATAGCGTGTGGAAGCAGAATGAGAAGGAATTGAGCTGGCGGTTCATGGTGATCGAGGAGCCCAAGAAGATGCTGAGATTTTGTGCGTGGTCTGTGGGTGTTGGGGAGGGTCCAAGATCTACGGGCCACCAGGAGTTGTCCCAGGCAGAGCGGGTGGAGCCTCTTGACAAATACCCCGCATGGAGCCACGCACGACCTTTACACTATTTAGCACACCAAGGGGCATATGTATCATCCTTTTTTTAGCCGCAAACGCTACGATTCGCAAAAAAGCAGCGTTTGCAACTAAAAAAACGGAAAATGCGATGTATAATAAACATCTCAGCGAAAAATCGCAAAATTTGCGATTCCTTAATTTTGCGTCAGCATTTAAGGAATCGCAAATTGCGATTCCTTAAATGCTATGTATGAAGCACCCAAGTTGTGTGATTTCTCATTAAGAAATTGCAAATTACCACCAACTTGAAGTTGGTGGTAATTTGCGATTTCTTTCACAAATGCACTTTTTGGCATTTGTAAAGGTGCCATCTGGCGCACATACATGCCCTTAGGGCATGTTTGTGCGCCACATGCGCGCACATGTAAATTTCAGGGGCGCATCAGGGTGTCCTTATGACACCCTTGCACCCTTGAAATTATTCTCAATTTGCGATTCTCAAATTGCGAATCACAAATTGAGAATAGCTTCCCATTCATTCCTATGGGCCTCCTGGCCCATAGAAATGAATGGGAAAGTATTCCTTAATTGGATTCGCAATTTGCAAATCGCAATTAAGGAATATTAAGAATTCGTATAAAAATTGCGATTTTTTACATACATCCCTATTTGCAATTCTCAAATAGCGATTTCTAAAAAATCGCTATTTGAGAATCGCAAAGAGGGATTTTCATACATATGCCCCCAAATCCCCTACATTTGTCTTGTCTGCCCATAATCGCAAAGATTCTTTCAAGTACACAAATGTATGTCCTCCACAGGTTCAATGAAAAGACAAAGGGCTTCTTCTGAGCTCATTAGAGACTTCACTTGACCAGTTGTATGAGTATGCGATATCGTCCAGATGCCGTTGTCGTATTAGAAAAATGTGCTAGGAAGGGGCGCTAGAGGGCGCGCTTACGGAATGGCTGCCTAGACGTGCAGCTCCCGTTCCTTGGCGCATGATCCTTCTCTTATCCTGCGCCACGGGGTGATAAATCATCCCACGAAGATTAGATCCTGACTCCTGCATTGTTCCCCGCACTCGTTCCAAATCTGGCGGCTCTGAGTGCTCCGGAACCGGAGATACGGAGGTTTGAAGATTGACCGGCCCTGTCACTGGAGCTCGGGCAGGCGCCGGAACGGCTGCTGTATTAACGCGACCCTGGGGATCGCCACGAGTCTGCGGGCCGCGCCTCGCCGCCACGGCCTAAGATCCTGCTGGGAAGACATGCGGCGCTCATCGTGAGGGTAGGAGACGACTGGCTGCCCTACCCTGTGCTGCGTCCCCCCCCCCCCCTTCCCACCGCTGGTGGCCCCTGGTTTAGTGGTGCCTGGGGGGGGTTGATTCCCCCGTGCTGGACGGGGCTGCGGCCTGCCTGGGCTGTTTCCCGCCCCGCCACTGTACCTGGCCGGCGCGACGGATCTCGGCGGTCCTGCAGGGTCCGAGGCCTGACCCCACCGCGCTGGGACTTACCTTTGCCCCGTGCTCCCTGCTGACGGGCTCCTACGCCGGGGACGGACCTGAAGATACTGTCGGTGCGGGGGCTTGCTGTGTCTCCCTCCTGAGCGTGGGCCCTGGATTGCCCCCCTGCGTGGCGGTCCCCGGGGGGGCTCTCTCCTCTCGCTGTTGGCCGCTGCTGTCTGTCCTACTGGCCTGGATCCTCTTGAACTGGACCCGCCCCGGGCCCTGAGGCCTGGGTCCCACGCCGGGCGACGCTGGTGTCCCCTGCGTGCTCCTGCGACCACTATCGCTTCTTTGGAGCCTGAGAGGGCGCAGGCTGGCGGAGTTTGTCACCGTCTCTCCTGTACTATCTGACTGAGGTGCACTGCGGTGGGGCCGTCCTGCCCCTCTCGACTGACCACTCCTTCACCGGTCCATTGAATTGCCCTGCTACTGGCCACCCGTATCTGTGGCCTGTCGCTGGCAGCTGCCATGGGGCGCCCTGAACACCGCCAGCCCAAACTGAGTTTTGACACTGCTCGCAGGGGCGCTAAGTCGACGCCGCTGAACCCGGGGCCTAGCACGTCTTCTCCACAACCCACCCCCCCCCACCCCCGGCCCCTGCGGCGGACCTCACGAGTCTGATCCAAGAAATGCGACAAGGCTTTGCCACTGTCGTGGAAAAGGTAGATGGAGTAACGGCTCGGCTGGATGCCCTTGTGCACAAGGTTGACCGCCATGAGGAACGCATCACAACTGCGGAGCAGCGGATTTCCGACAACTTGGACTCCACCGCAGCCCATACGTCGCAATTGGCCAGGATGGACAATTTGCTTCGTGTCATAGCGGCGAAGAACGAAGATTTGGAGGCGCGCAGTCGCCGCAACAACATCCGCATAACGAATGTTCCGGAATCCACAGCCACAGGCAGAATGGAGCTGTACGTGGAAAAGTTGCTTAAGGGTTCCATAGGAGAGGACGCTTTTTCTCCTCAGTTCATAGTGGAGAGGGCCCACCGATCATTGGCGCCGATCCCCCAGCCTGGCTTACCTCCTAGGCCTATAATTGCAAGGCTATTGAACTATCGGGATCGCGACGCGGCCCTCCGGGCGGCCCGCACTCAACAGTCGCTGCAGTATAATGGGATCACTTTTTCAATATACCCTGATTTTACACCGATGGTCCAAGACGAGAGGCGCAAGTTTCTGCCCGTAAAGAAAAAGCTGCGAGAGGCCCAAATTGACTATGCCCTCCTGTATCCGGCGAAACTGCGAGTTACCCATCAGGGTAGGCAATGCTTTTTTACTAACCCGCAGAAAGCAGAAGATTTTTTAAAATCTGTGCGTACTGCGCGCAGGGGCGGGAATGTGCCAGCCGAGGACCTGGAGAACGCTGATATACCCCCTGGACAACAGGATAACTAACTGTACTTGCAGTATGTGTTGACAACGCCAGCCACGCCTGCTGTCTTTTCAGCAGCATGTGGGACTTCGATCGCTGGAGAGGTGGGAGGAAGATGGACATGCTTGGACACTGCACCCCCAGCGGTAATGTACGCCAAGGACCACTCCCTTGGTCTTAGTCTCCACCGAGGGTAGTACAGTACTGGAGCTAGGACCAGGTGGTGGCAGTTCGCACTCTATGCCTTACCCCTACTGGGTGCTCCCCATTACATGGTTGTGTTTTTTTGTTGCTGCTGTTGCGGCTGGAGGGGAGGTTGGGGAGGGACTAAGAGGGTGGGATTCATGGCTACCGGCATGTTTGGGATGCTGGGGTGGGTGGGGGGAGGTTGGGTTTTACGAGGCTGCTATTGCTCAGACTGTATCTTTCTCTGCTGGTATGGTGTTTCCTTGGGTTTTGGGCGGGATGGCTGTGGCCATGAGGCTGTGTCCTTTTGTGTGTTTTCACATATAGTCTTGCTGCATCTATGGCAGTATCGAATACAAGTGCAAGATTGACATGCGTGTCATGGAATGTCAGGGGTCTGAATAATGCTAGGAAATGCAGAAATATACTTGCTTATCTGAACAGACATCATGTACAAGTTGCTCTGTTGCAGGAGACACATCTGCCTGCTCAGGGTGATGCCACTTTTGGGTCAAAGTGGGCTAATGCCCGTGTTTTCTCCTCGTACTCGACTTATGCAAGGGGGGTTGCGGTGCTCATCTCCCGCGGAGTGCCGTTTCATCGTCTCGGAGAGGCGATGGACAGAGAAGGGCGTTATGCTTTACTGTGGGGAAGGATTGGCCGAGATGTCTATGTATTTGTATCTATGTACGCACCAAACGTTGATACTCCTGCCTTTTTCTCTACGCTATGGGGAAAGATTGTAGCTGTTGGGGCACGACATGTTGTATGGGGTGGAGACTTCAACCTCGCACTGGTGCCCCACATGGATAGGGCAGATGGTGTTAGCTCCTACAAGCCCAGGTCTAGAACGACATTGGAGGGAATCATAGAGGAGGGTGGGCTCTTGGATGCCTGGAGGCGCCTGCATACCCAGGGACGGGAGGGGACACACTTTACCTCATACACTGGAACATGGGCACGTCTCGACTATTTTCTAGTTGACAGGGAGGTTGCTGCAGAGTTGATAGGAGTAGAACACCTGCCTAGAACCTTTTCCGATCACAGCCCTGTGTCTATGCAGTTCAGCATTCCTGGGTGGGACGATCCACGACCTCAGTGGCGACTGCGTCCTGATATACTTCTGGACGCTGTCTTCCGCACTGAGCTGGGTGAGGAAATAGCAGATTTTTTCCCACGGAATAAAGGCTCGGTTGACTCTGTCGAGACCATCTGGGAGGCTTTTAAGGTCACCGTCCGGGGTTTCTGCATCTCCAAGAGTCACGGGGTACTGCGTGATATCCTACACTCCATAGCCACACTGGAGCGCAGCCTGCGAACTCTGGAACACCGCATGACCACAGATTCTGACCCGCGCTTACACGCCACCTTTAGGGAGACACTATCGGAGTTTGAGGAGGAAGCAGCCAGGGAGGCGAAATATCGGGGCAAACACTGGGTGGCTCGTAAGTATTGTGAGGGTGATAGGCCAGGAAAAGTGCTCGCTGCAATCACACGACCATCTCGGGTGCACAACACTATACTTGAGCTCGCTGGCGACGCCGGAACTATAGTCAGGGACCCGGCGGAAATACTGTCCACCTTCACAATGCACTACTCTACACTGTATACTTCTACGGCAGTGGAACACACCCCATACACTGAATACCTTAACGAGGTGGCATTATGTTGGCTCAGTGATGGGAACAGGGAGTTTCTCGCGGCTCCTCTCGAGCTGGACGAGATCCGCGAGGCCATCATGTCCCTTCGGAATGGTAAAGCGCCGGGGCTCGATGGCTTACCGGCCGAATTTTATAAAACTTACATTGACATAATGGCACCGGTGCTCCGCGAAGTCTTCACGGAATCCCTAGCTGATGGGATACTCCCCCGCTCTATGCGCGAGGTGGTGATCACCTCCCTTCTGAAACCGGATAAAAACCCCACCACCTGTGAGTCGTACCGACCACTATCCCTCCTGAATTGCGATGTCAAGATCCTAGCTAAGGTCTTGGCCACCCGACTGTCGCTGCTCATGACCAGGTTGGTCCTGCCTGATCAATCTGGCTTTGTGGCGGGGAGATCTACGTCCCATAATCTTCGCACCCTCTTTGCCTTGCTTCGCACGGTTCACCCCGACATCCCTGTTGCAGCCGTGTTCCTGGATGCCACTAAGGCATTCGACTCGATCGAGTGGCCTTACCTCTTTTCGGTTCTAGCCAGCATGGGTTTCCCCAAATTGTTTATCTCTTGGGTTCGACTCCTGTATACCGACCCCACTGCTCGAGTGCTAATCAATGGCCGCCTGTCACTCCCTATTGCGCTTACCAGAGGCACCCGGCAGGGATGCCCGCTCTCTCCCTTACTGTTTGCCATCGCGGTTGAACCTCTAGCCTGTCGTTTACGGCAGCTACACCGAGAGGGGGCAGTGCTATGTCTGCAGCGGCAAATAGATGTGTCCCTATATGCGGATGACATCACACTATATGTTAAGCATCCTGAGACGCATCTCAATCCCCTGCTTAGAGAATTCATAATGTTCGGAGGGGTATCAGGTGTCCACATCAATTGGGCAAAGTCGCAGTTTTTTCCCCTCACTGATGCAGTACAGGTCTTCCCTCTCGATTACCCATTAGAGTGGTGTAGCGATGACCTTAAATACCTGGGGATTCGTGTCTCTCGCGATAGAGAGGAGACGTTACGTGCCAACTATGGAGTGGCCATGACCAAATTAGCTGCTTCAGTAGACAGGTGGATCACTCTGCCACTCTCCATGGCGGGTAGAGCCTCACTCATTAAAATGGTGATCTTACCTCGCTTCCTGTATCTATTCCTTAATATCCCCTATTACCCTGGCGCTTTTTTCTTTAGAACGCTTCGCACGGAACTGCGCAGGCTTTTCTGGGGTGGCAAATCCCCCCGCTTAAAATGGTCAACGCTGACCCTCCCCTACGATAGAGGTGGCTTTGACGTCCCTGATTTCGAAACTTACTACCAATGTGCACAGGCACACTTTGCCTACCATTGGATAGCTCCAACCCCTTTCATGCCGCACGTAGCGGTAGAGGACTGGATCGTACACCCTATACCGCTCAATGGCCTACTGTACTGTCCCGAGACTTCCATTACCACTGCGAACACCTCGGTTTCCTGCACGTTGGACGCATGGCGCCGCATTGCTAAACACCTGTCATGCTCACTTCCCTACTCTCCTAAATTGCCGCTTTCTTACCACCCACAACTGTCTCTCTTGTCGGAACGTGGTTTCCGTCACCTGTGTGACAAATTACTCATTGCCTGTTGGGGCGACCTGTTCCATGAGGGTAGTTTCAAGACTGAAGAAGTGTTTTTCAAGGCGCAGTCGCGCACCTGCCTTGAACTCTTTTACTACATTCGGTTGCGTGCGGGGATGCGGGACATCTTGCCTGATTATCCCAATGAACCTGATACCCTAGCGCCACTGCACTTCCTGCTGGGGTCACAAGATGGGACCCATTTGGTCTCCGGTCTTTACCGCCAAATCCGCGTAGCTGCCCCTGAGCCGGAATCTAGTGCTAGGTTGCGCTGGTCGGATGAGCTTGCCATCGACATTACTGATGAGCAGTGGAAATACTGCTGCACGCTCACCTCTCGTGTATCTGCTAGCAGCAGATTGAAAATCATTCACTACAAATTCCTTCAGAGAATATATTATACTCCGGCTCGGAAATACAGGTTTGGTTTGGCTGACAGCGACCGCTGTGACCGCTGCCGTGCTGACCACGCTGATTTCCTGCACCTGGCATGGGACTGTCCTCAGGTTGCTCATTATTGGCAGTTGATTGTGGGGGCTATTGCGGAGATGGTGGGTGAGGCGGTTCCCGCTGACCCCTTGGTTGCCATACTCGGTTATACGATGCAGATACCTAAAGGATGCCGTAAATTTGTTGACACCGCCTTGCTCTTAGCCAAGCGACGTGTTGCTTGCCGCTGGGGCAGAGGCAGAGCCCCTAAGTTTAAGGACTGGCTCACAGATTTGACATATTGCCAAGATCAGCACACCACGTTTGCCGAACTGGTGCCTCTCTCCTGCAGGCCCAGGGATATCTGGGAGCCTCTAACGCATTATCTGCTCACGCGCCCGGACGGCGATGCACGCTCAGACGACCTGCCTCCCCCCCCTCAGCGTTCTGCTGTCCCTCTTGGATCGCAGCCCCTTGCCTCCTCCTGCGACATCTGACTCTCTCCGTCCACACCCGCTCTCATGCCCCTGCAGTGTCCTGCACGAACTAGGCCGCCCAGGCGTGGCCTGACCCACACCCCCCCCCTCCACTTTGGACATGACTATTCTCTCCTTTCTGCATCTACAGCCCGTTTCACGATCTTACTAGGTGATACCCCGTTGTCTGCTTTACGTCCGTGGGACGCACCTTTGCAAGCTTCTGCCACACTAGGATAGCATACCCAGACATCATTTCCGCCATGGGCTACGGTCTGCCTGACCCACCTTGCTGCACCACTCATTATTTGCACTTTAGTACAGTCGCAATCGGCCTCGTAGTTCTAATCTGAGTTGGGAAGTTTTGGGTTCTTGTTTTTTAACTACCAATATTAAGGTGAGGAACCTCATCTTTTTTGACCACAAAACCCTGTTCAACTGCTGCTTATCCTTTGCTTGTCCTACTCCCCGGACTGCTGAATCAGTATCATGTAAGTCTTTTTTATACGCCGCCGGGCCCCCGGGATGCCGGCTACTGGGCTGTGTACTGTTCGTAAATTTTGCTGCCGGCCTCCGGGTTGTAGGCGAACCAAGCTGTGTATCATATTCTGTATACTCCAATAAAGCAGGTTGAACTCAAAAAAAAAAAAAAAAAAAAAAAAAAAAAGAAAAATGTGCTAGGAACAAGAGTCCTATTCTGAGCACAAGGTAGGCTCCAAAGTTCCCCTATTAATGTATAAAATATACTTCCATCTCATTTAGGTTTTGTTGATCATTGTCGACCTCTGCTACTATTAGATGAAGATCAGGGCATATATCAACCCTTTTGCAGCTTTTTGCATACTCATACCACTGGTCAAATGAAGTCCTATAATGGGCGAAACGCATTGGCTACCCTGTGAAGAAAATAAGAATAAAGAATAAAGGAACATTCATAAAAAGTTCATTCTGTGAAGGTGTTCATTACTATTAGTGTGTGCTGAACACATTTGTTTTGTATATTGTTGAATGTTTCACAGCCAAGAAACTATGAGGTCTTGTTTCTTTTGATCTTTGCACTACACAATAATATCTTCCCGAGACATAAATAAGTGCGGTTACATATCCAAGACCTCTTTTGTAAATCATTTTTAAACTGTGATTGAATATTTTAATGTATTTATATCTTGCTTATTTGAATTGTCTTGCTGTTTGTTCTATGTACTTTTATGGTCCTGAAAACCGAATAAAGTATTGTGATGATGATTATCTGCAGGTACTCCAAACTCCAAACTCTGCAGCTCGGTTGCTCTTTGGCTTATCCAAATATTCATCAGCCAAACATGCCCTTAGTACCCTTTATTGGTCACCTATTGAGAAGCAAATCAAGTTTAAGGCACTTTGCATTGCCTTTAAGGCGCTACATAACCTTGGCCCCTCTACTTGACAGATCGCTTCCAATGGTATATCTCAGCACGTACCCTTCGGTCGCCCTCTCTGAAGCTGGTAAAAGTATAGAATTTCCGACTCCAGAGATGGGGTGGAAAAAGCTTTATAAGCATCACAACTAGATGGTGGAGCAAGTTACCAATAAAGCTAAAAGTCTCACCTGACCTGTTCTCCTTGAGAAAAGTCCTAAAAGCCTGCCTATATACTTTATATCCCCACTCCCAGTACTAGAGCCCTCAACAAAATCTTCGGTGCGTTTGTATGTTTAGTTGCCAAGCGCCTAGATGCCCCAGGGTAGTAGGGTGCTATATAAATATATTAATTAAATAATTAATTAATTAATTAAAGGTAAAAAAGTCTTACACTATTTACACACAAAATGGTTAACATTGTCCTGATGCAGGAGACAGACCTGTCACTGTGCGGAGGAATCACTCAAACTCAAGTGGGACTGGGTGGGATCTATCATTAGTAGCAGCAGACTTGTAGCAACCAATGGCAGCACTGCCTCCCTATAGTAAACATATCCAAACAATGTGGGGTTGCTATCTTGATTGGCTGACGGCTACCCTGAAAGTCCATAAAACTTGGACGGAGGTGCTTTCTCCCCGCTACTCAATTTTTCTGCTCGCTTTGGAACCCCTGTTCATTGCTATAAGTCTCTCCTCTGCAGGAGGAGGACAGGACGTTAACACCCTGTTATATGCAGGTGACATTTAACTCCTCCTGTTCCACCCAGCTTCCTCCATTGAGGTGGCTATTATTAACATATTCTCCTCCCTCTCAAGGTATAAGATTAACTGGGCCAAGTGCGAGGCACTATCCATATCCACAAACACCTCTGACACTTGAATGCAGGATTATCCAAGGGACTGCCTATCTAGGCACCTGCATTAATGGTGGGTTCCTCTGTACGGTAGAAAATAATCTCCTCCCCCTGATAGATCAAACAAGGTGGGACTTTCTTAAGGGGCAGCCCCTAAACTGCTCCCTCTGGGGATGGGTACAGATGGTTAAAATGACGGTTGCCCCAAGATGTAGTTATTTCCTGGAAATGCTTCCTCTATGGATCTCAGGCACTTTACTACTTGGTGTAGAGGCGGATATTAATTTTTATGTTTGGAGTAGCCGCAAACCACAAATTTAAGCCTGTTGGCTATGGATGGACACCATGCATCCCACATATGACATTGTACATCTTACTGTTCCATTTCAGTTATTTGCCTATCTTAGTACCCCAAAGGAAACACCAATAGAGGTTCACATAGAATGTCACTTGCTACGGTGCTGTAATATGTCCCTTCCAGTCTAACCTACAACTGTGCGCGTGCCTACTGCCGAGAACTCAATCCCCACTGTGACCACGTGGCTTGGTGTGTAGCCTGCCAATTGTAGTGTCATGTAAGGTTAGCAATGATGGAACTCTTTTGGCTCCTGATGGACTCAGTAGAATTGTGAAAAAAGTGTTAGAGCATTGTAAAATGAATGCAGGTTTAGAATGTTGAGTTAGCATTTACACACAGATTAATAAAGACATGTTATTATAAGCGTTGTGTGTGGCATAGTCATTGGTGGGTACCCAGGCTGGGAAGGACGCTACAACTGGTGACAAGATAGGGGATAAGTAACCCGAAGATCAACAGTGCTCTCCCAGAGAGTTTTCTGTGTTCCAGCAAGCTGTGCTTGTGCGTGCCTTGTCATAGACCTCAACATTAATTGGGAAGAGGCATCTTTGGATTGCCAAATATGGTCAACAATGCTTGATGAGGAGGAGGAGCTACGCGGGCATCCAAGATGGTCGCGTGAGCACAGAGCTCCCCGGACCTGTGCCACCTCCTACGATTATCCTTGTTCGCATATCCTCGCTGATCATCAGACACTTTGAAGCATCAAAATTGGACGTCGGGGTCCACTTTTACGCTATTTCTACATTCTGAGGCCCACCCCGAGGCGGACCGGGGGTTCGGTTTTGGAGCGAGCCGAGGAGCAGTTGATCAACAACGGCTGCAAGGGTCCCCGCTGGGTCGACCCCTCCTGACTTTCAGTTTAGATTCCCAGACTCCACTGGTAGGGGTGCAGCCTTTCACTGGCTTCAATCGTCCCGTTGCCCTCTCTCCTGTGTGGGGCCCCCTGGCTACCTGCCCACGGCTCAATTTACTTTGGTCCGCAAAGTCTGGACTTGGTCTTATTGATTGTTTGGACGCTTGCTCCCGGCCATTTTCACCAGGTCGCAGGGACCCCTCCGGGGTCCCTTTTCCAAGATGACTACCGGACAGCCTCTTGAGAAGCGGAAGACCAAGGCGCCTCTGCGTGGCGGCCAACATCAGACCAACACCATGGACCACTATGCACATTCCAAGGGTTCGCCCGGCGCTGTGAGCCGTGTTTTGGACACCTCTAAGACCCTCTTTCCGGAGACTTCTGACCCGTCCTTGAAGGACGTTATGGGAGCCATTGCCGCCATGCAGGCCTCTATGGAGCAACAATATGAGGCCTTGACGACTAAGATCGACACGGTGGCCATCGATATCACGCTGATTAGAGCGGATCTTTCTAAAACCAACGAGAGAGTGGATTCGTTGGGCTTGAAGACCTCCAGTTTGGTCACTGATGTCTCGGACGCCCAAGCGGACCTTGGTAATCTCCGATCCTCCCATGACCAACTGGCCCGCCGTCTTGAGGATTACGAAAATAGGGCCCGCCGCAACAACGTACGTCTTATTGGCGTTCCGGAGGATTCTGAGACTGAGGGGGCTGATCTCCTGGTTGAAGACTTGATTTCCAACCATTTGGCTCCTGCGGGACTTAGTAAATTTTTTGCGGTGGAACGGGCTCATTGTGTTCCCGGCAGGAAGGCTAAGCTGGGTGCTCCTCCGAGACCCAGCATCGCCAGGCTGTTCCATTTTCGAGATCGGGACGCTGTGCTGCAGGCTTCGCGAGACAAAGGACCGGTGAAATTTGACAATGCCTCCATTTCCTTTTATCCTGACTATTCGCCTTCGCCGCTTGTTCAGAAGCAGAGACTTGGATTTCAGGGGGTCAAGAGGCGCCTGCGAGACTTGGGTTTGAAATACTCCTTATTGTTCCCCACCAGACTGAGGATTGAGTATCGGGAACGTACATTCTTTTTTGACCGCCCTGATAATGTCAGTGACTGGCTTGATGCACTCCCTGAGGGACAGGATCATTCCGGACACCCTGGCGGTGCCCACGGGGGTGTGGCCGAGTGAGGACTTTGCCGGTGGATCCCGACATCTGGACTTTTTGTCAGCTGAGTTTGTCCTTGGGACCTTTTAGATCCTGTTCAGCCCGGGGGTGGCGGGGGGTAAACGGGGACTCTTCCTCCTCCTGGGTTCTTAGCGTAGTTAGTTTAGATATGGGGCAACAGGCACACTACACTGCAAGTTGGGGTGGCTTTTTAGTCTTACGCAGGGGTGCAGGGTGGGGGGAGTACCGTGGGTAAGTGTGTGTGTTTTTGTTTCTTCACGAGGCATCGTATTGACTGTGGTGTTCTATGTGGGTTCTGCTCCTCTCATGCATTGGGGATGGGGGGCGGTGAGTTGAGACTCTTATCCTGGAACGTCAATGGTTTGGGAGACAGGATTAAGCGGGGTGTTGTCTTGAGATACCTTAAGCTGCATTCCCCCGATATTGTCCTCTTGCAAGAGACCCATTTAATAGGGAACGCTTGTCAGGCTCTTAATCGACGTGGTTACCGCCTAGTGGCCCACGCGGGGTTTACCTCTGGGTCTAGGGGAGCTGGCATCCTTCTTCGGTCCTCCCTTCCCTTTGCAGTTGATGAGGTCACACTTGATGACAGGGGGCGCTATGCTGTGCTCACTGGTAGATGGGAGGGGAAGACCTTGTCCATTCTTTCGGTTTATGTTACCCCGGGCTTGCAGACCTTAACCTTCGCTGACTTATGTGGTGTCCTTTTGGGTTTACCGGAAGGGCTTCTGATCCTGGGTGGGGACTTTAACTCTGTTGTATCTGGCGCTTCTGACCGACATCCACCCAGAGACCTGCCTAGGGCGCACAGGTGGCTTAACGACTTGCTGGAGACTTTTGGGCTTGTCGATGCTTGGAGGCTGCTACACCCTACACAGTTGCAGTACACGTTCCACTCTGGGGCCCATGGCAGTTTGTCCAGACTGGACTACTTTTTATTGCCCGCAGTTCAGTCTACTTCTATCAGGGAAATTCGTCAGCTCCCCAGGGGTATCTCGGACCATTCCCCATTATGGCTCCGTTACGAGGTTGGTGTGGGAGTCGAGGGTAGAGTGGCTCCGATTAACCCGTGGTACTTTCATGATCCCCGGACCCGCTCCGGCCTTGTTAAAGCCATCGAGAACTATTTTGATGATAATGTGGGGTCGGTCTCTTCGTCTGTTTCGTTGTGGGAAGCGTTTAAAACTGTGATACGTGGTCAGTCCTTGTCCATGATTACCGCAGCGAAAAAGGCCGCCACTGTTGAGGTTGTTCGGATGGAATCTGAGATTGCTGCTTTGGAAGAGGATCTTAGTCTTGATGTATCTAGCGTAAAGCTTCACACTCTTGCTTTGAAACAGGCGGACTATAAGGCCCTGGTTACGGATGCAGCGAAAGTGATGTATAGGGAGCAGCAGGGACGATTATATGACGTGGGTGATAAAGCGGGCAAGTTGTTGGCGTGGTTGGATAAGAAGGAGCGAGTGAATCGTGTGGTCCCAGTGGTTGAGAAGCTTGACGGTGAGTGTGTCACAGACCCCGTTGGGATCGTTCAGTGCTTCGCGGATCACTTTGAGACTGTGTATACCTCAGTCTGTGTTCGAGACGAGGAGGACTCTCGTTTACTGCTGCGGGACATAGCTCTGCCTTGCCTTTCTGACTCAGATAGGGATCTCTTGGATGCTCCGCTAACGGTGGATGAAATTGCGGTGGCGATCCAATCGCTCCGCTCGGGTAAGGCGTTGGGCCCCAATGGTTTACCTATTGAGCTTTATAAACTGCGGCCCGACAAAATGGCGCCCTATTTACGAGACATGTTTCTCGAGGTGCTGGAGTCGGGCTCCCTCCCCGTGGACCAGCGACTTGCCACTATTGTCGTTATTCCTAAAGAGGGTAAGCCTTGAGACCGTTGTACCTCCTACAGGCCTATCTCTTTGCTCAACGCCGAACCCAAGATATTGGCGAAAACTCTGGCTAATCGATTGGTCACTGTGATCGGGGACCTGATCCATCCGGATCAGTCCGGTTTTATCCCGCACCGCAACACTGCCTTGAACCTGCGTAGACTCCACGGGGTTCTCGCGAGAGCTGGGACGCTTACGGAACCGGCCATTTTGGTCTCTCTCGATGCTACCATGGCCTTCGACACAATCGAATGGCCCTACCTATGGGCGGCCCTCCTGAAATTCGGGTTTGGGCCAGGCTTTATAGCCTGGTAAAACTTCTTTACGAACATCCCCTGGCCCAGGTGGTTGTTAACGGATGAGTTTCTGGCGTCTTTGAGCTTGGACGGGGTACCCGGCAGGGCTGTCCGTTGTCTCCACTGCTCTTTGCTCTCGCTCTTGAACCGCTGGCGGAATGGCTCCGTTAGGAACCGTCCATGCGGGGCATTCGATGGTCCCCTGATTTCGAGGATCGAGTCTCTCTATATGCAGACGATATTCTCCTATATCTTACCTCGCCGCGGAAATCCCTTAATGTACTTTTCGATGTGCTTGCTTCCTTTGGCAAGAACTCCGGTCTCGTTATCAATTGGGCTAAATCCTGCGTCTACGTTTTGGCAGGAGATCTCCCTCCTTTGCCCCGTAGATTCCCAAATCAGGTGGCGAAGACCGGTTTTAAGTACTTGGGGATCTATATTTCCCTAGATCCCGTTCTGCGCTATGACCTTAATCTGTTGCCCCCCTTCAGCGGCTTAAACTTGATGTAGCTCGCTGGCGTAAGTTGCCATTGTCGCCCCTCGGCAGAGCGGCGCTCTTTAAAATGATGTCTTTGCCCCGTTTCTTATACGCGCTACAGAACTCCTTTGACCCGATTGCCTCCAGCTACTTTCGTGAAGTGGAAAATCTGCAGAGGCAACTTCTCTGGGACGGACGTGCCCGTATCGCCCTATCCAAGCTCACACTTCCGTGGTACGATGGCGGTATAGCCCTCCTGGACATTAGACGTTATTACTGGGCGTCCCAACTCAGCGCAATTAACCACGCAACTTACGCTCCGGGCCCATCTCCGGCTTTTTCAATGGATAGGCTTATCCTTCCGGGAGGGTCTTTTAGTAGAACGCTGTACTCCGGTGGTCGCCGTGGAGCGCTGACCGGTCCCACTAAGATTGCTGTGAGAGTGTGGCGTGATGCGACTGCGGCCCTGGGCTGGAGTGGTAGATTCACTCAGGCCACCCCCCTGTATGACTCGGAATGTTTGGGTTCTTTGTGGCGGATGAAAGGCTTTGACAAATGGGACATGATTGGCATCTGTAGAGTGGGTGATTTGTGGTCGAAGGGGACGGTCAAGTCCTTTCATGCATTGCGTCTGGAGTATGACCTGGGCGGCACTGAATTATTTCGATACGCTCAGGTCCATCACGCTTTGTTATCTGTGTTCCCTGTGGGTACTGATATCCCTGAGTCATCCCCTTTGGAGGATCGCGTTCTGGATGGATCTGTGCCTGATAGTACGATCTCCTTAATTTACAAAAAGCTCATTAACAACAGAGCGGATTTACTGATTCGCCTTAGAGAAGCATGGTGCTCTGACGGCCTGGAGTTAGACGACGAGGATTGGCAATCGGCTTTGTCCTCGCCTAAGGAGGTCACTATCCCTGCCCGTTTGCGGTTTGTCCAATTGAAAATACTACACAGGGTGTATGTCACTGGGCCTTGCTTGATTCGGATGGGGTTTTCCATGGATGGGTTATGCAAGCGTGGCTGTGGTATGACTGGTACCTTTCTTCACATTTTGTGGGAGTGCCTGGAGATGGTACAATTCTGGGCCCGAGTGCACGATGTTATGAGGATTGTTACGGGTGTGTCTCTGCTGCCCGAAGCCAGGCGTTGCCTGCTTAATGTCTGGGAGCCTAATGATTACACCTCCGCACAAATTATCTGGGCGACCCTTGGTAACATGGTTGCTAAAAGGGACATTGCCCAGCTTTGGGGTTCGCATAGGCCACCTACCCTGTCCGCCTGGGAAGGCAACATGGATTGGTGCATGTTCCGAGAGAAGACTGTGTACCTTTCCCGGGGACGTCCCAAGAAATGGGGTCATGTCTGGACCCAATGGAACGCATATCGGGGTAATATATGCACTCCCCCCCACGATTTGTCTACTGATGTGTCCTTATCCCCCTAATTGGCGTTCATTTGTTATCACTGATGCATTTGTTGCTTGTCTCCTCGCTTGCCCCTACCCCTATTTTAACTGACTGTCATGGGTTGATTTATCTTGAGCTCTGCCCACATGGATCCATGATATTGCTCTGTACATATTCTCTGCCTTGTGAAGTATTGTTTGTTGTTTGTTACTTTTCAATAAAAGTTTATAAAAAAAAACAAAAAAAAACAATGCTTGATGATCTGTCACAAGCATGAAAGGTGGTCCATATAAGAATCCGTGGAAATGTTCACAAGTCCACACCACTGCTAAACTTTCTTTCTCAGGTTGTGAATAAGCATACTCAGTTTGGAACAAACTTCTGCTTCCATTTGCCACAATATGTCTTCAAACATTTGGGTGTCTGCTGTTCTGTGCAAGGATTGAGCTTCACCTGACGTGGCTAGCGTCAACAACAACCTCGGTATGAAGCTCTGGATCACAGTACGCCTTTTCAGTAGCATTCACAATAGCTTGTTTGATTTTCTTGAAGCTTTGCTCCCATTCAGATGACCAATGAAATTAAACCTTCTTTTTCGTCAAGTCACTGAATGGAGTACTTACGGTCACAAAGTCTTGTATATTTAGAACAGTAGCTGGCCATGCTAAGGAATTAACGTAACACAGAAAATTCTTGTGGGAGGCTGGCAGTTGACAATGCTTGCACTTTAGCCGGATCGGGTGTCATGCCCCCATCAGATAGATATGACCAAAGAATTTTAGCTTTGTCTTATGGAAATCTTATTTCTCAGCATTCAATGTTAAACCTGCATCAGCAAGCAAATGACACACTTGCGTGAGAGCTTTATTGTGCTTTCTCTGTGTAGCATTGAAAACCAATATGTCATATCTATAATTGAAAGTATTCATGACAGTCTGTATGATACGGTAAATGACATATTGGAAAAGCTCTGCAGCTGATGACGCCCTGAAATGTTGTCTTTTAAAATGGAACAGACCAATATGAGTAGAAAATGTTGGAATGTACCTGCAATTCTCCTTGAGTTCCAACTGATTATATCCTTTATTCAAATCAGGGTGAGAGAAGACCTTCGCACAATTCAATTGTGTTAGCATGATGGCAGTGTGTGGACCTGGATGTTGTTGTCTTTCATTTGCCTTGCTTGCTTGACGTCAGTGGTCGAAGAGGGCGGGATCGGCAGGGCACGGCGTGCCCCTACTTCTTTAATTCCAAAGATTCTGTTCCCTACTTTTTTATTTGGAAGATGTATCCCAGGAGGCAAGAAATCGCCATAGCCTATAGATAAAGCTAGGCGTACCTACCCTTCGAGGACGGGCGGGGCGGCAGAGAAGTAAAAGGACTCTGTCTTTTCCTTCTTTCCCAGAGAAAACAAGGACAGTGCCCACTTCTGCTCTGCCGCTTCAGCTGCCCCCCACACTTTCCTTCTTCCCTCTCTTTCTGTCTAGCAGTTCCTCTCTTACTGAAAACAGTGACTTTAAGAAGCTGTCCTCACTCTCATTCCTCTCCTTTCGTTTATTTGCTCCCCTGTGAAATGGATCCAAAAAAAGAAAAACACTTTTGCTGGCAATTCTATATTTTTCTGGCATTTTAATTCCAAAGTGCAACATTAGGAATAAAAGGTTAAAAATATTTAAAATAAATAAATGACTGAATAAAGTAAGACAGAGTAGTAGCAAAGTGTCCAGATGGATTTTATTCACACCCAAACACATTAACACCACTTTTACAGAGTTTGCCAGTGGAGCGCTACTTTTGTTTTCATGTCACTGTTTTCCCTGGGCTTGGAACGAGTTCCCCGATCCTGGAGGTGGATTGGAAAATAAAATGTGTACTGCAGCTCTGCGTTCAGAGATGTGGTCTTTTTACCATACTGCTGTTTTGTAAGGATATAACCAGCTCTAGCGTGGTGCGCTCGGTGTGACCTCACCGGGTGCTGACTTTGGAGTGAGGCATCATGTTTGCAATATAGTAGGGTTTTAAAAGCACTTGCTGCTTCCTTCCTGACCTCCAGCAACTTTCGGCAACAATAAAAATATCATGACTCTGGTCTTTAGTGTTCTTCCTAGAGAGATATCAGAGCTTTGTCTACTGGAAGTTTTGACTCATGGAAAGGTAGCACAGAGGGTTAATGTACCTGCTGCAAAGAACATACACAATGCAAATCACAAAGTGCACATAATGTAAATAGGTCAGTGGGTTAATGCTTTTGTCAGAGAAATCCTTTAGTTACTTGCAGTTTATAAGTTACAATCCTAACATAGAACAGTGAGCTATTAACTGTCATCTTAGAGCTGCATACAAACTGCAAGATATAAATTAGAGCGTTATGATTTTTTCCCCAGTCTTTGATCATACTAGTGTTGCAAAAAGAGTTCTTTTGAATAGAAATCAATTTCGATTATGAAAGAGAACCCCCAACCATGGTATTACGTTTTAAATTCTGAGTTTGTATTTCTCCAGACCAATCACTATTAAACTATATGGGCTACTAGTATGGTTGTCATGTGACTCCTACACCTTGTAGTCATTAGTCTTATGTAACATTTTCTATACAGTGATTTACACACATATTGATTGTCTCTGTCTAATGTGTGTGATGTAAAGTGCTCTGACACCCTACACTGGTATGAGTGGCACTGGTATGAGTGGCGTAAATCAAATTAAATGCATCTGAGAGAGAGTGTGATTATGGAGACTTGCGGGGGACTGTTAAAGGGTGGTAGTGAGGGAATCCATGGTGGAGGTGGTCATTGGGGGGCACTAACAAACATTAATGTTCAGGGCACCACCAGTGCTAAGGCCAGCCCTGCCCTTGAGGCAGGTTCGCCACACCCATAGGTACATCCATTTGCCTCGTTTCAGCAGTAGTAGCTGCAACTCACCAGGGATTGGCAATGCAGGATGTGCAAACTTCACAGTCTGTCTACTTCATTCACAAGCACTTTTAACATGTGCTGCCTGCTGTGGGGCAACTTTAATTAATTATGCAGAAATGGGGGACACAATTATGCTGCAGTGTTGACTAAATTATGCATTTAAAAAAAGGCTGCAGCGTAATGCAGTATATTTTCTGATATGTTATTATTTTGTCATGTGTACACATGCTAACAGTCTCTGCAAAAGATTTTGCCTTATTAGTACAAATGCAGCAGTGAGAAAGGAGATCAGTCAATCTTTGCAATGGGCTGTCCACTCCAAGACACAAGTCAGATTTTTTATTCAATTTGATTTGTTTGAGCTACTAACAATTTATTTGTTAAAATGGTCAGATTATGCATCAGATCTTGTATTATGTAGCAAATATGACAGAGCCATAATTATATAGAAAACATTTACAAACTAGGATATTTTGTCATTCATGTTTGAACTGCTCTTGTGGAAAAAGGGAGAAGCGCTGATGACAGAAACTCGATGGCTCGAAGAGAAATGGCTTGTGCTTCCACATTAAATCACATTTGGACATTCTGTGATAGGAAGCATATCCCACTACGTGAATGTATTTTAACGTCAATAACTCATATTAAACCTTAAATAATCATGTGTATCCATTGGTTGAATTAAACTGGGCAGTGAAATGCCAAACAAATACTATAAAATGGGATGTTTGCTCATCTGGCTACACCTCTGACTCCGCCCACTGATCCAATCATGGGTTATTCCTGTCCTCTGATTCTCCACCCGAAGTTCCCCTATTTCCCCCCCACCACTCCGACCACTGCTTGAGGCATATCCACACCGATGCGTAGAGCTCCTGCACTTCCTTTTTGGGTACCACCATGATGGGAGAAACCCATGGCATTGAACCAGAAGAATGCTCAATGATATCATGTTTGAGTAAGGATTCAAGTTATTTTTCAACAGTTTTCTTGTAAATGAAATGTAATTTGCCTGTGTCTTTGAGCACTAGGACGGATGTCCTTATTAATGTGTAATTGTACTTTCATAGGCTTCAGTTTTCCAAACCCCTGAAACAATGAAGAGAACTGACTTACTATTTCGTTATGAGCATTCATGTTATAGTTCTCTGATATCAGCCCATATCACTAACTGTGCTGAAGCTGAGTAAACAGGCTATTGTCGCAGTATCTTGAAGTAAATGAATGGGTGCTTGTACTTTTGTTTTCTTGTGTTTTATAGTTGCTAGAAAAGAGCCATGACTTGGGTCGATGCAGCCCATGTATAAATATTGGTTTCCAAGAGCGTAAGTCGTGGCAATGGAGATGGTTCACTGTATTTCTCCTTGGGGATATGGTTTATCAAGGCACCACTGTCGATAATAAAAGGTATTGAGCAAACTTTTACTTTTATTGCAATCTTAGGACAATGTATGAATGACTTTGGTGCTTTTTCATGTTGGCTTTTATTTGACCTGTATTTTTCTCCACATGCGGCCAGTTCAACATGCGCACATTTTTCTGAGGTAAACGTCGACATTGCACAGCTATCCTCTTCACTTTCACTTGACATTGATGCAGAAGATCATCTGTTTGACAATGTTTAAGATGACGATCAACTTCATTTGGTGTCGACTTGCTTCAACTGGTGTGGTTGCTCTGCCTTGTGGGCGTGCATCAAATGTCGCTTCTGAAGCATTCGAACGGCCATGTTGTCTTCGCGCCGTGACACACCTACTCTTTCCTTCGCCTTGCAAACCATTACAAAATGGTTCACCTTCCCACAGCTTATGCAAACCTGTCCAATGGCTGGACATTTACCGTCGTTTGGAAATGAAAATCCATACCTAAAACACAACTTTTCCAATGTAGACATCACTCTATTTCCCTCTGCCTCGTGCTACGACTTACTTTTCATGTTCATGACTGACTCTCTCTGGGCACCTCCGGCCTTCATGCCAGCAGCCTGTCGATATGCATGCTCCTCAGATCTGGCAGCCATAAGAACTCGCTCCAGACTAAGAGTTTCCCTCAGCATTCGTCTAAATGAATCTGACTGGCATCCGTCAATAACTCAGATGTATAGCTTTCTCATCATTAAATTAATTGAACTTACAGTGATGAGCATATCCAGTCTCTCAACAAATGTGTTGATGGCTTCACCAATCTTTTCTCGTTCTTAACTGAAAATGTACCTTTCATAATCTACATGTGTCAATGAATTGAATTTGAGATTCAAGGCTGCTTTGATATGACAGTATGTAATTTTGTCAGCTCACTGCATTTTCTTTAGGACTTCTTTTACACCTTCACCAGCAACATTCTTAAGATATTTGATAACCTTCTTGTTATCTGTTTTTTCTATCACATTAATGCTCCTCAAATGTCTCTTTCCAAGCAGTCCATCTGTCGCCAATAGTTTGCTTTTTGGTGGTTGCGAATGGTGGTGGTAGTGATAGAGATCGTAGGTCACCTGACCAAATAATTTCACCATATATCTTTCGGGCCCATAAATTTCATTTCAATATATACATTGATCAGATGACCTTACAATTTTACTACCAGTAACCCTGATTCCTTCCTATTATATTCTAGTGTACCCGACTTACCATCCACCGTTACGGATACCTATGACCACGATAGATCAGGGAGCTAGCTGTGAAAGAAAGGCAGGCAAAAATACAAATACCAAATTCTTATACCTTACTTTGTATTCATTTGAAATGACCACGGACAACTGGGAAGGTTTAAAAGTTTATCTTAAATTTCAGACTCTGAGATCATACAATTTATAGCAATGAGGCAATCTATAATCAGAATAACGAAGAGCACATAACCATATAGGAAAAATATACAGGCAATCATCTAAGAATCTATAAAGAGGGAAACAGGTATTAATGGGAAATGAAATTCAAGGGTGTATACTTAATGCTAGGAATTATTAGGCACGTATTAGAATTTTTATCATTGGGACATATTTCATGAGTAAGACTATAGGGAAACCTGTATATCTATAGAAAAGGTAGAAAAGTGGAACACGCTATAGTCTAGTACCATTACTACTTCAATTCAGTATTCAGGAGAAAATTGTAAAACACATCTAAATTCATAAACCATATGGAGAGATTTGTACTCTAAAAGGTAGGGAAACATAGGAACATGCTATGGAAATAAATGCATAGACTTTTCATTTAGAAGTTTTGCGAAAGCATGGAAAATTACGTATGCAAAGGTATGTCTTTATTAAAGCAAAGACAGAAAAATAGAAAGGTGCAGTTTCAGAGTTCTCAGCGATATATTTACCTAAAATGGTGTGAAAACCAACCCTGGCCACGGATCAGTCAAGGACAGGAAATACCCCAAGGAAGGACAGTCATCAATGGGACAGCAGGTGCAGAATGGACACCCCAGGACAGGACAGGAAAACCAGATTAGGATCAGGGCAGGACCACCAGGATACGACCAGCACCCACAGTTCGGAAACAACGCCTGCGCTCCACCCTCTCTGCAGCTATCAGTCAGAACCCCGATTGGGTTAGCGAACTTCCCAGCAAAGTGCTCCACCAGCACTTAAGGTTTAGTAAACCTCTGAGTCTATGGTCAAATTCGGACAGAGTGCTCCGCAGCACCTCTGTATCAGTCACCTATTGAGAGCGTTGGGTCAGTGACAGGTCAGCTATTCAGACAAGTCGGACAATTTCTCTAGCTGAACCTAGGCTAGATATACTGTTTTCGGGTCAGTGTACCACCCCCAAATGTTGCAAAGTGTCAGAATCCCCAATTTGGATTGGTCCACAAGTAGGATAGGCTAACACACCAATCGGAACAAACTTCTACAATCTCGCATTTGCATGTTAAGGAACCGCCTAGTGAATTTTGGGGTTCCCATGACCTATTCTACAGAATACAATAGCAGAATATACATTTGTTGCAAATGCAGGACAAATTCTGTTTCTCCGGCTGGGTGAAGGTGCATCTTCCCAGGCACATCTTGGCAGGGACCTTCAGTTGGCACTTGGTCAATGCCACAGCCATCGCTCAGGCATGCGCAGACTATCATCTTAACATGGAGTCTTGAGCCTCGCATCAGACACACAACACCGCGGTACATAAAAAGTAAGCGAAAACAAATTAAAACATAGAAATAAATGAATGTACTACATATCATGAGTGGGTACTTTATATTTCTTACTATAAAAATATACTATGCAGTTATAGATTAGTGCAAATACACAATAACACGAGAGCATCTGCGCAAGCTTCACCACGTTAATACAGAAGCAGCCATCTTATGGCTATTACGCATGCGCACCTTTTCCCACCTAAATTTCTACTACGTCACGTCACGTGAGTGTGACTAATGCATGCGCAGAAGCAAATTTCAAAGCAGCGGCCATTTTAAAGACGAGAGTTAAGTGTTTTAGTAAAACACATAGGCAAGCGTCACTAAGATACACTCACATCCAAAAATAAATGAAATTAGTAAGACAAACAAATTTGATTACCGGGTTATAACAGATTCGAGGTTCATGACTCAAGCAAGTCGCGTAATATGCGAAATCTTGCTCTATCAATCCCCTCTTTGATGATATTTACTATCATCACAAACTAATGGAACCATATGCCAACTTTTCTCACACTTTGTACAACTCTATTTCTTCTAACATTCGATTCAGTTTCTCTTTCACATCTTTATCAGGGTGAGAATTTTTCACCTTTTTGTAAATCTTATTATTCAAGTCTTCCAATTCCAGTTCATCCACACTCCGTTTCACACCTCTTCTATTCATAGCGTATTTCTTTGTGTGTTTGCGACATTTGCAGCAGACAAATATGAGGAAAAGGAGGAAACCTATCACTCCAATTGGCATCAGTACCTTAAACAATAAACTCTTACCTAAATTAGCAAACCAATGACCTACATTGGACAGACCATCAACAAGTCTCTTCCAGGCACTGTCAACCTCCAGTGGTTTGAGTTCTTTTTCCAAATTAGTAATGTTTTTCACATACTTTTTGATCTGTACACTTTTGTCCGGTATGTAAGTGCAACAATGTTGCGCCTTCAACATCCGGCAGACTCTGCCCTCTTTTGCTAATAAGGTATCAAGCGCAAGTCTGTTCTGCAAAACCATTGATCTGATTGCAACCATTTCGGTGTTGACCAATAAAAATCCATGAGCTGTGTCAGTAGACAACACATCCACTATTGTGGATAATTTGCAAATTCTGTGTGTGTTCAGAACCACTCCCACTCCAGGTATCAGTGCACTAAAAATACTACCCATTATTTCCCCTACGCTCTCTCTTTTACTACGCACTAAGCCATTAGTGTTTTCATTGCTTCCAGCAATTTTATTCACATGGTATATTTTCGGGAAAACTATGCCAAAGTAGCAGCTTTCATACCAGTGATCCGGCAATTTGAAATAAGCCTTGTTTCCACATATATAATAAATTCCGGGAAACACAGGTTCTGACCCATTTTTGAAACCCCAACCTCCAATCACCTTGCAATTATGTTCACATTGACTGGAACCAATGAAAATGTTATTGTAATAACTAGTCCTTTCGCGGTGAAGACAGAGTTTCCCTTTTCTTTCGAAATCCAGCAACAAAGCAGGACCAGCCCCACCACTTGAGGTGCTTTCCATGGTTTCAGCCCATTTAGGAGTTTTCTGTCTCTTGTCATTTGCCTTTCTTTGGAAACTCTCCCTTCTTTTCTCTGCCATGTTTAAAAATATTTTCTCTTGTTCATGTAATGAACAGGTCAAGTTGTCTCTGTGTGCTTCATTTAAGTCTATAGTACCTATAGTCAGAAAGTATTCTCCCATATAACGTGTAACGTCACTTTTAGTATGTACAGGATTCAGATTTCCACGTATAGGAAGTTCAGAAAATATTACGTCTGCGTTAGAGTAGTAGTACTGTAACGGTCCTCTTTTGTAAAATAAGCTTGCTAAAATACTACAGGAAATTCCATAAGATAGACAGATAGTATCAGATTATGGGGCAAAAATCAGATAGTATAAATATCACGAGAGGTACCCGACAGGGATGCCCCTGTTCTCCACTTCTTTTTGCGTTGTTTATTAATCCTTTCTTAATTATGTTACAGGAGTCATTATGTATCAAACCATTTAGTGTATCCAATATATCCTTTTCAATATTTGCATATGCGGATGACATAGCTGTTATTACCGTAGATCCCAGACAAGCAATCATAGAGATTGAACAATTAGCTGCTAATTTTGGACATAGCTCGGGCTATAAACTTAACGCGGCAAAAACGCAGATACTTTGTACAGATAATTGCGATTCTCCTATTAACATGACCAGAGAATCTGGATTTCATTAAAGACACGGAGGCTAACATTATGCATTAATCCTTTTAATGCCACTCACAACAGCCGCTTACATCACAAAGGAATAAGACAGAACTAGATGACATCACGCCATCAATATAAGCCATGAGCAGGAGAAGAGCTGCCTCTTTAAAATGCGGGCGAACAATGAAAGTCTAATCGAACTGCAACTTGGTACGAAGAAGGTGATGAGGTTGAAAACCATGGAAGGAAGTGAAGTAAGGCGTAGGAATCCATTAGCTTGAATTATCTGAAAGAAAAGAAGAACATCAAAGTCTGAACCGTTGACAAACGGAAAGAAGACAAGATCAGAGATAACATTGGATGCAAGCAAACTTGAATTGAAAAGATTTAATACACATACATTTTCCAAATTTTAGATATTAATATTTAATCAAACAAAATATCCAAATATCCAAATATCCACCATATAGGGGAGGGAAAAAAGGGGGGGATAATGTTAGCCTCCGTGTCTTTAATGAAATCCAGATTCTCTGGTCATGTTAATAGGAGAATCGCAATTTCATTACAAGACAGGAGGCTACATTATGCATGTTGGTAGCCCTGAATGACAGCATCAGAAACATGTTCAATAGGTTTGCAGTAATGATGCGCAAAGGTAGAAGCATTGGACCAGTCTGCAGACTTAAGGATAACATCCAACTTACCACCAGACCAAAAGGATTTGCTGGACATAGCACTTCTTAGAGAGTGAGCTTGGAATTTAGAAAGGTCAATACCAGCAAGGTTCATGGCCAGCTTAACCCATCTAGCAATGGAGCAAGATGAAATGGGTTTAAATGGTTTAACATAAGAGACAAGAAGTTGATTCGCATCAGGTGGACGAAGGTCTTTCATTCTTGAGTCATATTCTTTCATGCAATTAACAACACAAAGTTTTTTGCAGAAATCAAAACGAGGATAAAAAATGAAATCAGACATAGTCTTAGTTCTTCTATGAATTTCAAATTTAACACCAAACATGTCATAACATCTATAAGAAATATCCAAGGCTTTGACGTCGGATACCCTGCGACAAGAAATCAGGCACAACAGAGAGGCAAGTTTAATTGAAAGACATTTTCTATCAAGAAGGGAGTTATCAGGCCAGGAGCAAAAGAGGTCAAGTAGGAGTTTAACATCCCAAACAGATTGATATTTAGGCCTAGGAGGTCTTTTAAGTCTGATACTTTTGAGAACTCTACAAATGATAGCATTTTTACCTACCGTCTTATGGTTAACAAGAGAGTGTCCAGCTGAGATTGCAGATCTAAAACAATTAATAGATCTATAGGAAAGACCACTGTCGAAAAGTTCCACCAGAAAATTGACTATATTGACGATAGGAGCTTCCACGGGATCCAAGTCCCTTTCCAAGCACCAACTAGACCATTTTTTCCAGATGTTATTATATCTGTAGTGTGTTCCAGGTGCCCAAGATTCTCCAAGGAGTGTGAGAGCCGAAGACGAAAGTCCAGACAATTGGTTAGATTGCCTGACACTTTCCAGGCAAGAAGGTTCAGGTTCCCTGAGAGAACCAGGTGGTGATCTTCTCCGTTTGCGTTTAGAAGGAGCCCTTGAGTAGCCGGGATCAGGAAGGGAACGTCGCAAGAAAGTTCCAGAGCAGTGGGGAACCATGCTTGAGACGGCCTCAAAGGGGTTATCAGGACCAAGGAGCATTGTTCCTGTCTCACTTTCTGCAGAACCCTTTGGATCATCGCAAAGGGGGGAAAGGCGTAGGGGCACAGGGGAGCCCAAGGTTGAAGGAAAGCGTTCACAGCCAGAGCACCCGGGTCTGGCATCCAACTGAAGTACTGGGGGAGTTGAAAGGTCAAACGGCTTGCGAAAAGGTCCACATCGAAGGGACCCCAGAAGTGGAAAAGGGAGTTGAAAACAGAGGTATCGAGTTTCCAATCGCTGAAGTCTAGAAGGAATCTCGAGTTCCAGTCTGCTGAGATATTGGATTTCCCTGGGAGGTATTCGGCCCTCAGGGAGATTTTGTGTTCTAGACAGAACATCCAAAGTTTTTTGGCCAGATCTGATAGGTCGGCGGACCTCGTGCCACCGAGACGGTTGATATAAGAGACTGCAGAGACGTTGTCCATTTTCAGGAGAACGGATCTGCCCTGGAGAGAGTGTCTGAAACTCATCAGAGCGTAGAGTCCAGCCGTCAGCTCTAGGAAATTTATATGGTGAGAAGATTCTGAGGGGGTCCAGACACCACCGGTGTCCTGGTCGAGGAGACGTGCTCCCCAGCCATGAAGGCTGGCGTCTGACTCTAGAACGAAATCCGGAGTTGAACCGAAGATAGCCCTTCCGTTCCAGGCATCCAAATTGTCCAGCCACCAAGAAAGTTCTAGTCTGTCTTGTTCGTCCAGAGAAACATGGTCTCCGTACCAAAGGCCGGATCTGAGAGCATTGGCTTTCACTCTCTGAAGAGCACGGTAGTTCAGCGGACCTGGGACGATAGCTTGGATCGAGGAAGAAAGGAGACCAAGAAGTCTGGCCAATTCTCGGAGGGAGAGAGACTGTTGTCTCAGAACAAATCTGATTTCTTTGCGGATTTTGGCAATTTTCTTTTTTGGGAGTAAGAGGAGACAGCTGGAGGTGTCCACGGTGAAACCTAGGAACTCCAGAGATGTGGAGGGTGAAAGAATGGACTTTTCCCTGTTTATAATAAATCCGAGGTCCTCTATGAGATTCATGAAGGTCTGGAGATCTTTTAATAACTGAGAATGAGATTGGGACATGATGAGGATGTCGTCTAAGTAAATAATGAGACGGATACCTCTGGTTCTCAGGGTGGAGACGATCGTTCTCATGACCTTGGTGAAACACCAAGGGGCGGATGAAAGGCCGAAAGGAAGGGCCTGGAATTGAAAAAGGCGATTGTCCCAAATGAATTGGAGAAAGGGTTAATGGTCCACAGCCATGGGTATGGTGAAATAGGCATCCTTTAAGTCCAATTTGACTAACCAATCTCCTTGAAGGAGGAGATCTCTGAGAAGATGGATGCCCTCCATCTTGAAATGTCGATAAATGAGGTATTTGTTTACCTCCCGAAGGTTTATTACTGGGCGCCAACCCTTGTCCTTCTTTTTGACTAAGAAGAGGGTGCTTACAAAGTTTTTCTGAGACCAAGGTACCTCTATTATGGCGCCCTTCTTTAACATAGAAGAAACCTCTTCTTTGACAATTTCTAGGTGTTCTAGAGGAAGAACCAGAGGGTTCGGAGTGACAGATTGATATGGGATCTCTAGGAATTCTATTTTGAACCCTTGGACTGTTTCTAGAACCCAGGGGTCTTGTGTCAAGGACTCCCAAACGTGAAGGAAATGTTTGAGCCTGCCCCCGACCTTGGGAGGGGAAGAAGAAAGAGAAGCACTTACTTTGAGTAGCGTTGTTGGAAGCACCACGGGGGGGAAAGCCTCTTCCTCGCGAACCTCTTCCTCTTGGCGGGTCATATTGACTGTTGTTGGAGGGGTAGAAGCCTCTACCGGTAGAACCTCTTCCTCTTCCAGATGAGAAGGGCCGAAAGTTTCCACGGTCGAAAGAGCGGCCCCTTCTTCCGGCCTGGCCAAAAAGGTTTGTAGGGAAAACCCTTTTCATGTTAATTTGAGCTCTGTCCAGAGCGGTAAAGGTTGCAACATATTTACCGAGCGTCTTAATCATGTCTTCTCCAAAGAGGAGGCCATTGGGCTTAGAGGAAGGCTCTTTTTCTGCGAGGTCGCCAAGTTTGGGGTTTATTCTATTAAGGACCGTCCTCCTTCTTTCAATGTTAAGCGAGGAGTTCGCGTTACCAAGGAGTACTATTGCTCTTTGGCTCCATCCCCTGATTAGGTTAGTATCGAGGGGAGTGTTAGAGATGTGGGATTCCTCAGCTAGGTCGAGGATTCTAGTAAGGGGGCCTAAAAGATCAAGGAGGCGATCTTGACAGGCTTTAAGAGCCCTTTCAAGGCCTTTCCTGGGGTCCTTACCTAATTTGAATAAAAACGTTATAAGGTCAGGGTCTAGGTTAGGGGTTTGGCACACCTTTTCTTCTATGTAAGGTCTGGGGCATTCAGACCTCATAGTGTTGCGAGACTGTAACTCGAGAGAGTTTCTGAGCCATTTAGCCACAAACTTTGCGACATGGTCATGTGGATACCACCTTGAGCTGTTGGGGTGAGATATATTGGTTGGGGAGAACATTTCTCCACCTAGGGGGTCAAGGATCGCGTCCTTTGAAGAGGGTGAGGAATCTGCCTCTGAAAATGTGTTAAGATCCAAGTCGTCCAAGTCTCCCTCATCGAGGTCGAGCACGAATTCATCGTCTGGTTCGTTGAAGAACTCGTCTTCATCGGAACTAGGATCCACACGAGCACTGTCATCATATGTGCCGCTTGGGACACCTGTCAAATTTGTGCCGCTAGGGACACCCAACCTGAGTGTGCCGCGAGGGGCAACCTTGCCTTTTGAGGCGCTAGGGCCTCCCAAACCTTGTGAGGTGCTTGGACCTCCAATGTCGTGCGAGGTATCGCGACCTCCATTAGTGCCTGGGCAGTGTTTGGATTTTTTCTGGGGTTTAGAGTAGTCGGGGTCACGAGGAGTGTCATCGAATAAAAGGGATCTTTTATTGGATATGACCTCCTTCAAGGTATCCAACATACAGGTCCTCATTTCCCTTTGTAAAAAGGATTTAAATGCGTCGCTATTGTGATTAGGCGAGCTAGCCATTGCATCATCAGATTCTAGGTTGGACATAGCAGGTGAGTAAGGGTTAAACCAAGTTAGATAAGGAGAGAGGCTAGTAGGAGCGTATCCTTATTAGAGTTTAAACAGGTAAAATCCCTTTTTTATAATATAAAGAGTCTTTTTTTTTTGTAATAGGCTTTTTTTTTTTTAGGTATTAAGTTATAGCTTAAAAATTGGGTATTAATATAGCAAGGAAGGCTTTATCCTGAATGAATTCAGGGTTTGGATTAAATAATAGTCCAGGAGCCATTCTCGGTGGGTAACCTAGGGTCTTGGCCCGGGGTGAGGACAGCAGAGCTGGCCTCCTTTGGACCAGTCACTGTGGACGAAGTTCTCGGGGCTTTGGCCTCTGTGAAGAGTGGGTCCCCGAGAGACCCGGCCCAGATGAAATATCTGAAGCAGGTAGCCCCTACCATCGGCGGCCCTGTGACGGATCTTCTAAACTTATCCCTCACTCAAGGTGTGGTGCCCCCCAGTTGGAAAGGAGCGGTAGTCAAGGCCCTCCTGAAGAAGCCCAGCCTAGACCCCGCCGACCTTGTGAATTTTAGGCCCATCTCTTTACTCCCTGGCCTTAGTAAGGTGGCGGAAAAACTTGTGAATAGGCGTCTATCGGGCTTTCTGGAATCCCACTCCCTACTGGGTGACTCGCAGACGGGTTTTCGCCCCGGTCAGGGGACGGACACCGCCCTGCTAGCAGTCGTGGAGAACGCCAGGAGCATTTTGGATTCAGGGGGATCGGTGGCAGTGATCCTCCTGGACCTCAGTGCGGCATTTGACACCGTAAACCATCAGGTGCTACTCCAGCGACTGTCAGGGGTGGGGGTCTCCGGGACGGCGCTGAAATGGCTTGCGTCCTCTTTAGAAGAGCGCACGTTCGAGGTTTGGGAAGGCCACGAGAAGTCAACATCGTTCCCTCTCCAGTGTGGTGTGCCACAGGGCTCATCGTTGAGCCCTACATTGTTCAATATCTATATGGCCCCGCTGGAGAGCGTGGTACTTCCACTGGGAATTAAGATCATCAGCTACGCCGATGATACCCAGTTGGTGGTAGGGCTCCCCCAGTCGGCGAACCAGCCCGATCAGCTACATGCATGCCTGGATAAGATTTTTACCTGGATGGGCAACTCAGCCCTCAAACTCAATGGTTCTAAAACCGAACTGATGATGTTGGGGAACTCTTCTCCTTCCCTGCCCCTAAGCAGCTGGCCCAGCTGTCTGGGAGTGCCACCTACCCCTAAACAGGAGATTAAGAGCTTGGGGGTGTGGCTGGAGCAGGACCTTTCCTTTAAGTCACACGCCAAAAAGACCGCAGGCGTGTGCTTTGGCCTGCTCCGATCAGCCCGGAAGATCTTACCCCTCCTCCCGACGGCCACCAGGAGGCTACTAATCCAGGGGCTCATCATCTCCCGGCTGGATTACAGTAACGCGCTGTTCCTGGGGGCGCCAGAATCTACTCTGAACAAACTGCAGCAAGTACAAAATGCCGCTGCCAGGCTTCTGACAGACCTTCCCAGGTGGCAATCAGCCCGTCCGGCGCTGAAGGCGCTTCACTGGCTTCCAGTCAGAGAGAGGGTGAAGTTTAAGGCACTCTGCATGGCCCATAAAATCTTGCAGGGGAAAGGGCCACCCATCCTTCGTGGTATGGTTCAACCCTACAAGGCCCCCCGCGCTCTTCGCTCAGACCACCAACATCTCCTGCAAGTCGCGAGAGTAAGAAAGGCCAGGTCCGGTGGCAGAAGATTCTCTGTCAATGTGGCTGCTCTGTGGAATTCTCTTCCGCTTGCCTTGCGTTCTGAAACCGGCACCTTACGATTTCGTAAATTTTTAAAGACTTACCTGTTCCCTGCTCAATGAGTCGTCTCTGTTAGGGCTGCTCTTTCTGGACAAGCGCTGGGATGCCCAAGGGTAACCACGCGCGATACAAAACTCATTAATAATAATAATAGGGCATCGGGTATTAATATAGCAAGGAAGGCTTTATCCTGAATGAATTCAGGGTTTGGATTAAATATTAGGGCAAAAGGAAGGCTTTATCCTAAATAATTGGCTTTTCGGGTCGAAGGAACAGCTGATCGGTTGTTTAAAGCGCTCGGCAGGGGCTTCTCAAAGCAACCGGCGTGCTCGAGCCACTCGGAGCGTCAGCGAGGAGGAATGAACCTTAGGAGGCATATCGTGAAGCGTCACGGTTGCCAAGGTCCATTCCTCTACTAAGGACGACGAGCCGACGAGCCGGTTTTGAGGGGCGAGCAGACCTCAAAGGTACTTGTCGAGGGGCAGTGCGTCCGAGTGGGGTCCAGATGGAAGGGGGTAATTGGGGAGCGGAAGCGATGGCAATTTTGGGAGCGCCGGCAAAAACGGGAAAGGTGAGGTCGGAGGTGCCGAGTATTCGAGCACAAACAGTGGTGGGGGGGGATGGGTAAAACGCGGGGTAGACGCGACAACCATAGATTGGAAGTCGTTAGGGAGAGAGAAATGGGAGCATTTCGAGTACAGAGTTGTAAATCGTGCTAAAAGTACGAGTAAATTCGTAAGGACATTCAAATATAAGCAATCAAAAGCATGTAAGAAATAAAGGCAATTAGAGTATAAAGATAAATAATGACATTCATAGTAGTATCAACAAGGTAAGAGAGAGAACTTATCTGTTGTGAGCCGCATTTAAAAGAGGCAGCTCTTCTCCTGCTCATGGCTTATATTGATGGCGTGATGTCATCTAGTTCTTTCTTATTCCTTTGTGATGTAAGCGGCTGTTGTGAGTGGCATTAAAAGGATTAATGCATAATGTAGCCTCCTGTCTTGTAATGAAATCTTCAATATAACGACAACAGGGTAGTCTCAGAAGTAACAAATTTAGGAATAACTATAAAATCACATACACGGGAGATAGTGGCAACTAATTTGACTAAGATAACATCACAAATTAAACAATCATTAGACAGTTGGGGGAGACTTCAACTTTCCATAATTGGAAGAGGTAATATTATCAAGATGAATATATTACCTAAAATATTATATATATATCGTAGCATTCCTTTAGAAATTCCTCAAAACTATATAAATAAAATACAAACATTATGTACGAAATTTTTTTGGGCACCCGGGAAAACCAGAAGAGCAATGAAATGGCTAACTTTGCCGGAAGAGAGGGGGGGCGGGGGATTCCGGATTTTTTGTTTTATTATTATGTATGTTTTTTACAGAGAATGCGAATTCTCTTAACAGGTGACCGAATAGAGGACCCGGCAGAGTCCCCTTCAATATTTTATTTATTATTGGGAGAATATTCAAAGGGTTGTCTACTGAAAGAACTGGAAGGCAATTACTATAAACACACCCGGTTCAAGGTGATTAATGCAGCATATAAAGTATGGAGGAAAGTCAAAAAGTTATTGAAATTAGATAAAATTATTTTTTACACCCCATATTCAGCAGAGAAAATCCTACCATCAATATTTAGGGATCAGGTGACTAAAGCATGGAGTCTGCAAGGGATCACAAGAATTGGAGACCTATATCGGAAGGATGGAACCTTCGAAGCCTTCTCCGAACTAATTAATAAATTTAACATCCAGCATACTAGCTTCTTTAAGTATCTGCAAATTAGGGACTTCTGTTTAAAGAAAATAACTAACTTGACATCTAATAGCTTAATAGAAGCGATACAACAAAAGAGAAAGATAGGGCAGGTATATCAAATACTGCTGGAATACAGACAGGATGATCTGAACAAATATAATATATACTGGCAAAATCAGCTGGAAGACAATGAACTGAATATTGTAGATACCATTCTTATGACTAAAGATGTCTGTGTTTCAGCTAATATGAAAGCACAAGTATATAAAATGGTTTTTAGATTATATTATACACCTAAACGAATGTCTTCATGGGGGCCGCAATATGATGGAAAATGTTTTAGGTGCGGAGGAGAAGAAGCAGACTTACCTCATATCTTCTATGAATGCTCTAAATTGAGTCCCCTTATCTTAAGTATAGAAAAGTTTATGTTAGAAATTACTCACTATCCTATAAAGATATCACCGGCATTGATGTCATTAGGAAGGACTCAATGTATTAATGAAAATACACATTTGTCTAAATTTAAATATTTTTTATTTGTGGCAATGATAGTTGCTAGATTATGTATAGCTACGGAATGGTTACAACCTCAAGCACCATCTTTTGAATTTTGGAAAAGGAAATTATTGAACATATATGAATTAGAATGGAACTTATTTGCTTTAAAAGGGACAAGGAAAAAAAGGATTGGAATATTGATATGGGGTGTACTTAAAGATTACCTAGAGAATTAGAATTTCTTTATGATTAGGTTATGTGTCTTGTAATGAACTAATATCCTGGATTTAATTGCTTATTTAAATTGTTACTGTTACTCCCGGCTCTAATTTTCGTGTATCGCAATTTGTAAAATGTATCTGCAATTTTTTCTTTTTGTTTTTTGTCTGATCTCCTGTTGGCAATAAAAAAATATAAAATAAAAAAAAAAAGGAAATTCCATAAGTCAAGGGTAGGTGATGATAAGTCACGCCTTCAGCTACAGAAGTGGGTAGCTTCATGCAGACATAGCAGTCTTCTATTTCCATAGTTTCTACATAATGCACTAACAAGTTTGCGAAAACATTTAAATTAGTCTGGTTCTTAACTCCATGGTAATGTAGTCCTTCCTCATCTGATGCTTCTAAGTCTCGTTGTGTCTGTCTAAGTGCCTTTTCACGTCTTTCTACACTTCGTGTTGTCAGTTCTTCAGTGTCTGTAGTCACAGTCTGTGTAGGGTCAATATTAGTATTTTTGCTTATCATAAAAGGAATGAAAACTGTTAGTCCTATCCATATTATTATCCCTATAGCTATACTACATATACATACTTTGCAGCATGTTTTGCAACAACTGCGTTTAGGCCTTCCATTCACGTTTGAATCAGACATTTTCGTTCAGAAGAAGTTTCTCAACCCCTCTTTGTAACTTTACACAGGTAGCTTACTCTGCGTAACTTCAGGTGAGTTCGTCTTCTTCGGCAGACAGATCAGCAATCTGTTCTTCGTCACTTTCGTCAGTTATATCAAGATCCTCAAACTCTTCCAAAATTAGGTATGTCCATTCAGGATCTTGGTATTTCTCCTTCAGTCTTTTTATTCGATCACTCCTTCTTTTGGAGTTTTCTCCAACTTGCTCTGAAATACGGGAACTTTTCCTTCTTTCTGCAAGCTTTTCTTCTACTGTTTTTATTCTCAGTCTCAGTTTCTTAATATATCCTGGTTCAATATTTTTCTTTTTCTTGAGTCTTTTAGCCGGCACTGTGATTTGGCTTTCTTCTAATGCTCTTTTATTTTCGTTTGTTTGTGGCACTCCTGCTTCTGTCTCTTCCTTTCCTGTCTGACTAGTCCCAGGTCTTGTATCTGTTTCTTCTGCCTGGTTACTAAGCTGGCCTGGTTCAGGAGAATTTTGGTTTTGACTTTCAAATGTCTCTATTTCTGAGTCCTGAACCCGTTCTTCTAATTCTATCTGATCCTGTTCAAGCACTTCGATCTCTTGATTTTCTTCTGCTCGAACTTTTGGACTAGTTCTAGTCTGTCCCTTTTCAGTTTCAGGAGTTTGTGGAGGTGTATCGATCACCTGTTCTGTCCCTGTCTGACCTTCTCCTTCCTCAGACTTGACGCGAATCTCAATGATCTGAGGCTCTTCGCCTGTGCCTATCTCCTCCTCTCTATTCCACTCCCTATCTTCGTAAGTTCGCTCTCTTGTTCTGATTCGGTCTTCAGTTAGGTCGATTATGGGTATCCAATCATCTTGACTGGTGCTCGGTTGCTCGTCATCAGCTACTTCAGGACCAACGTCTGTAGACCCCTCAGCTGGACAACCTTCAGCTCTAGGTTCCTTGTCCGGAATCACCTTCTGTGTATGGCTGGCATGAATCCACTTGGAAACGCCTGCACACTTCACCGCTGTCGTGGTCACCAGTATTATTTGGCGTTTTTCTCCCCACCTCGGTGCAAGGCAACTCGAACGAGTATGTTTCTTGATTCTGACCCAGTCACCAGGGACCAATTTGTGGACTGGAGTCGTTGGATTGGCAATGGCGTCTTCCCAATCTGGCGAGAGATAGAACGCACTTGGTCTCCTAGTTGCTTGCAGTACTCAAGTACCAAATCATCAGAAATGTTTAACAATTTGTATCCTGGCACCCATGCTTGTCTCATCACTCTTCCCATCAGGATTTCATGGGGGCTCAGGTCTGTTTTTCGGTCTGGAATGCTCCTGAGTCCCATCAGAACAAGAGGCAAGGCATTTATCCAGTTCAGGCCAGTAGAATTACACATCTTTGCTAATCTCGATTTTATAGTGCCGTTTACTTGCTCTACTACTCCAGAAGCCTCTGGACGGTATGCACAGTGCAGTTTTTGTGTGATCCCGAATGCTTTACAGAGCTGATCGATTACTTCATTCTGAAAATGTTTTCCTCTATCTGATTCAATAGTGACTGGAACCCCGAACCTAGGTATCAATTCCTTTAGTATTAATTTCGCTACTGTTATGGCGTCACTCTGTTTGGCTGGGTAGGCTTCCACCCATTTTGAAAACAGGCAGACAATGACAAGGACATATCTTTTTCCCTCACAACGAGGCATGGTAATGAAGTCAATCTGTATTCTCACAAAGGGACCCCCTGATTTTCCAATTTTTCCCAGTTCAACTACTGTTCTTTTCCCAGCGTTGAACAGCTGACATGTCAAGCACCACTGGCAGAGTGATTCTGCTACCTTCCTGAACTTCGGATTGTACCATGTTTGTTGGAAAACCAGAACCATGGCGTCCCTACCAGTGTGTGAATTTCCATGTATCAGTCTGGCCATAGAAGCAAGCAGATGTCTAGGCAACACAGGCATACCATTTGGGCCCACAATGACACCATCCTCACTTCTCGGTCGACAACCAAGTTTTCTCCACTTCTCTTTCTCCTCTGATGGCACAGCATGCTGCCAGTCTCTCACCTCCTCCCAGGTAGGCACTTCTTCAAACACCATAAGTTGGCAGCTGTTTCCAGATCCACCCAATTTAATATTTACAGACATGCGGCTTTTTGCACAATGTCTGGCCACCTCATCAGCGAAATTATTTCCCAATGATACAGGGTCAAGGCCCTTTTTATGAGCAGCACATTTGACCACTGCCAATTCTTTTGGTAATTGGATTGCCTCCAGTAAATCCTGTACCACCCTCCCATTTCGAATGGGAGTACCTGAAGAAGTCAGGAACTCTCGCTGTAGCCATAATTGGCCGAAGTCATGCACAACCCCATAACAGTACTGGCTGTCAGTATACACTGTTATTCTTTTGTTTTTCCCAATTTTGCAGGCTCTTATCAATGCAATTAATTCGGCTACTTGTGCAGACTTCGCCCCAAATAAACAGGAGGCCTCTGTAATGCTGTTTAGAGTGACTACAGCATAAGCAGCGCTTAGGCCTACAAGTTCGTGTCTTATACATGAACCATCCACAAAGAACTCCTCGTCATTTACAGGCAAAGGTGTTTCTTTAATGTCTGGGCGTGGTTTAGTACTGAATTCAGTCAGGTCAATGCAGTCATGCTCGTTCTCTCCTTCATCTTCTACAATCATTGAGTCAGGGAGTAAGGTGGCTGGATTCAGAATATTACATCGAGCAATGACTACATTTGCAGCACCCACGAGAATCCTCTCGTATTTAGTCAGCCGACTAGGGGTGAGATACTGAGTCTTAGTTCGAGTCAACAAAATCACAACTGAATGAGGAACATGCACAGTTACAGGATGTCCCATCACAATAGATTCACTCTGCTCTAAACTTGTGCAAGTTGCAGCTACTGCTTTCAGACATCCGGGTAATCCAGCAGCCACTGGATCCAAAGTGGCAGAGAAATATGCCACTGGACGTCTAGTCAAACCATGCTCCTGAGTTAAGACTGACAGTGCACAATTGTCTCGTGTGTCACAGAACAGGGCGAACTCTTTAGAATAGTCAGGCATTCCCAAAGCAGGGGCTGTACACAGACAATCTCGTAATTTAGTGAATGCTGTTAAGCTTTCATCATCCCATTCTACTGGGTCCTTTGCTCCTTTCTTCGTTATGTTTATCAAAGGCTTTGCCAGGACTGCGAATCCCACAATCCACTGCCTGCAATAACCTACAACCCCAAGAAACATTCTGATTTCTTTCTGAGTACGGGGTAACTGCATCTTTTGAATTATTCTGACTCTTTCTGAAGTGACTTTTCTGATGCCTTTTTCTATCTGGTGCCCCAGATATTTCACTGACTTTGAACGGAACTGCAATTTTTCAGGGGCCACTTTATGTCCCTTTTCACCTAGGTGATTTAGTAAAGCAATGGTGTCAATCACACAATCTCTATGACTTTTAGACGCCACCAAGAGGTCGTCTATATATTGCACCAATACAGACTTTCCAGGTAAGACTAACGATTCAAGACACTTTTTCAAGATCTGATTAAAGATAGAGGGGCTTTCTGTGTACCCTTGGGGAACACGATTCCAAACATACACGTGACTGTTGAAAGCAAATGAAAAAATAAATTTGCTATCTGGATGCAAGGGGATCGAAAAGAATGTGTGACATAGGTCTATTACAGTAAACCACTCAGCATCCCAGGGAATCTGATACAGGATCACTGCTGGGTTCAGGACAATAGGACAGCAAGGAACCACAATTTTGTTTACCTTTCTCAGGTCCTGCACTACTCTGTACTTGCCACTAGGTTTCTTGATTCCAATAATGGGAGAGTTACATGGGCTACTCATCACTTCTTGTATGATGTTTGCTTCTAGCAATTTTTGTAATTCAATGGCAACTCCTGCTCTCACTTCTGCACTCATTCTGTATGGCTTAGTATTGGGGTAAACTGCCTTTTCTCTCATGGTTATTTGTATGGGATCTACATTTGCCATTAATCCTACATCCTTTCCAGTAAAGTCCCACACTTCTGATTTCACTGTCTTTTGGAGTTCTTCGGGTAAGTCTTGTATAGTCATTCGTTTAATTTCGGAGTCAGGTCTGATTAACATTAATTTATAGATGCCATCTTCGTCTGGGGTTTGAATTTCGACGCCTTTTGGTGTGCAAAAGATGGTGCAGTTCATTTTGCACAACAAATCACGTCCCAGTAAGATTACAGGACTGGTATCACAAACGACAAATCTGTGCATTTCTTTAAAATTCCCTATTGTGATCTCCATGGGCTCGGTAACGGGGGTACTAATTAGTTGATTAGATACACCCACTACTTGGATCGCTTCTCCCGAGAGGGGTAGGTTTGGAACGTCCTCTGTTCTCACAGTAGAACGGGTAGCACCAGTGTCCAATAGGAAGGTGACATCATTTCCATCAACCTTTCCTTCAATGTATGGCCCTGACTGGTCTACCGGCAAGGAGGTGCCAAGCACACACTCCTTGTCCTCCCCTCTCAGGCCCCGTCAGTACTGGTCGTCACAGAGAAAAGTGTCATTCAACAGAAACTGCGAAGTTGCTGCATTTCTATTCTCATTTCCTCCCCAGATTTCTATGTCGTCACCCTGCGGTGATTTTCCCTTGCAATTTGGCTTTGGCGCTCTGGGCAATTGACTTGCTTTTACCTGATGCTGGGTCTTTCTTGATGTTTCATTCTGCGTCTGTGGAATTAAATCAGGGGTTTGGGTATTATCATGCTGTAAATATGGACATTCGTCTCTCCAGTGCCCGATTTCTCCGCACTGGTGACAGGGGAATTTCTTTTTAGCTTCTTCTCTACTCATTTTCACCTTGGGCTTCCCTCCACCCCCAGGACCTTGATTTTGGGTATTCTTATTTATTTTATTCATTTGCTTTTCCTGCTGTTCTGCTAATTTTACTTGTGCCCACCTTACTTTTTCCTTTAAAGCCTTTCGCTTGTCTGCCATCTCGTCCTCACAGTACTTTGCGTACCGTAGGACCTCATCCATTTTCTTAGACTGCCAACAAATGTTATTATCTTTGATCCACTGGCAAATTTCTGGTCTTAAACCGTTTACAAACCTGTAAATGAAGTGGGTCATATCCTTCATCTCGATGTTATCTATACCACTGTACGTTTTGAACACCTGTAACAGTCTTTCATAAAAGGAGTGCACAGTCTCATCCCTTTCCTGCGTGGTTCTATCTATCTTAGTCCAATCAGTTTCCTTTGCAGGCACCTTTTGCTTCAGATGTAAAATTACCTGATCATATTTTTTCATTACTTCATCAGAGGGTGCTCCAGTGTTAGCATCCCTCGGGTATTCCTCACTAGGCCAGGCTATGGCAATCTTACACTCGGTCCATAAATCTACAGGGACCACTATATCAAAGAACCCATCCAGATCCTTCCACAGGCATTTCTGTACCTTTACAAACCTTTCCACCTGCCTGTACCAATCCACAGGTTTCTCTCGTAATTTTGGAAAGTCATTTGTAAAGGACACAATATCCTGTCTGGACCACGGAACATGCACATATTTTCCACCTGGCACTTCACGCATAGGCTATAACTGCTCTGGTTTGTCAGCTTCTTTTAAGACGAATTCGGGAGTCGCCTGCTTGGATCTGGCCTCCTCTTTCTTTTTAGCCCACCTGGCTTTCCATCTGTCCACATCTCCCCATTTCTGCAATACTGTCAATAATTCTTTGACCTGTACCTTTTTCCCTGTCACATTCAGGTTTTCCAGATCTTTGTCTGAGAAATCTGCTCTGTACGGTTTCTGCAACGGTTTTGATTTCGAGATATCTATTCCCATACTAGCTGCAGTGTCAGTTAGTTTTTCATGGAGTACTCTGGCATTTCGAGTAAGGCTTTTGCAGATAAACAACAGCTCTTCTTCTGAGTAGGTATTTAGTCTATCTAATCCCACATTTCCGGCCAATAATTCTTCTATTTCTACTCTCAGTTTGTAGAGGTCTAAAGGTTTTGGCTGAAGAGTTTGTTTTTCTAATTCTCGACTCCATCTCTCAATTTCTTCAGGAGTCACTACCGTGACGCTCTTAGTACCTGAAGCTGACTCCATTTGAATCTCTCTCGTATTGAAAGGATTATGTCTTTTCTGCATCCTTTTTCCTGTTTCCCTAATGGGCAGATCCATTAGCGAAACTTCAGACTCATATTCACTTGTTAGATCATCTACAATTAAGGGTTCAGGTCTCGGCTGTGCTACAACTGGGGTAATAACTGGAGTTTTTGGACTCCCCTGTCGGTCCCCATACAATGGAACCACTGGTCCAATAGTAACCGGGATTGTTAAAGAATCAGGACTTGCATTTAACTGGGAGATTTTCTGAATTATTTCAGCTCTCTGTTTTGCTAGAGCCTCTCGTTCCCTGTCTTCCAATATCCTTTCGACTGAATTGTCATGTAATACCTGTGGGGTCAAAGTTGGGGCATAACTCGGGGCAGTGGGATGTGTCTCTCTTGGTCCCTCACCATAATTAGGTTTTGGAAACAAACTTCCTGTGCCTAGGGATCTTGGTTCTTCCTCATATTGAGGGTTTAGAAACGGCATTCCTGAACTTAATGGTCTTTCCTCACCTTCATAGGGAAGTCTAGAGCAAGAACCCCTTTCTCGCGAGTATCTTTTCTCCCCACTAGTGAGTCTTCTTGGATAAATATCTCTGGCATCTATGGGTCCTAGGCTTTCAGTATAGGGAGGTATATGACAACCCCCTCCTACACTTGCGGATCTGGCCTCTTCCTGAGGCGGAGGTCTTCGAGAATTATCTCCTTCACTAGATGGTGTGTGTCCTTCATTATAAGGAGGCGGACTTCTTAAAAACATGTCATCTAACAACTCATCATCCGACTCTCCAATGGGTACCCAGTGTTTGCATTTTTCTGTTTTCTTTTCCCCCTCGGGAGGACCACCCGCTGGCATCATTGGAAATAGTCCCTCTACAATCATATTCTATCTCCACTGTTTCATTTTTTTGTCTCGGGTCTCTTGCTTCAATTTCGGATAAAATTTTGTTAACCCTTTATCCATTCGGGGCTTATCCCTTTCGAAAGCCTCGATTTCCCATTCCTCTAGTGCTTCATACTGCGTTAGTCTAGGTCTGGGATGTAAATCATTCATTCGGGTTCTTAAATTAAATAGAATCCTACCGTTAAATGTACCTTCTAACGGAAAAGCCAATACTCCGTCATCTTTTGTGTATTCCGCCCAGTTTTCCAACCATACACATGAGTGGTACCCTTTATCAAACATCATGAATGATGCGGGAGTATTAGGTGGCGGAATGACAACACCTTCTCGAGTCCTAATTGGTTTGTCTTTTTTGAAATAATTTTTCACCTTATTTACAAGGGATATCTTTCTCCTATTTCCGTACATAATGTCGGTTTTATGCCCTTTCCACTGATCGTTCTCAAACCCTAAATATCGCGGATCAGGTCTAGTATGTGGTCTATACGAATGCCACATATAATTTCCTTCAAGCGACTGGATGTTTACAAAATCACTTCCAATCTAAACGCGTCTCTTATTTTCCGTGCGACCAATGAAATGCACGAATTCAAATAGTCTCGACCAATGGGTGCGCGGCCTTTTCGCGAGACAGTTTCTCACGCTCCGGCACTCACCCCTCCTTTACAATTTCAGCTCCGTTACACACCCGCTGCGTCTACCAATCCCAGCGCGGCACGGAGTGACGTCAGAGCAGCTTCGCGACTGACTCCCTCCTTCACAAGGTAACGGCAACTAAATTTCTCTCTAAAGTGCTTGTGCTTGGTTATTTAACAACGAATAGACATTCGCCACTGTACTCAAGTGTCTAGATAGAAAAGATTTGTTTCACTGCAAGTAAACTACTTCCATTTACTTTTCACACGCTACGGATAGATCTCTTCCGCCTACCCTTCATTCAAGCATTAGGGAACCTGTTACTTCCTCAGACTCATCCACTTTCTGGGATATTTTCTAAGTCTAAAGTTTCACCCGCGAACCCCTTTGCTATCACCCAAGCTCCGACGAACCTGCTACTTCTTCCGTTGTGACCCTCAGTAGGTTGTATCACGCTAGAAGTTTTGCCAATGATCTAGTAGCTAACAGTTATTCAAACATACATTCAGGAAAGAAAAACCCTAATTAGTGCTTCCAGTTCTGCCTAACCTGCACCAACTTTCCTGGAGTAAGTGACCTCACAGCAAGTGGATTTCTCTTCACCACTCGCTATTCTATTTCCCGGGGATTCCCAACTCACATATAACGCTTAACTTACAAATGTGTTAATACATATATTCAGTACAATAATAGGAAAAATAATTTAAAACATTTAATAATTTTTCAAAGCAAAACATTTCACGTGAGTGATCAATTCACGCAAATTGCTTTACTTCGGTAGCAGCAAAATAAAATGTTATCATAAAACTTTAGCAGCATCCAACCTATCTAGCTTAACTAGTCCTACCTAACTTTAACTAGTCCCTAACCATTACCTCTGCTACCAGAAAATTACTGATAGAGATCGTAGGTCACCTGACCAAATAATTTCACCATATATCTTTCGGGCCCATAAATTTCATTTCAATATATACATTGATCAGATGACCTTACAATTTTACTACCAGTAACCCTGTTTCCTTCCTATTATATTCTAGTGTACACGACTTACCATCCACCGTTACGGGTACCTATGACCACGATAGATCAGGGAGCTAGCTGTGAAAGAAAGGCAGGCAAAAATACAAATACCAAATTCTTATACCTTACTTTGTATTCATTTGAAATGACCACGGACAACTGGGAAGCTTTAAAAGTTTATCTTAAATTTCAGACTCTGAGATCATACAATTTATAGCAATGAGGCAATCTATAATCAGAATAACGAAGAGCACATAACCATATAGGAAAAATATACAGGCAATCATCTAAGAATCTATAAAGAGGGAAACAGGTATTAATGAGAAATGAAATTCAAGGGTGTATACTTAATGCTAGGAATTATTAGGCACGTATTAGAATTTTTATCATTGGGACATATTTCATGAGTAAGACTATAGGGAAACCTGTATATCTATAGAAAAGGTAGAAAAGTGGAACACGCTATAGTCTAGTACCATTACTACTTCAATTCAGTATCTAAATTCATAAACCGTATGGAGAGATTTGTACTCTAAAAGGTAGGGAAACATAGGAACATGCTATGGAAATAAATGCATAGACTTTTCATTTAGAAGTTTTGCGAAAGCATGGAAAATTACGTATGCAAAGGTATGTCTTTATTAAAGCAAAGACAGAAAAATAGAAAGGTGCAGTTTCAGAGTTCTCAGCGATATATTTACCTAAAATGGTGTGAAAACCAACCCTGGCCACGGATCAGTCAAGGACAGGAAATACCCCAAGGAAGGACAGTCATCAATGGGACAGCAGGTGCAGAATGGACACCCCAGGACAGGACAGGAAAACCAGATTAGGATCAGGACAGGACCACCAGGATACGACCAGCACCCACAGTTCGGAAACAACGCCTGCGCTCCACCCTCTCTGCAGCTATCAGTCAGAACCCCGATTGGGTTAGCGAACTTCCCAGCAAAGTGCTCCGCCAGCACTTAAGGTTTAGTAAACCTCTGAGTCTATGGTCAAATTCGGACAGAGTGCTCCACAGCACCTCTGTATCAGTCACCTATTGAGAGCGTTGGGTCAGTGACAGGTCAGCTATTCAGACAAGTCGGACAATTTCTCTAGCTGAACCTAGGCTAGATATACTGTTTTCGGGTCAGTGTACCACCCCCAAATGTTGCAAAGTGTCAGAATCCCCAATTTGGATTGGTCCACAAGTAGGATAGGTTAACACACCAATCAGAACAAACTTCTACAATCTCGCATTTGCATGTTAAGGAACCGCCTAGTGAATTTTGGGGTTCCCATGACCTATTCTACAGAATACAATAGCAGAATATACATTTGTTGCAAATGCAGGACAAATTCTGTTTCTCCGGCTGGGTGAAGGTGCATCTTCCCAGGCAAATCTTGGCAGGGACCTTCAGTTGGCACTTGGTCAATGCCACAGCCATCGCTCAGGCATGCGCAGACTATCATCTTAACATGGAGTCTTGAGCCTCGCATCAGACACACAACACCACGGTACATGAAAAGTAAGCGAAAACAAATTAAAACATAGAAATAAATGAATGTACTACATATCATGAGTGGGTACTTTATATTTCTTACTATAAAAATATACTATGCAGTTATAGATTAGTGCAAATACACAATAACACGAGAGCATCAGCGCAAGCTTCACCACGTTAATACAGAAGCAGCCATCTTATGGCTATTACGCATGCGCACCTTTTCCCACCTAAATTTCTACTACGTCACGTGAGTGTGACTAACGCATGCGCAGAAGCAAATTTCAAAGCAGCGGCCATTTTAAAGACGAGAGTTAAGTGTTTAAGTAAAACACATAGGCAAGCGTCACTAAGATACACTCACATCCAAAAATAAATGAAATTAGTAAGACAAACAAATTTGATTACCGGGTTATAACAGATTCGAGGTTCATGACTCAAGCAAGTCGCGTAATATGCGAAATCTTGCTCTATCAGTAGTTTCAGGAAGGCAGTAGCATTGTAACCATTTATGAGATTGGCTGAGACTGAGGGCGGAGTTCTCTCTGACACTGTCTGCTGTGACTAGGAACTTCTTCATCCATGCCATCGCTAAGGCTGTGTGGTGCACTTGTCTCTGTGTCGTGTTGGACTGTCTGTGGAACCTTGTCCTCCCTCTTGGTCTCCATTGGAGCCCTTCACTTTGCTGAAGAGCTTTGGAGTTGTTCTGCAACGCCACCTGGCAGCTTTGGTAGCGTGCCGTTTTGTGTATGGATGGCTCAGTAAGCACAACCCTGGGCACTTCTTCTGGGGCTACTCCACCCAACGCTGTGGTTTGATGACTCTCAATACACAGTTCTGGTAAGCAGATGAATGCTTCTTGTAGTTGAAATATTTAGCTTTTAGGCATCTCTTTATACTGTCTGACACCTGGCTGTCTCTGCCTCGCAGTGTTATCTTGCAGTTTTCTGTCGCTATTTGCTGCTCTTTCAAAACCTTGTTGTATCAGTCTTCAACATTATCATTCCATATGATGTATAGCTTTAGGTTGTGTAGTTGTGCGGTACCTCTTTTTACAGCCTTCCTAGCCGGTTCTTGGCCAACGATGTGTAGACTTCTCAGTGAAGCTTTTCTTATCGGAACACAAGAGCCGGGGACTGGAGGCTGTAACAGGTCAGACTGTTGGGTGTGTACTTAAATAAGACCGCCTACATAGACTGCCCAGTCCCATGAGTCGCCAGTGACCGATCCCATTTGGATGGAGCCTGGCAGATTACACAAACACCACATACATATCATAAGGAGCAGCTACTCTGCCCTTTCATACTGATAGGATAGGGACCTCCCATCCCCTCAGTTCCCTCACATAGGGGGTCATTTCTGCCCTGAAGGAAGTCCAGGACCTACATGGCCATAACTGACTGAAACATGTCGGCACTAGGGGCTTAGGACCATAATACTGCAATAAAGACCCATTCTTAACATCATTTTAATGACCCAGACAGAACCCAAAAATAAAGGGAAACCAGGGATCTGACTGAGGTATTTTATCTTTAAACCCCCTTGCCATTAATCTATCATAGGAGCTCCCAACACTGTGGTTGAGCCCACCCTGACTTATAGGGGTCAGGGTGACCCGATGATGAAGCATGACACCACTAGGGTGTGTGAGGCTAAATAAACAAAAAGTAGTTTTTTTCCCTACACTCATGGTTTGGTTAGGCACAACCTTTCATAAGGCAATTCCTTTCTCCTGTTAGTCGTGTCCCCTAGATACAGCTAGTTTATTAACGATACTAACCGATGTCTATTGGAGTATATGTTGTGATATATATAAGCTTTTCTTATCTTCAAATGATTTTCACTGGGTGGAGTTATGCTTTGACTCCACGTCTGTGGGACTGAAGGTTCTTATCTAACATATGTCTGCAAAGGTGTTCTGGTCTAAATGCTTACCCGTAATCTGGGTGCAGGTATTATGCTGTGGGATATACGGGTGACTGTTTCCTGAAGCCACAATTTCACCATACACTGGAATATGTGGTAGGCAAGTGCTCTCGAGAAGCTATCACCTTCTCAGGAGGAAAACGTCAAAAGTGTAAACAACCTCCTTGTAGCATGAATACGTCAAAGGATTGAAGAAAAGCTAGAATCACATACCTGGAGGTGGATTGGAAAATAAAATGTGTACTGCAGCTCTGCGTTCAGAGATGTGGTCTTTTTACCATACTGCTGTTTTGTAAGGATATAACCAGCTCTAGGGTGGTGCGCTCGGTGTGACCTCACCTGGTGCTGACTTTGGAGTGAGGCATCTTGTTTGCAATATATTAGGGTTTTAAAAGCACTTGCTGCTTCCTTCCTGGCCTCCAGCAACTTTCGGCAACAATAAAAATATCATGACTCTGGTCTTTAGTGTTCTTCCTAGAGAGATATCAGAGCTTTGTCTACTGGAAGTTTTGACTCGTGGAAAGGTAGCACAGAGGGTTAATGTACCTGCTGCAAAGAACATGCACCATGCAAATCACAAAGTGCACATAATGTAAATAGGTCAGTGGGTTAATGCTTTTGTCAGAGAAATCCTTTAGTTACTTGCAGTTTATAAGTTACAATCTTAACATAGAACAGTGAGCTATTAACTGTCATCTTAGAGCTGCATACAAACTGCAAGATATAAATGAGAGCGTTATGATTTTTTCCCCAGTCTTTGATTATACTAGTGTTGCAAAAAGTGTTCTTTTGGATAGAAATCAATTTTGATTATGAAAGAGAACCCCCAACCATGGTATTACGTTTTAAATTCTGAGTTTGTATTTCTCCAGACCATTCACTATTAAACTATGTGGGCTACTAGTATGGTTGTCATGTGACTCCTACACCTTGTAGTCATTAGTCTTATGTAACATTTTCTATACAGTGATTTACACACATATTGATTGTCTCTGTCTAATGTGTGTGATGTAAAGTGTTCTGACACCCTACACTGGTATGAGTGGCACTGGTATGAGTGGCGTAAATCAAACTAAATGCATCTGAGAGAGAGTGTGGTTATGGAGACTTGCGGGGGACTGTTAAAGGGTGGTAGTGAGGGAATCCATGGCGGAGGTGGTCATTGGGGGGCACTAACAAACATTAATGTTCAGGGCACCACCAGTGCTAAGGCCAGCCCTGCCCTTGAGGCAGGTTTGCCACATCCATAGGTACATCCATTTGCCTTGTTTCAGCAGTAGTAGCTGCAACTCACCAAGGATTGGCAATGCAGGATGTGCAAACTTCACAGTCTGTCTACTTCATTCACAAGCACTTTTAACATGTGCTGCCTGCTGTGGGGCAACTTTAATTAATAATGCAGAAATGGGGGACACAATTATGCTGCAGTGTTGACTAAATTATGCATCTTAAAAAAGGCTGCAGCGTAATGCAGTATATTTTCTGATATTTTAATATTTTGACATGTGTACACATGCTAACAGTCTCTGGAAAATATTTTGCCTTATTCGTACAAATGCAGCAGTGAGAAAGGAGATAAGTCAATCTTTGCAATGGGCTGTCCACTCCAAGACACAAGTCAGATGTTTTATTCAATTTGATTTGTTTGAGCTACAAACAATTTATTTGTTAAAATGGTCAGATTATACATCAGATCTTGTATTATGTAGCAAATAAGACAAAGCCATAATTATATAGAAAACATTTGCAAACTAGGATATTTTGTCATTCATGTTTGAACTGCTCTCCCGGCAGCGCAGCGGACGAGCGCAGCGGGCGCGCCGGAAACGCGCCGAAGTTGCGCCAAAGTCAAGCCCGTCTGCGCCCTTCTGCGCCGGGCCAGCGTCATGCGCCGTGACCCCTGCCCGATCCTCGCCCCTTCGCTACTCAGCCAAAGAGCTATTTCTGCTTAATCGTCCTAGTTGTAAAAATCCGGTCAGATCTAACTGTTGAGACTCCCTCACAGTCTCTACATGCCTGACCTGTGGCTATCGACCTACCATCTGCAATCATCTGAGTCTGGAAGCCTCTCCTGCTGTCAGGAGAAGGACTCTAAAATGCATTCTATTGAATATTAGATCCATGCCAAAACATAAATGCGAAATTGAGGCGTTTATAACCGATCACGATGCAGATGTAATGTTCCTTACTGAGACCTGGTCATCTGAGGCCTCTGGTCCAGATTGGAACATAGCAGTTCCGAAGGGATATTTTGTAGAGTACCTCAACCGACCTAGAAGAACAGGCGGGGGCATTGGTATCATCTACAAGTCCCATCTAAAAATATTCTGCCTACCAGAGTTAAATATGGAGGCAGAAGCCTTGAACTTCAAAATCAAATGCAATAACCGTCTGATTTTCGTTGGCCTGCTGCTCTACAGACCCCCAGGGCTAAAAGCTCCCTTCATCACTGCTCTCCATACATATCTGGAATCCACCACGGACTCCGCCACTTTTACAATTCTAGGAGATTTTAATTTTCACCTCGAAGCTACTAATGTTTCTGATTCCGCAACTCTCATTGACAACCTGCTTAGTTTTGATATGATCCAACTAGTGCGTAAGCCCACCCACATTGCAGGACATACTCTTGACGGCATTTTCACCAACAACAATAATTTCAAATTTTCTTCCACTTTGCCTGTCCCATGGTCTGATCACAGGGCTGTCTTCTTTAATCTAAAATTTCATGACTCTGCAAGACACAGAAGACGCTTCCTGCCCCCGGAAAGCAAGCGTTCATGGAAACACTTAGACTCGAATCTGCTAGCAGAGGCTCTTGCCAACGACCCCCCAACATTTGAGCAATGTAGCATCGACACTGGAGCCTCCAGCTTTAACAGATGGATTGCTCAGGCTGCCGATGAGCTAGCTCCTCTGGAGTCCCGAGTGCCTAAGAAACGGTTGGCCACCGCCCAGTGGTATACAGCTGAGTTGAAATTAATCAAACTCAAATGCCGCAAAGCTGAGCGCATTTGGCGGTCCAACTACTGCGCTCTTAAAAAGGCCGAATACTCCAAAGCTCTGCAGGAGTACAAGGCAGCGATTTTTCTGGCCAAATCCACATTTTACACCACCAGAATCCAAGAAGCCCCCAACTCTGCCAGAGAGCTCTTTAAGACTGTTACCCTTCTGGCAAAAACCCCGCGAGACACTATATTTACACCGGACCAGAACTTTGTCGGGAATATTGCTGCTTTTTTCCAGAGCAAAGTACAGGCAGTTTATGACGGTCTCGGCACCGAAGCCACCAACTCCAATACCAGCCTTAACATCTCGGTCACTCCTACCCAGATCCCGGCAGTGGACACTGAGGAATCTTCACCTCCCACTTTCCCTGTCTTTTCTAGATTTCCTATGCTAAAAGAGTCGGAGGTCGGGGACCTTCTCCTACAGATGAAATCAGGATCTCCACTGGATCCATGCCCTCCGCACATTTTGCATTCTATTCCATTAGCTATAACTGGAGTATTGACCTCTCTATTAAACAAGGCTATATGCTCGAACTCCTTCCCCTCAATCTGGAAGAAGGCCTGTATCCGCCCGATTCTGAAAAAAGACTCACTCAATCCCTCCGAAACTAAAAACTATCGGCCCATCTCCTGTCTGCCTCTACCAGCTAAAATCCTCGAGAAAGCCATGAACTTAGAACTGATGACTTTCCTCACGAAGAATAATCTTCTTGACTCTACGCAACATGGCTTTCGAGCATGCCATTCAACTGAGTCAGCCCTTATCATGGCAACAGAAGATATCAGGAAGACCATGGATGACGGTGGAAGAACGGCCCTCATATTACTTGATTTAACCGCGGCGTTCGACACCGTCAATCATTCGGTCCTACTAAGTCGTCTGGAAAATCTGGGCATCTCCGATGCCGCTCTAGCCCTCTTAGCATCATTTCTGACAGGCAGAATCCAACAAGTCCACTGGGATGGACTTAAATCAGAGGAATTCACTCTTCCCGGAGGAGTCCCACAAGGGTCGGCATTATCACCAACCTTGTTCAATTTATATGTCACCCCCTTGGCGAAATTGATAAAATCCCATGGCTTGAGATTAGTGTCTTATGCAGACGACACACAAATCATAGTGTCGGTCTCCGATTCCATTGAAGCAACCGCAGGCCGTTTCAGGAATTGCCTTCTCAGTGTAAAAAACTGGATGAGCCAAAACTTTCTCAAACTAAATACTGAGAAGACTGAAATCCTAGAATTCGGTCAAAAGCCCTCGATATGGAGTCAGCTATGGTGGCCCCCGGAAGCCGGCTGCTGTCCTATCCCAGCCGAGAAGGTCAGAAACCTCGGATTCTTACTGGACAAAAACCTCTCCTGCACAGTGCAGGTGAACCAAGTCACTTCAGCTTGTTTTCATATGATGAAGGTACTTAGAAAGATCTTGCCTTTTATTCCACCCACCTTAAAAAAGACTGTCATTGCTGCCCTAGTAATGTCTCGGGTTGATTATTGCAACTCTCTCTATCTCGGTACGGGAGAGAAGCAATTGATCAAGCTGCAGGCTATCCAGAACGCGGCCGCCAGGGTTCTCCTGAACCTGCCAAAGCGTCACCCCACTTCCCAGGCCATTCGAGAGCTGCACTGGCTGCCAATTAAGCGCAGAGTCCAGTTTAAAGCCCTCTGCTTGGCCCACAAAGCCGTACACGGAAAAGGATCAGACGATCTGGCCAAACTTCTCCCGCGCTATGTGCCCAACCGAACTCTAAGATCGGCTAATCAAGACCTGGTCTGCGTGCCTAGAATCCGGAAAGTGCGTTGGGGTGGAAAATCATTTTCTAATCAGGCCTCCAAACTTTGGAACTCATTGCCTGTCGAACTTCGCTCACAAGCCTCCAAACTGAGATTCAGAAAATCCCTGAAAACATGGCTGTTCTCCCTGCCCTGATCTGTCACACATCACCTTTTATTCTACAGCGCCAAGACGCCGCGGCATTCGAGCGCTTAATAAAAACTTCAGTCAGTCAGTCAGAACTGCTCTTGTGGAAAAAGGGAGAAGCGCTGATGACAGAAACTCGATGGCTCGAAGAGAAATGGCTTGTGCTTCCACATTAAATCACATTTGGACATTCTGTGATAGGAAGCGTATCCCACTACGTGAATGTATTTTAACGTTAATAACTCATATTAAACCTTAAATAATCATGTGTATCCATTGGTTGAATTAAACTGGGCAGTGAAATGCCAAACAAATACTATAAAATGGGATGTTTGCTCATCTGGCTACACCTCTGACTCCGCCCACTGATCCAATCATGGGTTATTCCTGTCCTCTGATTCTCCACCCGAAGTTCCCCTATTTCCCCCCCACCACTTCGACCACTGCTTGAGGCATATCCACACCGATGCGTAGAGCTCCTGCACTTCCTTTTTGGGTACCACCACGATGGGAGAAACCCATGGCATTGAACCAGAAGAATGCTCAATGATATCATGTTTGAGTAAGGATTCAAGTTATTTTTCAACAGTTTTCTTGTAAATGAAATGTAATTTGTCTGTGTCTTTGAGCACTAGGACGGATGTCCTTATTAATGTGTAATTGTACTTTCATAGGCTTCAGTTTTCAAAACCCCTGAAACAATGAAGAGAACTGACTTACTATTTCGTTATGAGCATTCATGTTATAGTTCTCTGATATCAGCCCATATCACTAACTGTGCTGAAGCTGAGTAAACAGGCTATTGTCCCAGTATCTTGAAGTAAATGAATGGGTGCTTGTACTTTTGTTTTCTTGTGTTTTATAGTTGCTAGAAAAGAGGCATGACTTGGGTCGATGCAGCCCATGTATACACATTGGTTTCTGATAGCGTAAGTCGTGGCAATGGAGATGGTTCACTGTATTTCTCCTTGGGGATATTGTTTATCAAGGCACCACTGTCGATAATAAAAGGTATTGAGCAAACTTTTACTTTTATTGCAATCTTAGGACAATGTTTGAATGACTTTGGTGCTTTTTCATGTTGGCTTTTATTTGACCTGTACTTTTCTCCACATGCGGCCAGTTCAACATGCGCACATTTTTCTGAGGTAAACGTCGACATTGCACAGCTATCCTCTTCACTTTCACTTGACATTGATGCAGAAGATCATCTGTTTGACAATGTTTAAGATGATGATCGACTTCATTTGGTGTCGACTTGCTTCAACTGGTGTGGTTGCTCTGCCTTGTGGGCGTGCATCAAATGTCGCTTCTGAAGCATTCGAGCGGCCATGTTGTCTTCGCGCCGTGACACACCTACTCTTTCCTTCACCTTTCAAACCATTACAAAATGGTTCTCCTTCCCACAGCCTATGCAAACCTGTCCAATGGCTCGACATTTACTGTCGTTTGGAAATGAAAATCCATACCTAAAACACAACTTTTCCAATGTAGACATCACTCTATTTCCCTCTGCCTTGTGCTGCGACTTACCTTTCATGTTCATGACTGACTCTCTCTGGGCACCTCCGGCCTTCATGCCAGCAGCCTGTCGATATGCATGCTCCTCAGATCTGGCAGCCATAAGAACTCGCTCCAGACTAAGAGTTTCCCTCAGCATTCGTCTAAATGAATCTGACTGGCATCCGCCAATAACTCAGATGTATAGCTTTCTCATCATTAAATTAATTGAACTTACAGTGATGAGCATATCCAGTCTCTCAACAAATGTGTTGATGGCTTCACCAACCTTTTCTCGTTCTTGACTGAAAATGTACCTTTCATAATCTACATGTGTCAATGAATTGAATTTGAGATTCAAGGCTGCTTTGATATGACAGTATGTAATTTTGTCAGCTCACTGCATTTTCTTTAGGACTTCTTTTACACCTTCACCAGCAACATTCTTAAGATATTTAATAACCTTCTTGTTATCTGTTTTTTCTATCACATTAATGATCCTCAAATGTCTCTTTCCAAGCAGTCCATCTGTCGCCAATAGTTTGCTTTTTGTGATTGCGAATGGTGGTGGTAGTTTCAGGAAGGCAGCAGCATTGTAGCCATTTATGAGATTGGCTGAGACTGAGGGCGGAGTTCTCTCTGACACTGTCTGCTGTGACTAGGACCTGCTTCATCCATGCCATCGCTAAGACTGTGTGGTGCACTTGTCTCTGTGTCGTCTTGGACTGTCTGTGGAACCTTGTACTCCCTCTTGGTCTCCATTGGAGCCCTTCACTTTGCTGAAGAACTTTGGAGTTGTTCTGCAACACCACCTGGCAGCTTTGGTAGCGTGCCGTTTTGTGTATGGATGGCTCAGTAAGCACAACCCTGGGCACTTCTTCTGGGGCTACTCCACCCAACGCTGTGGTTTGATGACTCTCAATACTCAGTTCTGGTAAGCAGATGAATGCTTCTTGTAGTTTAAATATTTTGCTTTTAGGCATCTCTTTATACTGTCTGACACCTGGCTGTCTCTGCCTCGCAGTGTTATCTTGCAATTTTCTGTCGTTATTTACTGCTCTTTCAAAACCTTGTTGTATCCGTCTTCAACATTATCATTCCATATGATGTATAGCTTTAGGTTGTGTAGTTGTGCGGTACCTCTTTTTACAGCCTTCCTAGCTGGTTCTTGGCCAACGATGTGTAGACTTCTCAGTGAAGCTTTTCTTATCTTCAAATGCTTTTCACTGGGTGGAGTTATGCTTTGACTCCATGTCTGTGGGACTGAAGGTTCTTATCTAACATATGTCTGCAAAGGTGTTCTGGTCTGAATGCTCACCCGTAATCTGGGTGCAGGTATTATGCTGTGGGATATACGGGTGACTGTTTCCTGAAGCCACAATTTCACCACACACTGGATTATGTGGTAGGCAAGTGCTCTCGAGAAGCTATCACCTTCTCAGGGGGAAAACGTCAAAAGTGTAAACAACCTCCTTGCAGCATGAATACGTCAAAGGATTGAAGAAAACCTAGAATCCAATTAGTGTAATTGTTCAAGAACGAGGAGTCAGGATCTGCAAGTGGAGGGTGCAAGGAAAAAAGAGAAGGAGCACAGCTTTATTGCTATGCAAGAAAAGGAAATTATATCAAACATAACATGACAGGAAACACAAAGGATAGGGAAAACCAGACTCAGGGAAAAAGCATCCATGATGGAAAAGGGAAAGAAACTTTTAAAAAAACTTGAACCTGATTAGCTGCGGAGCAACTTTAAAAAGCAACTGCAAAGCATCAAGCAGGTCATTGCCATTATGGAGCTGGAGGGGAAAGGAGCAGCAGCAAGGAACCCAGACGCACAAGGGAAGGCAGCAGCCAGTCTCAAGTGAATGAAACTCACAGCCTGCAGCTGCTAGATTCATGCACTGTTTCCTGAGATACGAGAAACACAGGACCGAGCGAAGTACCACGGTTCTTAGGTGCCCAGACTGTTCTAATCTAAATTAATCTAATCTAAGGGATTTGTAAAGTGCATGGGTACCTGGAAGCTACCCTAGAACCATCCCCCCTGCAACACTGAGGGAAAACACCTAATTGCCAAATGGTCAGGTTTTTCGGGATTTTCCGCAAGAGGATTCGGATTCTATTTGACTCAGCTTGACTTGAGTGGCAAAGAATTCCATAGTTTGGCTATCAAATACTTGCAGGAGCGGCCACCCCATTTAGATCTGCTATTCTTTGTGTTGGTTAGATGCTGCGGTTTCAATAAAGGGATATCATTGACAGCTCTGCAGTGTTCGCATTTGAAGAGTCTGCAATGACAGGGGCAGTTCTTATTTTCATGTTCTGCAGGCCTACATACAGTGAAGTTACATTTCATCTAGAGGCGCAAATCACTGAAGAAGAGGTAGCTAGCCTGAATGGGCCTGGAAGTTTCGATCTGTAGCTATTCATGTTATGTTTTGTTAGGTGCCCTTATAAAGTGTTTAAGTACCGTTTGTATGTTTCCTAACGCTGGGGAAGAATTCACATGCAGCGAAGACCACCTTGGGTGTAGGTGTCAAGAGTCGATGATTATGGAAATTCTGATCCAGTCTGAAGGTGGAAACGATGTTGATCTGAATGCTCACAGTAAAGAGAAATGGGTAAAGGCTATTGGCCTCTCTAGTTGTCAAAATGCATATTCCATGAGTAGCTACACCATCAAGGGACTCATTTTTCCAATTTTCAAAACACACAACAATTTGCTTCTCTGGGTAGTTTTTGTTTAGTTTTCAGAACATGCTTGGATTACACAAGCGCTGGTTCCACCCTCCACCCTTCCTCCATAATACATCGATCGAATTACAATGAGGCAGCAAAGCGGCGAAATTAAAAACAATTGTTAGAAACTTTATATAATTACTGGGGAGAGGAGGGAGGGGAGAAGCCCTTATTGTTTAGTCCCTTTAAGCACGACCATGTGTGGCGTGATGGAAGACATGGCAGAGTATCAGGCGGGGAGGTACTGGCTGAGGAGAGCGCTGGTCTGAAAATGGCGGAAATTAAGAACACATCACGAAATACAGAACCCAGTCACTGGCTTCTGGATAATTTCACCCAAATAAAGCTCTCAGCAATACTTGCATCCCATCAAAAGTAGAAAAAGATGTTCGTGATTTTAGATTTTTTTTTCGTGGTCATTAAGGCAAAATATAACTCGGTTGTCTGCATGTTACTCAAAGATGTCAACTGGATGTACCCTGTTGTAAGGGATAGCAGAACTCACACTGCGCACCATTCCTCTACCAACGACATTTCAGAGCTGCACTCCCGGCCTACCTAAATTCCCTTAAATAGCCTCTTGTTGCAGTGGAGGAGCTAGAAGAAGTACAAGGAGTAACAATTACAGAAAGTAAAAAAAAAGCCTTTTAGTGCCTCTGTAACTTTCTTCATCGCCGTGAAACCAAATGCAGCAAGATGCCAGGGGTAACAAAGTGCAGGCCATAGGTAGACGCGGCCAAGCAAATCCTAGTGAATTGAGGAAGGAAATTCAAGATGGCTGAAGAACATATGGGGCATATTCTCAAGGACACATCGGCACTTTATCGCAGTCAAAGTGGCGAAAAATGTATCGCCTCATCCCCAAGCTGGTGCTAACAGCCCATATCACCAGTTTACCTGCGATAGCAACCACAAAAAACATCGCCACAGATGACCCCGGCAACTATTGCTAATGAGATGCAGAGTAGGTGTTCCCGTGCACAAAAGCGCGACAACACCACCCTGCAACATTCTCAGGACCAGCCCGATCGGCAATAAGATCCCAAAACAGGCAATGAGGCGCATTAGCAGCAGGAATTTAACACCTGCTCGTACCTGGTGTAAAGTCGGACGACAACCTGCACCATAAATGGGAGCCCAGCCCAAAGTCACACCTGAAGAACAACAGATGCTATGGAGCTACTGATCATGCAGCTTGGACAACCAAGAGGGCCACAACACCCACCGCCACCACCACCAGGACAGCCCCCCCCCCCCCGCATGGGCCCTTCCCCGAGCACCCCCTCCTACCCCCGGACAAAGATATGTTACATCAACTTCACGAAACCATGAACAAAACAATTCACCTGATGTCGCACAATCGCACACTTAACATGCATCTGTGGTCAGAAAAAGGAGAATGACTCATTCTACTTTGAATCACCAAACAAAACATTTTATTCAAATAAACTCAAAACAACTATTATGAAGAGTCATGGCGGGTCTTCTCAGGGCAATCTGTAGGTCACAGCCTGCAAGACAAAATTCTAGATAAGGTGTGTCATGAGCTAATCAAAGGACAGACAGAGAGAGCGACAGAGAGAGAGAGAGAGAGAGAGAGAGAGAGAGAAAGAGAGAAAAAGAGGGAGAAAGCGAGAGAGAAAGAGGGAAAGAGAGGGAGAGAGAAAGAGAGTGAGAAAGAAAGAGAGTGAGAGAGAGAGAAAGAGAGGGAGAGAGAGGGCAAGAGAAAAAGAGGGAGGTAGAGAGATAGAAAGAGAGGGAGAGAGAGAGAAAGAGAGGGAGAGATCAAGACAGTGAAAAGAAGAGAGGGAGAGGGAGAGAGAGTGGCAACATTGCGGACCCAGGCCTAACTGCTCACCTGCTGCCACCGGTGTGTCTCCAACCACATGCCTGTATACACTGCAGTCCACCAGGTCCTTTATCTGAAACAGAGTCCTGATTTATGAATGGCAGAGTACATACAATTGCACACACCATCATCGCTTGCCCGCCCCTGGGCACCCAGGCCTCCATGCTCACCTTCCGCCACCGGCGTGTCCCCAAGAGGGCCCACCACGTACCGGTGCAAGCCCCAAGCCCGGGGCCCGCAAACATGGCACCCTCCACATTATATCACCCCGCTCCGCGGGCCACCAGATCACACACTTGATTCTGGGTCTTAATTTCGCTATGGCAGAGTTCATATCAGTGCACAAGGCATCATCACAGACTGCACACCCGCGCAGCCCTTTAGGTGCCACTAACTCTGTAACCCGCGAGGCAACGCCACGTGCCGGTAGGCCAGCACTGCCCACTGGGTCAGGCCCACACTGAGGTCCAGCAGGGCTCACACAAATCCTTACCAGTCTGGACCGCCAGGATGGGGCATCATCGTAGGCTGCACACCTGCTCAGCACTTAAGGTGCCCCTACCTCAGTGCACCGAAAGTCACCGTCCCGTGGCAGTGTGCCTGTGCTGGCCACAGTGTATCCGGTGCCACCAAGTCTGTGCCCCGCAAGTCATGGACCCTTTATGATTGAGTCTTGTGGTGCGGTCGCCATCATGTCACCTCCGGCACCCGGCACTGGGGAAAGTGATGTGGCAGGGCCCTAGGCCCTCATGTATAAATAATAACCACATGGATACACCCAGGTAGAAAGTGGAAATAGCGTCTAGCACATGCGCCCGCCCCTATTAATTGGCAGGGTCACATGTCCTGTGATGCGTGTGCTGGATGGGTGTGATGTGGGTGTATACCAGCGGTGAGGGAGTGGCTGTTGCATGCTGACAACTAGACCTGTGATCAGCAGATCACTACAGGGAAGACCAGGGACATGTAGCGTTGTCCTCCCCCCCTGTAAGCGTAAGCGGAGTGGGCTGGCCTGGCGTGTGCCAATCCAGCGTAAGGGTGTGAACAATGACCCTGGGGCTCTCGGCGTGGTTCCGTCCTGGGCTGGACAAGGCAGTAACTAATGCGCGTGTCCCTGTTTTTAGTGCCTTTAATAGCAACAAGGGACCCCAAATTTAGTCTGCAGGGACCATGGGGAGCATACTTTTGAAAAACAACAATGGTCCCAAACAAAAGCAATAAAAAAAGAATAAAATATAGACAGAGTCAATCTATATTTTCAGGACAGACATGTCCAGCCGGACAGGGGTCTTCCAGAGATTTTACTCAGGATTTATGTATTGAAGTCACATAGAAAATACCTTCCAACAATCAACCAAAGTGGACAACAAGCCTGTGTCCAGTACTAACAGAGCGAGTACAAGTGGTGATGTAGACAGCAGAGAAGGGCTTTGTAAGGCAAAACAGCGTTACTCTATAAACAGTACAATTGTACAGAGTATAACATACATGCACTAGACATTTCAGTAGTAATCACAATTCAGTTCAAGTGCATAAAAGGTCGACGGCGTTTCGGACCCCTATAAAGTATCAGGGACCATCATCAGGACAAATACAACGAAAAGCCTTAGATTAATTAAGCCTCTAAATGCCTAAAAGGGGGGAGAGAAAGAAGATATTCAAAACATATACATGGACAAAAAATCAGTAACTTGGTGACATGAGTGCGACCAGTGAGCAACGAGGTACCGGTCAGTTGAGTCACGTGGACTATAGTGCTGGTGATGTGCACTGATAACTGTGATCCGGATGATGGAGACTTGATAATGAGAGTGAGAGTGTCGTCGAGATGCCGCAGTGATTGGCCTGACAACGAGTAAAAGTGATTTCGAGCAAGACGCGTGGGCGTGAAGAATCGTGAAAGAGATACCGGCGCATGTGGTTTTCATATTAGCAGTCAAGATTGAAGGGACTAGTAACGATGGGTGAAGGCGATTTCCAGATGCGTAAGGCGTGTAAACGTGAGGAGGCGTGGAGGGGCAACCGGCGCGGATTGTGTTAAGGGTAGCAACCAGGCTTACCGAGTCGCCTCATTAGAAAGAGGCTGGCTCCTTAGGCAGACGATACACACGCGAGAGCCCTGCAAGGGTAAAAAGGGGTCAGAACCAAGACAGGCGCGGTGCTAAAAAGTGAAGAGCCGCGGAGGCTCTGTCTCGGAGCACAACCACTCACCAGAATCGGGTCGCGGGGGCCGCGGACAATGTGGATTCCGTCGGCTGGCCAGGATACCTATTAAAGAGGGGGACGCATCAGTACTATGCAAAAAATTAGCCACGGTGCCGAAGGGAGGATGGAGGGATTCACTTACCGGATTAGTCGGCTTGAATGATTTCCTGGCGTCCACCACGCAAGGTATCCAGTGTCTAATATACTTACACCGGATTGGTCCAAGGATTAGGCATAAAAATAGAAGACGGACACACATGGGTGCCATCTTAGGGTAGTGAAAGGACTGGGCATAAAAATAAAAGACGGACACACATGGGTGCCATCTTAGGGCAGTGGTAGTGAAGAGGGCAGTGATACGAGGTGAAAACATGCTTAAGGAACCAGGTGCGTTTAAGAGAAGATTCGTGTTGTGAAGGGAATAATACAACAGACATACATTTAATGCATTTTAACAGTAGAATGACACCAGCATCCAGTACATAATGATTACTTCCGAGAGGCACACAATTATTGTTGTACAGGCACAATCATGAATTGAAGTATTAAGAACCCGGTCTGACCACAGACCAGAAGTATCAGATAAGGGCAGTCCATTCATCTTGGACGTTGAGCCCCGAGTTCAGACTATCAGTCTTTAAAATCCATTTCAGTTCCTCTCTGTTCAAGAGGCGTGTCAGATCACCGCCCCTGGGTGAGATGATGATTTGTGTAATAACAGTCCAGTGGATGTCATTCTCGGAGTGTCCTTTCTCCACAAAATGTTCCACCAAAGGAGCGTTGGGTGTTTTACACCTGATGCGGCTTCGGTGTTGGGAAATCCTCAGTTTGACCTTCTGCTTGGTTTGGCCCACGTATATCAGGTTGCATGGGCAGAAGATGGCATACACAACATTCTGACTGTTACAATTGGTAAATGTTTTCCGGGCATTTCTTGCATTGTTAAACACAAATTCTTTGCCATCAATTGAAAACTCACATACAACGCAAGCCCCGCATCGGGCGTGCCCAAGAAGTGGAGGTAATTGCCAATGGTCATTAAGGGTTACATTTCTACTGGATGGTAACGCAGCCCTAACCAATTGGTCCTTGAGATTTTTGTTTTTCTTAAAGGCAAACAAAGGAGTGTCCCAATTCAATACACCTGAGTTTAAAATGTGCCAGTTCTTTTTGACACATTGTCTCACCCTACTGGAGACCGGGGAATATGTTGTTACACAAACCAATTTCTCAGTGGTCTTTTTGGGTTTTGGTTCCAGGAGGGTTTCCCGTGGGCAGTACCAAGCTCTCTTCATAGAATTCTTGATGAGGCGCCTGGGGTATCCTCTAAACCGCAGTTTACTCGATAGTATGTTAGCTTCACAGAAATAGTCTTCCTTTTTGTAACAATTTCTTCTCAGTCTCCGGAACTGAGAGTATGGCAGACTGTCCCTCAGAGCCCTGGGGTGACAGCTGTCATATCGTAGCAGTGTGTTTCTCTCCGTAGGTTTACGGAAGAGGGAGGTGTACAAGGTGCCCTCATGATGTTGAATATTCAAGTCAAGGAAAGAAATGCTGCTTTGGTTGTGAGCAATTGTAAAGGTGAGACCATTGCAATTATGGTTCAGCCAGTGTAGGAGCCCATCTAGTTCAGGGATAGTGCCCGCCCAGATCAAAAAAATGTCGTCTATGTATCTCTTCCAATTTTTTAAACCTTGATGAAAGGGATTCGTGGGACACAGGATGGTATTGGTCTCTAGCCAGTCCATGTAAAGAATCGCCAGCGTGGGAGCAAAGACAGCTCCCATAGATGTCCCACGTACTTGTTGGTAGTACTGTGAGTCATACATAAAGAAGTTTTGAGTGAGGCAGATTTCTAAGAGTTGGATGATAAATATCGTCGGAACTCTATGGGGGCTGGGTCGGGTGTTGAGAATGCTCTCCATCACCAACAAGGAGTCCCTCTGTGGTATATTGGTGTACAGAGACTCGACGTCTAGTGTACATAGAGTCTCAGTGTTGGGGTCAAAAGCATGGTTTTCTATGATATTTATCATATGCATACTATCCCTAATATAACACTGGGTTGTTGATACAAAGTCTCTTAGGAAATAGTTGACATAGAGGCCCAGTGGTTCAAGAACAGAACCACAGCCCGAGACGATGGGTCTACCGGGGGGATTATCCAATCTTTTGTGGATCTTCGGTAAGGTGTATATCACCGGTATTCTGGGGTTGGAGGTGTTGAGAAAATTAAATTCATGTTGGCTGATAATGCCCTTTGACATCGCATCAGTCGTCAACTGCCTGATGAGAGTCTGTAGTTCTTTGGTAGGATTGCAGGGTAACCTGCAATAATGATCAGTATTGGAAACCTGACGCAATAGTTCATCTTTATAATTCCCAATGTCTTGTAGGACAATCCCACCACCCTTATCAGCAGGTTTGACTACGAGCTGGTTGTTATTCTTCAGGGTTGAGATGGCATTCTTTTCTTCAATAGTAATATTAAAAGGTATGAATAGATGGGATTTCTCTAACTCAGAGATCTCTTTTAGGATAACCTTCTCAAATATAACAATCTCTCTCGGTATCATGCTGGCTGCCGGAGAGAAGGTCGAAGGTGGTCTAAAAGGTGTGACAGTGGTTTTAGGCTCAGAGGGATTGAGTTCGAAATAGGAACGTAGTCTTAACTTACGAAAAAAGATCATCAATTCAGATTGTAGGTCCAAGAAATTGGGGTATTTAGCAGGGACAAAAGATAGTCCTCTTTGGAGGAGTGACGACTCACATTCAGTGAGTACGTGGTTTGAAATATTAAAGATGGGTATCAGGTTGTGGACACAGTTAGGAGTTACCATTGGTAAAACTTGTGTCTCGTCTGGCGTTCCCCAGGGGGATTCTGCCATCTCTGTTGTTGTTTCACTTTGCCTCTCTTTTGGGGTTCTGGGTTGCCTCTGGATAAAAAATGAGAGGGGTTGCGTTGATTACCACTCGTTCCTTCACCTGTATCCGAATTGTCAGATGAATCAGCTGACGAGTCTGTAAATCCAACCACTGTGTTCCTTTTATTGAAACGTCCCCAAGGTCTAGGGGTCTGCTGGTGTGGATTAAAGTTGCGGTTAAGATAGAAATCCTTTTGCAAATAGGGATAGGTGCGTTCCAAGGAAAAGAATTTAATGTCCTTCTTTACCTTGTTAGATTTTTTGTTCTGTTCTATCCGGTGAAATTCGGCAACTGTTTTATCAATTTTCTCCAAAAGGGACTTTGTATCAACAATAGTTTTGTCGTCTATGATTTGTTTCTCCAAATCCTTAATAATATCGTCTAGTTTTTTCAATTCCTCAATAGCAGTGTCAATCCCAAGAACTAACCAGTGGCGAGAACAGGTAGTACCAATCCCGCTAAACCCTGTGATGTATTTGGGGTTGTCAGTGAACACACCTGGGATGTTTCTCACCTGTAAGCCAAGGGGTATAGTGTTAGACTTGAGATACTGCGTCAGCATGAGCATCATCAGTTCTAGGCGTGCATGTTTTTTCTTGTATTTCTCTAAATCATCTGGTAAACTGGTGTTACCGGTTGGGGATGGTGCATCAGGGGTGTTGAAAAACATGCACGCCTACAACTGATGATGCTCATGCTGACGCAGTATCTCAAGTCTAACACTATACCCCTTGGCTTACAGGTGAGAAACATCCCAGGTGTGTTCACTGACAACCCCAAATACATCACAGGGTTTAGCGGGATTGGTACTACCTGTTCTCGCCACTGGTTAGTTCTTGGGATTGACACTGCTATTGAGGAATTGAAAAAACTAGACGATATTATTAAGGATTTGGAGAAACAAATCATAGACGACAAAACTATTGTTGATACAAAGTCCCTTTTGGAGAAAATTGATAAAACAGTTGCCGAATTTCACCGGATAGAACAGAACAAAAAATCTAACAAGGTAAAGAAGGACATTAAATTCTTTTCCTTGGAACGCACCTATCCCTATTTGCAAAAGGATTTCTATCTTAACCGCAACTTTAATCCACACCAGCAGACCCCTAGACCTTGGGGACGTTTCAATAAAAGGAACACAGTGGTTGGATTTACAGACTCGTCAGCTGATTCATCTGACAATTCGGATACAGGTGAAGGAACAAGTGGTAATCAACGCAACCCCTCTCATTTTTTATCCAGAGGCAACCCAGAACCCCAAAAGAGAGGCAAAGTGAAACAACAACAGAGATGGCAGAATCCCCCTGGGGAACGCCAGACGAGACACAAGTTTTACCAATGGTAACTCCTAACTGTGTCCACAACCTGATACCCATCTTTAATATTTCAAACCACGTACTCACTGAATGTGAGTCGTCACTCCTCCAAAGAGGACTATCTTTTGTCCCTGCTAAATACCCCAATTTCTTGGACCTACAATCTGAATTGATGATCTTTTTTCGTAAGTTAAGACTACGTTCCTATTTCGAACTCAATCCCTCTGAGCCTAAAACCACTGTCACACCTTTTAGACCACCTTCGACCTTCTCTCCGGCAGCCAGCATGATACAGAGAGAGATTGTTACATTTGAGAAGGTTATCCTAAAAGAGATCTCTGAGTTAGAGAAATCCCATCTATTCATACCTTTTAATATTACTATTGAAGAAAAGAATGCCATCTCAACCCTGAAGAATAACAACCAGCTCGTAGTCAAACCTGCTGATAAGGGTGGTGGGATTGTCCTACAAGACATTGGGAATTATAAAGATGAACTATTGCGTCAGGTTTCCAATACTGATCATTATTGCAGGTTACCCTGCAATCCTACCAAAGAACTACAGACTCTCATCAGGCAGTTGACGACTGATGCGATGTCAAAGGGCATTATCAGCCAACATGAATTTAATTTTCTCAACACCTCCAACCCCAGAATACCGGTGATATACACCTTACCGAAGATCCACAAAAGATTGGATAATCCCCCCGGTAGACCCATCGTCTCGGGCTGTGGTTCTGTTCTTGAACCACTGGGCCTCTATGTCAACTATTTCCTAAGAGACTTTGTATCAACAACCCAGTGTTATATTAGGGATAGTATGCATATGATAAATATCATAGAAAACCATGCTTTTGACCCCAACACTGAGACTCTATGTACACTAGACGTCGAGTCTCTGTACACCAATATACCACAGAGGGACTCCTTGTTGGTGATGGAGAGCATTCTCAACACCCGACCCAGCCCCCATAGAGTTCCGACGATATTTATCATCCAACTCTTAGAAATCTGCCTCACTCAAAACTTCTTTATGTATGACTCACAGTACTACCAACAAGTACGTGGGACATCTATGGGAGCTGTCTTTGCTCCCACGCTGGCGATTCTTTACATGGACTGGCTAGAGACCAATACCATCCTGTGTCCCACGAATCCCTTTCATCAAGGTTTAAAAAATTGGAAGAGATACATAGACGACATTTTTTTGATCTGGGCGGGCACTATCCCTGAACTAGATGGGCTCCTACACTGGCTGAACCATAATTGCAATGGTCTCACCTTTACAATTGCTCACAACCAAAGCAGCATTTCTTTCCTTGACTTGAATATTCAACATCATGAGGGCACCTTGTACACCTCCCTCTTCCGTAAACCTACGGAGAGAAACACACTGCTACGATATGACAGCTGTCACCCCAGGGCTCTGAGGGACAGTCTGCCATACTCTCAGTTCCTGAGACTGAGAAGAAATTGTTACAAAAAGGAAGACTATTTCTGTGAAGCTAACATACTATCGAGTAAACTGCGGTTTAGAGGATACCCCAGGCGCCTCATCAAGAATTCTATGAAGAGAGCTTGGTACTGCCCACGGGAAACCCTCCTGGAACCAAAACCCCAAAAGACCACTGAGAAATTGGTTTGTGTAACAACATATTCCCCGGTCTCCAGTAGGGTGAGACAATGTGTCAAAAAGAACTGGCACATTTTAAACTCAGGTGTATTGAATTGAGACACTCCTTTGTTTGCCTTTAAGAAAAACAAAAATCTCAAGGACCAATTGGTTAGGGCTGCGTTACCATCCAGTAGAAATGTAACCCTTAATGACCATTGGCAATTACCTCCACTTCTTGGGCACGCCCGATGCGGGGCTTGCGTTGTATGTGAGTTTTCAATTGATGGCAAAGAATTTGTGTTTAACAATGCAAGAAATGCCCGGAAAACATTTACCAATTGTAACAGTCAGAATGTTGTGTATGCCATCTTCTGCCCATGCAACCTGATATACGTGGGCCAAACCAAGCAGAAGGTCAAACTGAGGATTTCCCAACACCGAAGCCGCATCAGGTGTAAAACACCCAACGCTCCTTTGGTGGAACATTTTGTGGAGAAAGGACACTCCGAGAATGACATCCACTGGACTGTTATTACACAAATCATCATCTCACCCAGGGGCGGTGATCTGACACGCCTCTTGAACAGAGAGGAACTGAAATGGATTTTAAAGACTGATAGTCTGAACTCGGGGCTCAACGTCCAAGATGAATGGACTGCCCTTATCTGATACTTCTGGTCTGTGGTCAGACCGGGTTCTTAATACTTCAATTCATGATTGTGCCTGTACAACAATAATTGTGTGCCTCTCGGAAGTAATCATTATGTACTGGATGCTGGTGTCATTCTACTGTTAAAATGCATTAAATGTATGTCTGTTGTATTATTCCCTTCACAACACGAATCTTCTCTTAAACGCACCTGGTTCCTTAAGCATGTTTTCACCTCGTATCACTGCCCTCTTCACTACCACTGCCCTAAGATGGCACCCATGTGTGTCCGTCTTTTATTTTTATGCCCAGTCCTTTCACTACCCTAAGATGGCACCCATGTGTGTCCGTCTTCTATTTTTATGCCTAATCCTTGGACCAATCCGGTGTAAGTATATTAGACACTGGATACCTTGCGTGGTGGACGCCAGGAAATCATTCAAGCCGACTAATCCGGTAAGTGAATCCCTCCATCCTCCCTTCGGCACCGTGGCTAATTTTTTGCATAGTACTGATGCGTCCCCCTCTTTAATAGGTATCCTGGCCAGCCGACGGAATCCACATTGTCCGCGGCCCCCGCGACCCGATTCTGGTGAGTGGTTGTGCTCCGAGACAGAGCCTCCGCGGCTCTTCACTTTTTAGCACCGCGCCTGTCTTGGTTCTGACCCCTTTTTACCCTTGCAGGGCTCTCGCGTGTGTATCGTCTGCCTAAGGAGCCAGCCTCTTTCTAATGAGGCGACTCGGTAAGCCTGGTTGCTACCCTTAACACAATCCGCGCCGGTTGCCCCTCCACGCCTCCTCACGTTTACACGCCTTACGCATCTGGAAATCGCCTTCACCCATCGTTACTAGTCCCTTCAATCTTGACTGCTAATATGAAAACCACATGCGCCGGTATCTCTTTCACGATTCTTCACGCCCACGCGTCTTGCTCGAAATCACTTTTACTCGTTGTCAGGCCAATCACTGCGGCATCTCGACGACACTCTCACTCTCATTATCAAGTCTCCATCATCCGGATCACAGTTATCAGTGCACATCACCAGCACTATAGTCCACGTGACTCAACTGACCGGTACCTCGTTGCTCACTGGTCGCACTCATGTCACCAAGTTACTGATTTTTTGTCCATGTATATGTTTTGAATATCTTCTTTCTCTCCCCCCTTTTAGGCATTTAGAGGCTTAATTAATCTAAGGCTTTTCATTGTATTTGTCCTGATGATGGTCCCTGATACTTTATAGGGGTCCGAAACGCCGTCGACCTTTTATGCACTTGAACTGAATTGTGATTACTACTGAAATGTCTAGTGCATGTATGTTATACTCTGTACAATTGTACTGTTTATAGAGTAACGCTGTTTTGCCTTACAAAGCCCTTCTCTGCTGTCTACATCACCACTTGTACTCGCTCTGTTAGTACTGGACACAGGCTTGTTGTCCACTTTGGTTGATTGTTGGAAGGTATTTTCTATGTGACTTCAATACATAAATCCTGAGTAAAATCTCTGGAAGACCCCTGTCCGGCTGGACATGTCTGTCCTGAAAATATAGATTGCCTGTTTTTAGTGCCAGCTCCACCCGGACGGCAATCGGCAATGTTGAACCCTGCGACTCAAGTACCACAACATGAGCAACACGGACGTCAGGGGGACCCTACATTCATCCATACTTCCACACTTGAAAGATCATAGACATGACACATTTGTGTGAATATGAATGTTTAATGCATATTCAGTGGAGTGTTGTAGCTGGAGCAGTACAGGGCCATGCAAACCCCACTTTACATTTTTGGCCTGTGGAGGGCCAGCCAGAGTCCTTCAGGGAATGACAAGTTCAATGAAGAGGAAGAACACAGTCTGCACTCTGATTGCTGTGTCTTTGGTGACCAAACAGAATATGGCAGTCCATGTTGAGGTCCAAGGTGAGTGTCGCAGAGTGTATCGGGGGATAGAGGAAGGTGATGATGCAGAGGGCAGAACCAAGCAGAAACAGGCCATATGGCGGAGATGAATGATACAGTTTTCTTCTTATCAGAAAGGCAGATTCATCCGTATCTTCACCCTCTGCTGTTTCATGTGCCTCACGTGTGGGTGGTGGTGTTCTGTCTCCAGCACTGTGTGGCAGTGATACCTCAGGGGCTGGGGAGTGGAATGTCTGCTGCACTGTATGGCACTGACACTTCAGGGGGCGGAGATGTGGATGTAGTGGCAGCAGCATTTATCAGCGCCAGGCCTTGTGGCAGCAATGCCGTGAAGAGGGTCTTCAGGGCATTAAGGAACCCAGCTACCTCTCGCTGGTGTGCAGCCGTGGCAGCCGCTCTTTCCGCCTGCATCTGTTCCATGGTCTCCATTATCCTCTGCGTGTGTCCCAACACCCGGGTGACATCGCTGGAGCCACTCTGACAAGACAGTTGTTCTTGTTTCTGAGTCAGGACTCCAGCGATGTCAGCCATGGTTCATTAGAGAGCATGGAGAGGACTGTGGGTGTCCGTTAGGGACTGTGATTGGTCCCTGATGTGACTTAGAAACCCACATATGGCATCTAGCTTGGCTGCCATGCGGTGGAACCCCACCCGCACCTGTTCAGCCAGCTGCTCCTGGCACCCCAACACACGGCGTTGGAAGGCAATGTGGTCTTCGTGGGGGTTCTGGGAGGTAGCCGTGGTGTTGGGTGCTGCCTGCTGTGTGGTCTGTGCAGGGGGGGGGGTCTCCTCGTAGCAGCTGGGCTGCCGTACTCCTGAAGGTGGGATGCGGAGGCAGTCCACAAACTGTTGGAGGGCGTCGGGGTCGAAGGTGTGGTGGTCCTCTTCATTATCAGAGAAGAGGGGTTCAGCCTGCTCTGCAGGAGGCGTTGGATTTTCCTCTGCAATGTGAAGGGGAGATGCATTTTAACATTGTGTTTGCATGTATGTTGACGCATTGTGCATGTTTACATTCAGACAGCATGACAGTGTACATTGTGACTGTTTAGGAGGAGCTACCTATTTGATGCGGGACAGTGGGCATTTCAACACCATCACGGATGTGTCTTTGTACTTGTACATCATCATCTCACATTTCCCTGCAATGCCAAATGTGATTGGCCAGTTTCCACACACAAGCGGCAGCAGTTGTGTCCTTTGTTCTGATGTGGACCTGTTGCGGTTTGTACCAGATTGTTGTCAATGTTGATGTGCTCTGCCTGTTATGTGTGTGTGCAGCATTTTGGGGGAGTTGCACCTGCAGCTCTGATTTTGCTGCCCCTTCTCCTTTTCATGCGGTGTGCCTTTGACTTCTGTGCTTATACAGTGCTGAGATGTTGCAAACTTGGGTACATTGGTCTCTTGGTGGGAGTTGGGGGTGTGTCTGCAGATGTGCTCTACTTAATAGTGCATGTGTGCCATTGTGCCCATCTCCCCCCATCCCCCCAGTCCCTGGTCATTACTCACCCTGGTGCTGTTGTATCCGGTCATGTTGAGCAGTGTCGGGTCCCCCAACTCCTGCCACCGTCTCCCCACTGATGACTGTGGACACGATTCCCTCCATCTCGTCCAGGTCCTCCTGTGGCGCTGGACTCCCACCTCCAGTCTGCATTGCTGCCTTCCAGTTGTTGGCGAGTTTCTGCTTGGTTTTGCGCTTCACATCATTCCAGCGCCTATTAACCTCTTCCATTGTCCTCTTCAGCACACCGACAGCAATCACCTTGTCCACGATGGACTGCCATATTCCATTTTTTGTTGCCAATGATACAGTGGAGTTGACGAACAGCAGTTGATGGTGTTCTACCACCTCCGTGATCAGGATCCTGTTTTCCTGCGGACTAAACCGCTTCTTCCTACTCTTCTTGTCCTTGCCCTTCCCTGAGGTCCCAGGCTGGTCCTCCGGGGGGCTTGTGGTGTTCTGGTTGTCCTCTGTACTTGCTCCAGCTACCTCCATTGTGCTTCGCTGTTGTTTGGATTTTGTTTGTATGTTTTTTTTCTACTTTTATAGTGATTTTTCCTGCCTGACGTGTGTGAATTGCAGGCGTGGGGAAGATTACCACTGCTTTTTGTATCGCAGTTGGGCCCATCGCAACGTTTTTCGCATTGGGGGTTTACTTCTTTATCGTCCGTCCCGGTGACTTTATCGCAGACATTTGACGCGTTATCATGAGACTATCGCATGGTACCACTGGGTTGAGATTACAACTATAACACAACGTTATTTTGCCGCGATAGACTGCGATGTGAAGAGTTGCGTTAAGCTGATTTTGCAATAATTATGACATGTTCTTGAGAATATCCCCCTCTAATTTTTAGATTTACAGCATATTGATCGAAAGGCTTCTACAGATCGACAGCAACTTCTGTCCCAGTACATTACCTCCTCACTGTTCCATTGTGAACCCCAAGCTTCAAAATGGACACAAGGAACTTTCAACAAATCTAATCATAGTTAAGAACTCACTGCTTCCTTCAACCCATGACACACATTTAAGAAGTATATATAATCAAACCTCAAGGGCAACACTACCATGTATTTACATTGTGACATATTCCATGAGTACAATGGTTTATGGCAAGGTCTCATTGGGCGACAGCTCCTACCCAGGAATCTTTTTTCACACCCTAGCTTTTCCATCCAACTTCACTCATCTCACTAGGAGCAACAGAAACATTTTATTGCTGCACACTTCACCATAATTCAACACAAGTATGCCGTCCTTCCCCCATACTAATGTCCTAGGTGCAGAAATGATTTCCTCCATTTTATGTACTAAACCTAGTTTCTTCAGTCTCACAACATCGCCTGCATTCACCTTCCACATTTCCTTTGTCATGCTATTACACCTACATCACTCTCTTCTTTCAACCTTTCCACATTCACTTGCTCAGATCAATCATCCACCTATCCCATACTGTTCTTGTCACATGACCACTAAAAAGTACAAAGTACCCCACAACCATGCTGATGTGAATTGTGGTGTGCACCGCCCACAGCATATCCCCTAAGGTTTCCTTCTAACTCAAACCATTGACCAATGTTGGCTCTAAATGCACTTTAAGGACCCCATTAGGATGTTTGACCAGCCGCTGTTCCAAGGATGGTACAATAAAGCCCTAATGTGAGTTACTCCAATCACATTCAAATATGTCTGTATTTCCTAAGAAACCAACTGAGCGCCATTATCAGTTATGAGTTCCTTTGTAATCCCTTCCGGATTGCCAGCATTGCTTAAAACCTCTTGAATGACTATTGTGTTTATCCACAAACCTTACTTTGCGCCACTTCATACGGTAACCTACCTTGAATTTGTCTTATTTGGGGCAACTACCAAGCCTACCAAACCAATCATTCAAAGCCAAGGACGATTTGGAATCACTTCCGGGTTTACTTAAACACAGCACCCTCAATTGAAATGTGACGACAGGTGTGCATGCCACACAATCTCCCACAAAATGTTCTACTGCCTTGACAGAAACTGACCAACAAAAATCCTCACATATCCACCACTTAATTGCCCTCCCTCCGATGTGGCCATCACAGGATATTTCTGACACTTTCCTTTGCATCCTATATGGTGCCATCAACATCCCAATTCACCTGTCCATTACAAGTCGTGCAAATCCAACACAGGGCACACTAGTGTAGACCCTCACTGCCTTATAGCTCCTTATCAGCCTTCTTCTCTTGTATATAATGATGAGTGCACCTGGCACCGACCTACACTGGACTGGGCACACTTTCCTTGTCTTCTTTGTGTAGTTAGGATCCATTGTGTGGACAAGTGCCATCCCAGCCATAATTATTTTCAAAGATTTACTCTACTTCCACCACCTGGTGCATTTGGCCCAGAAACCTTAATTTATTTGGGAAAAAACTCACAGACTGTTAGCTGCGTGCAATACTTGGGTCTTTATTTACTCAGACATGCATCCTGCTATGGCAGTGACCCAATTTTGCCATCTCACTGCTCATAATATTCTGTCAACACAGTCATGTGGAGTGCCACAGCATGTATAATGGATCAGGGTGTCTTTGGTAAACATACATTCAACCTTCCTAGAGCTTTCACACATCTCTAACATGTCATAAAAAAGTAAGATAATGCACCCTTTAAGCTGTGCTAATCGTACTCAGGACAGCGACTGTGGCACTTGTACCTTCCAGACGAAGTTACTCAAGGGTTCATGCTTCACTTCGTATTGGTGCAAAAAGTAATGCGGGGAAGCATTAACTGGGACAGTGTAAAATAACATGAGGGATAAAATCCTTCCTTGTCCCTTTCGGGCTACTGAGGGCAAGAAGCACCTAGATTTTCTGGCTAATGACTATTGTTTAGTGGTTTACCTTGTTGCATGTCTTGGATAGGGCTTACCAATTGTACAATGACGCAAGGTCCCTCCAATTTCTACTCTTGCCAATTGGGTTCTGCAGCTTAACATTAGTATTTTTCCAGGCGTTGCTCACTCATGGCACCACGCAAGTCGAAGAAAGTCCAAATTCCCAGCTTCCAATCCAATTCATTTCCACTTCCTGTGTGACATCTAAGGTGGCAGACCGGTATACAGCCTTTACAACGAAACTTTTACAACGAACTACCATTACAACGCAACTTTTACAACGCAAACCATTACAACACATAGCGTTGGGGGGCGCTCTAGGATAGGGAATAGGTTTAATGTACTATCCAACACCTTCCCTACTATCCACGGGGACTGGAGTTGGAATAGTAAATTAAACTATTCACTATCCAGCGCCCAAAAGCATTATGCGTTGTAATGGTATGTGTTGTAAAACTTGCGATGTAAAGGTAGGTGTTATAAAAGTATGCGTTGTAACGTCATACATCCGGCAGACCAGTGCTAGCCCCACGGATCTTCAGGGAATCTGCCGGCCACTGGCTTTACCCACCAATGGCCTGATGCCAGTCATCCAGCCCTTTCATTCCTGTAAGGATTCTTCTTCTGGGGAGCCAACTCCCAGTTTTCGGCCCATCACGAGGTCTTGGATGTGTCTCCCTCCAGTGGGAATGGAGGTTTCATCTGGAGAGCCCTACTCGGGCACTGTCACACAGCCAGTGCTTTGAAAGAAAAAACATGCATACATTCTCTCCTCACTCACATTAAGCCACTCAAATGCAGAAACTCAACCAATCAGCATACCGAAGGTGCAGTCACTCAATCCATGCACCGCCACATCTTTTTTGCCAGAAAAAACACTTGGCCACACAGGGGCGTAGCTTCAGGGAGGGTGTTACACCTCCTTAAAAAAATATATTATGTTGGAAATAGTTGTGTATGAGTGCTTTTAGTAGGTTATGAAGTGTCTGTCGGATTTCATCTGAGATTTCTACATGACCTCACTGACAAAAACACAAAGACACAATGGCCTGCTCTCTCTTTCCACTGCCCCTTCCCTTTAACTCCTGTTATGTTGTGCTTCTAATATAAATTATTTTAATAAGATATACCAGTGTGATTGTTGGAAAATCTGAATCTCACCCCCCCCCCCCAATATTATTGCCAAGCTAGGACCCTGTGGCTACACCAGATACACCACATTCCTGCAATCATACCACATAATCCTTCGGGCCTTATTTATGAGGCCCTTATGCCGCCGTTGTGTCACTTTTTGTGACGCTGCGTCGACGTAAAAGAATGTGCCACACGGCTCCACATTAATAAAACCCCTGCTCTACATTATACCTGCAATAGGTATAATGTATGCAAGGTGGGCTTTTCGGCGCAGAAAAGGCTTGTAGAAGTGTTGCAGTGAAATCTTTGAGATTTCCCTGCAACACTTCAAGGACGCAACTGCGTCAAATCCCTTTGCTTGCCTCAGAGTAGGCATAAGGAGTGATGCAGGCACTTTGACATGGGGTTGCCCCATGTGACAGGACACCTTGCTGGAGTTGCGCCTGTTTTCAGACACACCCCAGCAAAGCGCCACTTTTGCTCCTACATCTACGTCAGGAATACTGACGTATCTGTAAATTGTTGCAACTCGGAGCTCTGTACAGTAAATATGGTGCATCCATGGTGTCGCAAGGAGGGCACACTGAAAAGTGTTGCATTGCTGTTTTCCCGCAGCGATGCAACACTTTTCATAAATGAGGCCCCTGGTCTCTAAGCATTGTAGTGTGTGCTTCCCTGAAGAAAAATAAACTATGCCCCAACTATGTTTAATGGGAATTTCTTGCAGGGGGCTGTTGCTTCATTATTTTAGATCTCTTGCCTTGTCTCGCTTTTCACCTGTTTTGAAAGAAGTTACACATCGTAGATCCCTGTCTCACGTGTGTCAGTTTCCTTGCCCATGTCATCACTTGTTCGCTTGTGTGATAGTGGGAAAAACAGGACAAAGGGTGTCTTATCTAGTCTGTGGGTCCTAACCACCCTGTTATGGTCAATGTTTAAGTAGGATTCTGAGTTGGGCATGTCACTAGCTGCCCTGAGATATTCTGTAAAAATCCTTAGGAGTTTCCTTGAGCTTTCCTTTCCTGTGTTCCGATGAGTCACCTGTTGTTCCTTCGATCCTGTGCTCAATATCTTCCGACCTCTTGTGCTTATATTGAGTCACCTGTGTTTGAGTGCACGAAAGGCTGCAATTAATTCAAGCCCTGTGTCAGAAATGCTGCGCTCTGCTTCTCTGACATATTTCATTGTCACGTGAAATTCACATTCATTTTCTCAACCCCCCCAAGCTCCTTGATGTCAGTTACATTTTTGCCCTAAAGTCCTTACTGAGAGTTTCACTTGTTTTGTTGTATTGGTTTTGAATACCAAGTGGTCTCAATCCAATTCCTTCAGCTGTCACCACATCTACGAGAACCCCTCACTTTTTCTTGTTAAAATTATCAATTTTGTACACGATTCTTTCATTGTGAGCAGCTTTATTCATTGTGAACTGATGTTCTGTCCTAGCAATGTGACCATTTTTGCTGTTTCAAAAGCCTTATGAAGAATGTATGCAGTTTTCCTAAGTTTTCAGTTTCTATAGTATTCAAGGCAGTCACTAGAAGTTGATGAGGCAGAGCCAGATAATAATTGTAATGGCATTAAATGAATTGCGGTTACGTTTTGTGTATACATAATTCACATTCATGTCTTGTTTGAATTGACAGCAGCTTAGCACCACCAGTACAGACGTGCAACATGGAGGACACCCATTCCCCTTCCCCATCAAGTACCACAAGGGTCAACCACGCCACCGCTCGTGTCTTGGAAGCAAAGAAGCGTGGGCCGAGGACTTGTGGTGGGGAGAGCACATAGGCCCAGATGGTTCCAGTCCATCTTCCTAACTTCAAACAAAGTACTCGCCTAAAACCTGCTCTCAGTGCAGGATTACACCCTGTGAAGGCCCTTCAGCAGTCAAAGTTTCGGGACCCCACTTGCAAATTTTCTCCTAATACCCAATGCATCGGATTTTTTTTTACAAACTGACAGCTGCCAGAAGATGAGCTTTTAAGAGACAAACTGTTATGCGAATCTGATGTCTCGGGTTTATGCACTTTAAGTTGTATTTTGATCTGTTGTCGCAGGGGCCCTAACAGGAGTGGGGCCCATTGGCCGGTGCCTACTTTGCCTATTTTGTTATCCGGAACTGCCTGCTTTCCTACTGATTCATTTTTCTAGCAGCTAGGACTCTCACAAGGTCATTTAGCATCCCGGTGCAGCCTCTCCAGGTAGTTGCAGGAATGCATTCTTCGGTTTTGCTCCGTTAATCAGACCAGGGCAAAATCCACCAAACTATTTAATGTGAAACTGACTTTGAACCAGGACCCTGCATTTTGGAGTAGTGTGATGTATTATGATGATCATTCTCTACTCTCTCCTGGTAGGAGATGGGTATTCTGTGTCATCCAGCACAAAATATGTCAATTTTATGTGGTGAAAATATAGATTCTATGCCACTGAGGTGCTGTGATTGAAGTTTAAGCTTTCACAGGGAGTCTGAAACTATTCTATAGGAACCATTTTTGGAACAAACCGCTGAGGATCGAACAGGCTAAGCAGCCATCTTGTGTGAGGTTGCCCTAATTCACTGTGAAGTACTGGTTTAAAACCTTGGAGGCATTTCTGGTTCATGTTGTGCATAAAAGACCACGACAAATGCTAGAAATGTGTTTGCTGCCTTTCCCAGCGGATGGACTTTACTGGTTGGCAACAGATTCTACTCAATGTTATTTCAATACGTCTTGCAGTAAACCCTATTTATTTACAAATCTCCGTGCTGCATTAACATGGCCCCATTTCCTGTGGCGATGCCTGTAAATGTGCAGGATTTATAAACTTCTATTCTACTGCTCTTTCATATTCTGAATTCATCTAGGACTATACCAACGCACCCAAGCTTTCGGAAAGATCCATTGGATGACATATTGCTCCATAGCCATTTTTAAGAGTCGAACTGTACCCCTGAACACTATTATGTGTCTGATATCTCAGAGAGAAGTGTGGCTCACTGGTTAGAGGAGGCAGACCTGGAAGCAGAGGTCAGCCCGGGACCAGGATTCAATTCCCGGCTCGGCGGGGTCTTGAGTCCTAAAATGTCCATGGACTCGACAATTCTCGCTCCGGTGCCTACTCGATTCACGGGTTCACACTCTGCGACTCTGGGCAATAGCTTGCTTAATCTCCACAATGGCCCCTTGCGGCGGGATGCCTGGCTTTCACCTTGCGGATACCCTGCCGGGGTTATCCCACAGGGGAATACCAGGACGGGTTCCCTAAGCAAGCGCTTAGAAACCGCTTGGTGATTTGCGCTATATAAATTCATTTACATTTACATCCCACATGCTGTGCTTCTGAACGATATACACTTGCATGTTAGAGAGACTGATATTTTTGTACACTTCTGAGGGGCTCAGGGTCTGCATAATTGTGACGTATGCTTCTGTAGCTAGCACACATCAATAGCTACACGTGACAGATTGTTGACTTTGATAGTAGCCAATAGCTCTACCACCAAGAATATCCAAACGCAAATCTCCACTCCACCAGGCAGTAGGTGTGTCTACAACCTAGAACATACACAATCAACTAGCAAAGCCCTGAGCACTAATCCTGAAACACAAAGATCATACACCAACGCCTCAATGAATAAAACATAGCTAACTAATCAAGAACAGATCACAATGCAAGGCAAATAACACCATCGCAAGCTGAATGAACCCGGCAATGGACGGGAACCCCAAGACTAGTTGGAAAGTCACTGAAATGCCAATAGAGAGGTGAGGCCGACAGCAGTAGAAAACCCACTATACAAATCCCAGTGACATACCTGAATTTAACAAAAGCTTTTCTGCAGACCCAGTTCTCGAGACTACCCTAAATAATCCCTGCGGATTTCTGCAGCTCTTATGGCTTCTATTTGCACTCAGTAACTCACCCAACCACTGGTGCTTTTCCCACATCCCTGTACCTCTTTGTGGTCTTTGATCAGGCAGAAGTCTTCTGCAGGTGCACAGGCACCTTTCTTTCACTCTACAGGTCCACAGCTACCACTTAAAATGGGGGTGAATACAGATAAATGTGTGACGTAGGGTAGCCCAGGTGATGCGGTGCTACCACTTTGAGGTCTTCTCCACATCAACTGTCTCTGTGGGTGCTTTCTAGCCATCAAATGTGTTTTTGACCATTATATTGCCTCAAATTGTCTTGCATGCCATGCTCATGGTTTCTTAAGCCTGTAGATTTCTGTAGGTTCCATTGTCTCTACTATTTCTGTATAGATTGTCGCAAGTGGTACAGACTATTGTATTGGGTTTCCCAACCGTGTAGAATGTGCTCATTGTGTTTTTAACTTTTCATTGTACTGCCTCTGCTCTTTCCTCAAAGCATGCTTTATGTCCTATTACCCAGTCCATCGCCACTGCTTTCATGCTTACTGTATTTTCAACTTGTAATTTTCTGTAGGTACAATTGGTTCAGCCATTTCCTACTAGTCCATTTCATATTTTATTGAGCATCATCATGCTGCTGTCTTTAACAGCCCCATAGTTTGGGCTTGCTGTTTTTAACTCTGATGTTAGCCAAGACCTTTTGATGTTACTAAAATTATATTCATAACATACTCACTTAAAGGGGCTTTCAGCCACCTCTCTTCATCCATCTGTTGTTTTGTCATTCACATTTAGCTTCCACCCACTTCAGCATGGGACAATGGGGCAGCCTACTTTAGCTACTGGTTAACTTCACTTTCAGTGACTGCATTTTGCTCTTTCACAATGAGCACATCCGCACAGAAGGTAGTTCCCTTCAGTGCCAGTGTTTTTGTTTTTACTTTTATAATTTCTTTAGTGCTGCTTTTATGTATAGAGCCCAAGGTGGAGGCGGGACTTTTTTACCTGATGTGAGCAGGCGCCACATTCCACACTTTATGAGTTTGCCTGCCAATGCTGTTGTAAATTCCTATTATTTATTTATTTTATTTTATTTTGTTTTATATAGCGCTGGCTAGACCCGAAGGTATCAGAGCGCTTTACATGAGGTTCCTTTTGGAGTGTCCTTTGTTTATCTAACTGGTGGTATTTCGCAGCATAGCAGATTACATCCATTTGAAACTGTCCTGAATTAAGTTATACTCTTTTTGCTATGCATGCAATACACAAATGAAATCTTTAATATTATAGGTGTGAATTTATAAGTGGACACTTCCTCAGAACACATTTATTTTGGACTCAATTTCATCCTTGATTAGTTAATAAACTTTACTGAGCCTTTATTGTGATTAAATTGCAGCACTTGTAATATTTTTTTATTTATTTCCTTCTTTACCTAATTAATTTGTTTTCTCCCTTTATTTTGTTCTTTTTCTTCCTTCCTTTCTTTCTTTCTTTTTCTTTCTTCCTTTCTTTTTTTCATTTCATCTTTCTTGCTTTCTTTCTCTTTTGCATTCTTACTTTCCTTCTTTTCTTCCTTCTTTTTGTGATTCTTTCTTTTGTTTTTTCATTTTGTCTTTCTTTGTCCCTTTCCTTCCTTCTTTCTTTCTTTCCATCTTTCTTTTCCTTTTTCCTTCCTTTTTTCCTTCCTTTCTTTTTCATTTTTTCCATCTCTCTTGCTTTGTTTCCTACATTTGTGATTCCATTCTTTCTTTCCTTCTTTCTATCTTTTTTCTTTCTTTCCTTTATTCTTGCTTCTCTTTCATCCTTCTTTCCACCTTTTGAGCCTTCTTTCTTTGATTCTTTCTTTCCTTTCATCCTGATTTTTTCTCTTCTTTCTATCTTTATTTCCTTTTTCCTTTTTCTCTTTCTTTTCTTCCTTCTTTCTTTCCTATGTTCTATATTCTCCTTTTCCTTCTTTCTTTGTTTCTTTCCATCTTTCTATATTACTTTCGTTCCTTCCTTTCTTTTTTCTTTCTTTCTTGCCTTTGTTCCAATTTTTCTTTTTTGGTTTCCTTCCTTCTTTCTTGCTTTCTTTCTTTTTTCCTGTTTTCTTCCCTTTCTCATTTCTTTTTTCTTTCTTCCCTTCCTTCCTGATGTTCATCTTTCTAGCCTTCTTTATTTCATCCTTTCTTGCTTTCTTTTCTTTTCCCCTTTCTTTACTCATTTTCCCCTCATTGTTCCTGTGTTCTTTCTGTTTTCATATCCTTCATTTTTTGCCTTGTCCTGTCTTCATGTTTCTTTCCTTTTGTCTTTATTCTTTCTTTCCCACATTCCTTCCTATTTTTCATTATTTCTTTCTTTTTTTCTTTTATTGTTCCCTTTGTTATTTTGCTTTCTTTCCTTCTTTCCTAATTTACTTTATTTCTTTCCTTCTTTCTTTTATTTTTCTTTCTTTTCCTCTTTCCTTGTTTCCGTCCTTCCTTTGTTCCATCTTTTTAGAGTTGTTTCTTTCATTCTTTCTTGCCCCTTTTCCTGCTGTCTCTCCTTCTTTCCTATCCATTCTTTCTTTCCCTCTTACTTTCTGTCTTTCTATCCCTCATTGTCTTTTCCTTCTTCCTTTGTTTTCTTCCTTCTGTCTTTTTTGTCTTCTTTCCCTCCTTTCTTTTTTTTTCTTAAATACAAGACATTGGCAGCCAGTTACTAAATTATCTGTTTTTTTAGGTCTGTGTTAGCCAAGACCTTTTGATATTACTAATATATGTGCATGACATAGTTACTTATAGGGGTTTTAAGTCAAAATTCCTCCATTTATCTGAGGTTGTGTCTTTCACATTTTTCTCCAACACACTCCAGCAACAGCCTACGTCAGCTATTGGCCGACTCCACTCTGAGTTACGGCATGCTGCCTTAGAGGAGTTGGCCTAATGGCTAGGGCGGTCGCCCTCGAATCTGGGGAACCGGGTTTGAAGCTCGGCAATGATGCTGAACATTCTACGATTCTGGGCAAATCACTTAATCTCCCAGTGCCTAACAAAAATGAATGTGTGCTCATGTAACGCAACTGGTGCTATGTAAAGCGCTCTGATACCTAATACCTTCGGGTCAAGTTTGCGCTATATAAAAATCCTTTAAAAAAAATTAAAAAGAGGAAATCCACACATAAATTAGTTCCCTTCAGTGTAGGGGAGTACTATTATAATATTTGCTTTTTTGAGACCAAGAAACAATTTTGCCATTAGTCAATGTTTTTTTTTACAGATCGATGAAAGACAGGAGCTTCCCGAATAATACAGTTTTGCAAAAACCATGACAAACAAACCAAGAATTGCCAATGATTGTTTTGACCTGTAACTTTCTGCAGGCCTAAGTGACTCTGCTGTTGCTTTTTAGTCTATTGCTGTCCCATCAAACAGCTCACAATGATTGCATTTACCTGCTCTCTCTCTGTGTCTTTGACCTGTAACCGTCTGCTGGTTCCAGTGGCACAGCTCTTTAGCAATAATTATAGCGTATTTCACGTCCTAATCCCTGTTGTATTGGCTTTATAAGCCCCTAGGATCATGCTTACTGTGTTTTTCAACTTCTAGCTTTACACACAGATCCAAATTGGATCTACTGTTGCCTTACAGCCTGGTCAGTGTTTTTTGGAGAGTGGTCGAGCTACTAGGTGGTGCTTACTGAGGTGACATTCTGCAGGTCCCAGTACTTCTTCCCTATTGCCTGTTGTATTAGCTCTATCGGTCCCTCGGCCCTCGCTCACTCTTCCTTTGACCTGTAGCTTCCTACAGAGCTCTCCGGCTCTTGTAGAGTCCCTGCTCCGTGGCCTATAATCACACTAAGCCTGGCTCTTAATCTGAGTCGATTTTTAATCCCATGAACCTCAGTAAAACTGGAGGTTGAAGCCGAGGTGGCAATTATAAATTTTGTGGAGAAGACTCGCACAGGCCCTGCATCTTCTCACATACTTTTCTAAGCAAACAGGACAATTACGGCGGTTAAAGGTGCACAAAACAATTCCTCTGGCACAGCTCGCGCACATCTCGGAAAAATTAGGCAGCAGAGAGCGCGATGATCCCCCCATAGGAAGACAGTGGCGGACAGGGGAATGAATGCCACTTCTCCATCGCAGGCAGAGAGGCGCGCGTCCGGCGTGGTCCAACCCGCGCGAGCTGGGAAAGATGTGGAGAAGTTATGAGTGAAAATTTACTTACGAACGTAAAATTGACAGGAGGGGACCCATAAACCAGGTTGGGATGGGTGTATGATGTACGTAGAAACAGTTCCCAACAGGTGTTATTTAGAAGACAATTTACACAGTGTATGCAATTAGCATTACGAGAAATAACCAACAAGGAGTCACTTGAGTTCTTCGAAAAAGGTATTATTCACCATTGGTAGGGGGGGGGGTTTCAAGGTAATACAGTTTGAACAGCACTGTACAGAAGGAATCATGTGACAACCCAGTGGCACTTGATAATTGGTGATATATACAGTAAGTGACTGTGAAGGTGCAAGTGCTAAAGTGAGCAGCGTGATCGGCGCATAGTGACAAATAATAAGGAAAAACAATGATGGCTCCAAATTAGAATCAAGTTGTAGTCACTTAAAACATGATTTAAAACAGTTTGACAGGAGCACCAAGCTTAATATGCGTCTTATGATTATGCTGTAAGGTCGACGGCGTTTCAATCCCTGTCAGTTGGGATCATCTTCAGGACGGGGGTTGTTGGTGTGACCAGTGAGCGTCAGCCCGGTGGAGATCCTGTGGGCTGGGCGTCCTGGCCGTGGCTCAGGAGAGGATGGCTGATCGTGCAGGGGATAGAGTCAGATCAGCAAGGGAGCGTTGGGGCGCCTGTATGAATCAGGACGTCTCAGGGCGATGAGGGCTCTGCAAAGTTGCTTGAAGCGGGCAGCAAATGCCGTAGCTGTTGACCTGTAACTTTCTGCAGGCCTAAGTGACTCTGCTGTTGCTTTTTAGTCTATTGCTGTCCCATCAAACAGCTCACAATGATTGCATTTACCTGCTCTCTCTCTGTGTCTTTGACCTGTAACCGTCTGCTGGTTCCAGTGGCACAGCTCTTTAGCAATAATTATAGCGTATTTCACGTCCTAATCCCTGTTGTATTGGCTTTATAAGCCCCTAGGATCATGCTTACTGTGTTTTTCAACTTCTAGCTTTACACACAGATCCAAATTGGATCCACTGTTGCCTTACAGCCTGGTCAGTGGTTTTGGGAGAGTGGTTGAGCTACTAGGTGGTGCTTACTGAGGTGACATTCTGCAGGTCCCAGTACTTCTTCCCTATTGCCTGTTGTATTAGCTCTATCGGTCCCTCGGCCCTCGCTCACTCTTCCTTTGACCTGTAGCTTCCTACAGAGCTCACCGGCTCTTGTAGAGTCCCTGCTCCGTGGCCTATAATCACACTAAGCCTGGCTCTTCATCTGAGTCGATTTTTAATCCCATGAACCTCAGTAAAACTGGAGGTTGAAGCCGAGGTGGCAATTATAAATTTTGTGGAGAAGACTCGCACAGGCCCTGCATCTTCTCACATACTTTTCTAAGCAAACAGGACAATTACGGCGGTTAAAGGTGCACAAAACAATTCCTCTGGCACAGCTCGTGCACATCTCGGAAAAATTAGGCAGCAGAGAGCGCGATGATCCCCCCATAGGAAGACAGTGGCGGACAGGGGAATGAATGCCACTTCTCCGTCGCAGGCAGAGAGGCGCGCGTCCGGCGTGGTCCAACCCGCGCGAGCTGGGAAAGATGTGGAGAAGTTATGAGTGAAAATTTACTTAGCAGCCTCATTCTGATCTAGACCCCGGTGTCCTTCCCCTATAGAATCTTGGAGGTCCAGATGAGCGTAGATGCCGGCTAACATTTGCGTCATTTTTCCCATGTTAAAAAGAGGCAAAAGTGGCGCAAGGGGCTTGTAATAAGTAATGTTTCTAGTGGTGGATATAGGAAATATGCGATCATTCACTCCAAGATTAGAACGCATCAAAGAAATCCAGTGGGCCTGGCTTTGGGTAGCACGTCATAGTTTCATTTATTCATGTTTTAAAGTCTACACCATAGGAGTCAAAAGTGTAAAAGAAACGTAAAAATGGTGCTCCTAAAGGTGGCAGGCATATTACTACAAGGAAAAAGAGGTAAAAAGTGCACCGTATCTCAGCCAGCAGTGCACATGTGATCCAACTGAATGACAGTTACAATGATGCAAGACAGCCAATGGCTGCTCCCTTGCCCCATCCATGCTGTATGCTGCAGTGACCCGAAGCAGAATGTGACTTGTACAGACCAATGGATGAAGATGGCTGCCCGAAAGCCTCTGCAATAACTATACTAATAATAACTATACTGTGCTATACTAATTACTACACTATACTAATTACTATGCTATTAGTATAATAACTATACTAATAATAACTATAATAATACTTTATTATGATTTTTTTAAACCATGAGGTTGGCTAGACAGCTAAAGCCATCTCGAAGCCAGACCTAAAACCACAAACCTTCCCTTGGCTGTGCTGTTTAGGGTTGCTTTTCTTGGCGTTAAGAATACTCTCCAGGTTCCTGCTTTGCAGAAATAAGGAACCTGAAGTAACACATGAATGTAGAAAGCAGTCTCTAGCTACTTCATGGTCCCCTCTCCTTGCTACAGCATATTAAATCACTTAAGTACTAGCTGTGTGTAAGCCCTTCCCCCCTTCCTAAAAGTACTTAAGGAAGAGGTACTCGCCACTTAGCAGAGTGCAGTCCTACAACCAATGTCAGCTTGCACCCTCCTGCACCTTCCCCATTCTGGCAACCTCCATGTTGTCTGACAGGCTCCAACTGTGTAGGAGAGGTCAGCTAGGACAAGTAAACCCTTGCAAAGGCTGGGATTCCACCCACCAGGATTCCCAAGTCTGGGGAAAGCTAAAGCGAGTGGTTGCTTCTAGTGCTCCTGTACCAGCCAGTTTCCATCCCTTCACTCACGTCATGTGCATACTTGAATGGGGGTTTGGAGGGGTGTAAACACAAGAGAGAGGGGTGAGGGTCAGGAAAATGTATACTCTAACACCCCGAACCCCCAAGAAACTCTATTGTATGCACAAGGGGGGTGTATAGAGTGAGTTATATCAACAAATTAATAGATGTGACCAAACAGAGGAAGCCCCAATAGGGCAAATTCCTCTATTTGAAAAAACTGCCCTCACTCACATACCGAAGTATGTGACATGCTTCATCATCGGGCCTGCTTGCAAAACGCCCTGGTGTAGCCACACACAGGGCGGAGCATGAGGGAGGGGGAAAAAATAATAAACTTTTCTTAACAAGACTTACAGTCAAGACAAATGGACATATACAACATATAACAAAAATCTTGGTGAAAGTAGTGTAAGCTCCCAGTGATCACCACTGAAAAAAGTGCGACGAAGGGTGCAGTTAGAGAAAGTGATTTAAAACTGATTAAGGGTGTCAACCAGAACACAACCTTTATTAAGCTTTTCTTGACACCCCTATCAGGATTAAAAAGAAAGAAGAGGATGGGAAAAAGCCACAATGAGATAGTTAGGAATCTCAAGGCTACCCTCCTACCACTGCCAGAGTCAACACGTTTCGACCGCTCTGTATGTGCCCAAGGGGTCACTCCGGTCTTCTTCAGGACCGTCGCATTCAGTGTCACTCTGGGTTTTTCCGTATTTCGGATAATAATACCCTTGCGGTGAGGTGGGTCCACTGGATCCGTACACCTCCCGTAGTGAGTGTGGAGACAGTTCCCTCAAGTGCGGGAAAACATATACTGTTGTGAAAAGAGAAGACAGTGTAAACAACATTAGTAGTCACATATTCTTACTGCTATTCCCTTTTCATTATGTCTCCTTCAGGCAAAACTCATTGGGGTTCCATTATCTAACATGGGGCTACACACCCGATAACAAAATGTACCCAGGAGTCATGCTCAAGTATGTCTTAACGTAAGTCCATTCTTAACCTGATAAAAACAAGGTGCAGGCCTTTGTAATATATCCATTTCATCACATATTAGTAGATATTGGTATCCCATATCTCGCCCCCTTGGTGTTCTTGGGGCTATCCTTCACATGTACCCATCTTCTCATTCTTTCTCTATAACCACATCAAACAAGAGTGTACATTAAATAGTGCACTTACCGAGTTTATAATAATTACAAACTCGAAATGGTGTCCGGTGGGGGGGACGCCAAGGAACACAATCTAAAGTAAAAGAGAGTAGAGTAGATGAAGGGTAGAATGTTAACTTAAAATGACTCCACCGTTCAGTGCGCTCCACAGTCTGTAAGCGCTGATGTAAAATCATGCTCAATCGTACCCCCATCGGGTCATCGCCGCCACAAGCACGCTCAGCACTAGCCCCCTTGAGCCCCCTCCTTACCGTTCCGCAGGTGAGACCCGGTTCTGTCACCTGCAGCCCGTGACACCGCGCAGATGATGAGCGCGGTGTCCGTGATGTTTTTAAAGGGTGTCCACTTCCCGTTCGGGCGTCCCACGTGACCGCAACTACGGCGTCAACACGTAGAGCGCTCTAGGTCCCATGGGAAATGTAGTTCTTTCGGCAAATACCGCCCCACATTGTCGGTTCAAGACTGCTATGGAGCCGTTATCTCGAGCAGAATTAGATGCCCTGAGCATAGTAATTAATTAGGCAGATAGCGGCTCATGTGGTTGGTCAGAAAGTTCATAGGGAGCCGCGGTTAGTCTTACATTAACATATCACCGCCCTGCAGTAATATGGATGGAATTTTAGAAGCAAAGGTATGTTTGGCTGCAGTATTTACCCATGGGGTCACGGGATGTTTCTTATGCCCACCCTATCACTGACAGCTGAAAAGAGGCAAAAATAGAAGTGAACCTATTTTAGTGGGGTAATGTATCCCATGACACTAACCCATTCGATGTCGTATTTGATATTGCTGAGAATATCAAATCGGCTCTAAGTGATAGGGGCTAAACTGACACAACTAGACAGGGTATACACTCCCTTTTAATACAACTCCAGTCATATGAGACTATAAAAGTAGTGCATTGCGAGACATATTATTAATAACTGTGGAGAACCCCAGAATGAATATTCCTGGTTGATATCAAGTCTCCTACGAAGGCTAAAGGGGCATGGAGGGAAGGCGCAGAGATGGTGGTGACGCCCCATGTGGTCATCTCATTATCAATAGGTGCTTTGTTTAGGTCGTTAGGAGAGAATACAGAATTAATCTAAGTGAACTTGCCTTATTGCCTTCATTGTCTGCTCAAAGCCTGCCAAGGGATGTCGTCATTGAGTCCCACCACATGACTATTCAGCCGGTACACCCATCTCTGCTCCCGCCGGAGTAGAAGGCTTTGATCATCAATTTGTTGTCTACCTAATTGAATGTTCTCAATCACGGTCCACCTCAGGTCATCTATACTATGTCCTTTTTCTTGGAAGTGGGCAGTGAGTCTGGTGTTCGTCTTTCCACACCTGATTGTACTCCGATGCTCTGTGATCCTCACGCGCACTTTTCTACTCGTCATCCCTACATACCTCTTTAGGCAGGGGCATGTGATCAGGTAAATAACTCCCTGGGAGTTACAGTTGGTATGGGATCTCTGTTCCCAGGGAGTACGGAGGCCGAGGTCGAGAGTTTTGGAGTTGCACGTAAGGTGACAGACATTGCAAGAGCCACATCTGGTGTGGCCAGTCAATTTTGGTAAGCCTGTCAGTGTGTTAGTCTCACTTACTCTTCCCATGACCCTAGGTCTATTGTGTATTAGGAGATCCTTCAAGTTTTGGCTGCGCCTGAAGGAGAAGAGGGGTGTCTCCATCTTCAGCCCTCCCGTATTGAGAATTTTCCAGTGCTGTAAGACCAGACGTTTTATTTTGTGTGATGCCGTGTTAAAGGTCGAAACAAACACTGTTTTTTTCGTTTCTGGTCTAACAGTTTTAGTGAGTAAAAGCTCCCGGTTGGCGTTAAGTGCCCTCTTCTTAGCCTTCTTAATCACTCTCTGCGGGTAGCCTCTCTCTTGGAGTTTCTCTGTTAGGATCTCCGATTCAGCTAAGAAATCCTCCCTCTCCGAACAATTCCGGCGGATCCGAAAGAATTGGCCCACCGGTAAATTCTCCCGTAAGGAACGAGGTTGGAAACTCCCAAAGGCCAGTAAGGAGTTTTTGTCTGTTGGTTTGTGGAAAACCTTAGTCTTCAGGGAACCATTAGAGGGTTCAATCACCAGGTCTAAGAATGGTAAAAAGGTTGTGGTGACAGTCGAAGTGAAATGGAGGAACGGATTCTGGGCATTGAGCCACTCCAGAAAGCGATCAACAGATGTTCTCTCGCCCCTCCAAATCACTAAGACGTCATCGATATAACGTCGCCACAGTCGGAGATTGTTTGCCCATGGATTTCTGGCATCAAGGATTGTCGCCTGTTCGAACGCCCCCACGTATAGCCCTGCTAGACTAGGGGCAAATACACTCCCCATTGAGGTCCCATGGGTTTGTAGGAACAAAGACCCCTCAAATTCAAAAAAGTTTCGGGTCAAGGCTATTTCGGCCAGATGTAAAATGAAGGTCTGAGGTGTTATGTAAGGCCACTCGCCCTCAAAGAGTAATGTTTCCAGAACCCGGTTTGGAGGGGTGCCCTGCTCACAGGAGATCCACTAGTTCCTTCCCAGCAGCCACAGCAACCCAGTACCCTTCTGTTTCTGAACATAACAGAGCTGTATTGGATCACACCCTCATAATGAGTTTCTCTGGCAACTGGAAAGGGACGTAAGATAGGAGCCCTCCCTCCCCCCATCCCCATCCCCAGTCACCCCCAACACCTCATTGCCAAGCAGTTCAAGAAGGGAAAAAGGCTCATAAATAGAAGGCAAGTTTGTTTTCCCAACCCTTGACATGCTAGGGAGATTCTAGCATGGCTCAGGTGGATGTCCTGATGTTAGGGGCCCACATAACACCAGGGTGACTTGTTAGAAGGGGTTGTCCCAATAGTTTCAACTCTGGTCTGGGTTTGGCCTGGATGAGTAAGGTCACATTTTGCAACCTTTGATTACATATGGTAATGGAAAGCGATGATTGGTTCCCCATTTCAGGTGGTACTGTTACATCACATGGAAACTCCAGATACTCTGTAGCTGCTTTGCAAGGTAGGGCTATACACACTGGAGTGATGAAAGTGACTCTGTATTGACAGTGACTCTGTAGAGATGAAAGTCATGGAATGGAAAGTTATTCCATCAACCGTACTTCGCAATACCAATATATTATCGGTGTCACTTGTCAAGTGTCTATGTCCCTCTTACCCACCACTAAGCCAAAAATGGCGGTGACATAAAAAAGATTTGAACACACAGAATGGCCCACTCAGCATTTTAACAACCACTTTGCTGATGGGCACTGGTGCAAAAATGACTGCTCAGACATAAAGAATCCTGGCACCAAAGCCCTATCAAGATGACCTAAAATGCACTAACATACATGCTTCGCCCATGGCTGATAGTGGCAGATGAACCTCCAACACACAAGGTCCGTCAGTTGTTTTCTGTAATGGGCAACGGTCGGCCACTCAGGTAGTTCCCCAGAGCATTGATATCCCACGCCAAGACCCTCCTGAGGTGCTGCATGCTAAATGAGAAGTGGACTTTAACAAAGAGTTCAACAATGCTACATGGGAACACACCCTCACTCATCCACTTAGGGTATCCAGGAATGCCCAGCTAAAGCTTAGACACGTTTATGGCCTGACCCACGAGAAAATGAATTAATTAATTACTTCTTCCCAGGGCTTAAGGTGGGCCGGGTCTTGCCAGTGCTCAGTAGTAGCAGTTCTAAAAAGCAGGTGCTTAGATGGGTCTCTATTAGGCTCTCCATTCCATTATTGCCCTTACAATCAGGGTGAAAAATAAATCTTAACTTTGCATCAGTACCACCCTTTACTGCCTTTGATGTAACTTTAAAGAGACTCGTTATTGTACTTTCACAGTCTCATCATTTCAGAACAGGAGCATTTTCAATATTATATAGGACAAAGCCATAGTTGTTGCTTATTTATCTTCTGCAACTAACAGCCATTGGCAAAGCCAATAGTCCTGGCTTGCTGTAGGTGTAATTGTAGTAATGAAGTCCAGACAGGTTGAAGTAGTTCAAGATGATTTATTGTTGTAAGTTACTGGATATGTAGATCAGCCCCACCAGCAGCAGCCAGCATGCTGCTCAGCCCAATCTCAACTGAGACTTTCCTTCACAGACTACCAACATTATAAAACATATCATCACTGTAACATTCCATTGGCTGAGCATGTGGTGGAAAATGGAATACATTAGCATGGACAGGAAACTAGGATACTACATATCCCCCTTTCTTCTGTAACAAAAACAAATAAGATGGAAACTGAAAGGGTGAACCATAAATAAAGAAAAACATAAATGAGAAAAGGAAAAGTTGGAAACAGAAACAGCATAAACGATGCAAAGAAGAGAACAACAAGAATGGAACAGAAAAACATAGGTGTAGGTGGGAGAAGAAGAAGAGGAAGCAACAGATGAAGAACCAGATAAACACAACCCATCCTCCCTTCTATAACTAAAACAGAAAAGGATAGAAAGACACAGCAAAAGAAAACAACGAGAAAGAGGATAAACGTGAAAGCACCAATGACTACCTCCCAGACACACCAGCTGGCAAGGCAAGCATGCGAGAAGGCAAAGTATAGCACAAAATAACAACACACTGACACACACAGTGGAGAAGGAAGAGTAACCTCAGGCGGAAAGAATACAAAACGATAAGAGAAAGACAGAAGACAAAGAAATATTGACAACAAGGATAAAGTCCAGAATCCACAGATGACAAGGAAAAAAATCTTCACAAGGAAAACTGAACACGCAAAAGGAACAGGAAAAATGAGAGGACAATACAATAAGATCCCTCATCAAAACCCCATTACTATATTGACAAAGTCATTTAATATGAACATAACATTACGTTGCTAAATTGACAATGTAATATATAGAAAGAATACCATTGAGAAAATAACACAAATGGGACTGAAACCCATGAAACACACCCTATGTAAGGGTACAAACGTGCCCAACGTATGCGAGAATGGGAGGACTAAAACCCAAGACCAACCCCTACCACGAAGAAAAGGGGTCAAAAACTATTACAACCGGGACTAAAACTCATGAAACGATAGCCCTTGTAAAGACAACCTCATGAAGAAGCCAACGTGTAGTATAGTATTGGGACTAAAACCCATACAACCCAAGTAAGAGAACTATGAGGCAAAAACCACAGACCTACCCTAAGATGAAAAGGAAGAAAGGTATAGGTAACTAATGTAAATGGGTAAGAACCCATAACCAGTCCCTAAGGATAGAGATGGTTAACTAATGTAATAGGACTAACACCTATGCATAAATGCCATGGGAACCGAAAATAGCCCATGAAGGCAAGTGTATAGTGAGCCGATGGCAGTAGAACTCATTGCTATCTCTAAGTAGGGAAGAATAAAATGTAGATTGCAGGCATGTAAACTGATATAATCCACTCTTGACGGTGTGTACCTAGAGTCCATGCATGTAACAAAAAACAATACAATCCTAAGAAGGATAACAGTGGAGAAAAACAGTAACTTCATGATATGTGCTACAAGCCATGGTAAAACACAATCACTATAAACAGGCTTAACATACAATTGACATTAACATTTCATTTGTAGACAGTTACAATTATGTGTATACGTGTCACCGTATCCATGTGACACACACCATTGTTAAAACAAACAAACTTTGAAGATGAAGTCCGGTAACAGCAGGTGCATGGGCAATGGCATTGATAAACTGTAATAATGCTCACAAAAAACACTGTCACAACAAATGTCATCTTCAGCCAACAAAAGGAAACACAAACTGTGCTTGTCACCAGCAAAACGAACGATGTAGGAAAAAAAACATGCAAAACTGTTGATTCAAAAGATGTGCCATGTCCTTGAAATACACGATGGCTGCTGGTATATAGAAGATTACCAGCCAACCAAGAAGACAGGAATATAACAGCAGGCAACATTTAGTGAGTTGGCTAAATAGCAAATGAAGGAGAAAATAACGAACTCATAAGATCTCATGATGAGCGACATTTTCAACATAAACCAGCAGATCCTCCAATAACATTAAGGAGAGAGAGAGTTGTTACCCTGCTCACCTCGAAGTTTTTCAAATAAATTCATTGACAAAACAAAGAACGTGGATGGCAAATAACAAAGAAATGTTAAATCTCTGCAATCGCCAATGTAAAGATGGTGGCACGTTGGTTCCCTCAAAGAATCAAAGAAAATTGATGCTCCCAATACCTCACACCACACATGGTTGGCGGGAGAATGAGCACAATCCACCTTTAGAATACGAAGATGCATCCAACCGCAAAATGGAGGCACGTAGGATGTGCATAGCCGGATGGCTTACAGTGCCATCATACGCGAAACAGCGTCAGGCGCGCAACAACCATTGGGCTGAAGGGGCTTCAGCCCCCCCCCCCCCCTCCCCCCCCCCCGTCAGGTTCCGTGGGCTGGGCTGAGGCTGCCAGGCAGTAGTCAAGGGTCATCGAGGGTATTACTCTATCCGTCCTAAAGCCCTAGCGGTCACAGCTTTCCTCTTCTTTATCCTATTTACATCTTTCTTTCTTTTAGCAGACTCCCCTGCATCACTCTTTCATTCCTTAATGGCTGTATCTGCATGACAACAGCGGCGAGACTGGCAACATTGCAGGGTTTAAAGGTGTGAAGTAAAGTCAAACATCAAAGCCCCCGGCCTCCCCCCCTCCTCCCCCGCCCAGGAATGAACAGAGTATCCTGCAAACAAAAAGGAATACACCCTCATCACAACAGACTTTTGCAAAGAATGTAGGCATGAGATGATTGTAAAGTTGGCTTATGATATACATAGGGTTGCCACATTTTCAGATGCAAATGGGGACGAGGCTGGTAAGTGAATAGCAACTAAATCTGCTGTTAGCTTTTTAAAAATAAAAAAAAATCACTCGCAACTCTTTAACTATTTTGCTCAGGCAATTTAATTTTATTATATAATAACACCGAACTAAAATGACAGTGGGGTTTAAAATGAACACAGTACAGTGAGTGTTACAGAAAGTATAGTAGTCTTGAGGAGTTCGCGATGCACACCCGGATATTATAGACAAAAATAGGACTTCATCTGGAGCACAGTGAATGTGAAGCTGCAATTATTGCATTTACCAACTGAGTATCAAAGTCATAAAGGCAGGTCATCAAAAATGTTTAGAGACAAATATTGAACAGCAAAGAGTAAGACTCTGTTAGCTTTAATAATAATTTAGGAATTGTGTATGTTGCTTGGTAATAATTTTGATGTGATATATGCAGGGCCACTGAAATTCTGCAGCAGGGGAGAGCCAAATTATGCAGCAAGGTTGAGTAAATTATGTGGCATAATGCTGCACATTTTGTTATAGCATCACTATATTAATTTGTAATTTTTTACACTTTTTAACACTGTCTAAACATTGGCTGCATCTCATTAATACCAGTTTAAAACTGAAATACAGATATAAGCAACAGAAAGGTGACCAGTTACCATTTGCCAAGGTCCTTCCACTGTGTGGCAACATGTAGCTGCGTTCTTTTGTAACTTTTGAACGTTTAAGCTAAAAACATTTTTTTTCTGTAAATATCTGCAGATTGTGGCAAATGCAGCAAATATTCAACTACGCGAAAAAAACACAGCCATACAGTTGCATACCTCCAGTGGCTCTGGATATATACCTGTATTAACTGCTTGGACCTCGTATTTCAAACCAGAATAACTATGAGCTTTTGTTGAGTTACAAGGTTTTTTTTAGCAGCTGTTACTTAAAAATATCCGCTATTTAGGTAACAGACTGGCCAGGTGGCAATCCAATGGGCAATTACAGCATGGAGGGAAAATGGATGAATGGGGGACAGAGCCACAGAGCGAAAGTAACAGGCTATAGGAGTGAGGGAGGGAGCAGGGGGAAAGGTGAGTGTATGAGGGAAATAATCAGTGAGAAAAGGTAACGCTCCGCAAGAAAGAGGAAGGGTAGACATGCAAGGAAGAAGGTAAGAGACAGGGGAGAGCTGACAGTTGAAGATTAGGGCATGGGGTAAGGGGTGAACCGCAACTGCGGACACTCCTGACATATTGAACCTATATTGCTCACTATAAAGCATACTCATGCAGCTCTGGTAGCAAAGATTGACACTCTAGTGCTTGATGTAGGATTAACTCTGATCAAAAGAAACTGGCAGTTTTAATATCAGAAGCCGAAGCAAAACTGGCATGAGATCTGAGTGCTCAGGAAGCACTTTGAAAACATACAAGACAGAATCTCATTCCTTGAATACTGGGCCGAAGATGAGGAAGGAAAAGCTATGGGGACCAATATTCAGATAGGGGGCCTCACGGAAAAAACAAAGGGTTTTAGCACTGAATGTTGTTTGGAAGGGTTACTAAGTACACTTATAGCCTATTACCTGACAACATTCTTCTCAGTTGAACAGGCACAGGCCCATATTATAACTACTGCCATCCAAAGGGCCAGCCAGGCCTATAATAATGTCATCTGCAGCAACTACAGAGTTTGCTCGATTTCGTTTCACTTGCCACAACAGAGCTAACTGTTATACTACAGACAAAGAGGCATATTCTTGCACTGTGCTAGTTGAGATGACCCCAGCACTGCCAAAAAGTGGGCAGGCAGGGCAATTTTCTTCAGGTTCTTATCCTTGAAGAGGCCATGCAATACACTATCAGTGAAACTGTCAGCATGATGTGCAGCATTTTTTTCAGGGTGAAAGGTCAACTGTAATCATAGTCATGCTATGAAACAGACCATGCCCATGCTGTGACAAAAGTCTGGCTTCCAGTTGACAGGTTGTGGTAGGCAAGCATGCCTAGTCAGGTATTTAGAGCCTCCTATATAAGGCCTTTATTGTTATATATTGAGCAACATTATGGTGCATTAAACAATATACAAGAGAGGTTTCTGCACAGTTTGCATCCTGAACAATTATTTCAAGGTACCTTAAAATATAATGATCCTGAAAAAAGAGTCACAGTGAAGGAAAGCAATTGCCCAGGGTCACACAGTTTAGGCAATATAGATAGCCAGGTTCTTTGGGTCAGGGGACAACAAAAGCTCTAGTCTGGCCTTGATGGACCATACACAATTGATGATACACAAGTACTGATTTTTCCAGATTACACTCCAATGGTGCAACAACAAAGGAGAGCATATCCGGATGTTAAGAAACAACTTCCTAAATTACACCTCAAGTACATGTTTTCATTCCCAGCGGATCTGAAAGTCTTGTACAATGGGAAATCCCACATCTATACTGATACATCAGCAGTTTGGAAATGGGCTGAAGCTCTGACAAACTCGGGTAGCCCTATTTATTGGTCATCCCAGAACAGATTGAAATCCAGACCGCAACGTACGAAAAAAACACAAAAGGTTGACAGAACATCCGCTACTCTACACCAGCTGAGAGGGCTGCTGCAGCAGTGGAGGCACTTCATGAATCTCTGGGCTTGAATATCACCAGTGGCTTAGGAGACTGCACATTGGTGATTAGTGGCAACACGGATGACCCGGAAACTTTCCTGAATATGGGACTCGTGGCTAAAGCCCAGTACGTAAACAAAATAATAAGGCCCACTGGCTGCTTTTAGTTAACCTTGGCTGGGGAATATTGCCTGTTAGCATTCACTCATGGAAACTTTAGGTGGCAGGTTAAAGCTGACCCCCAACACAGTTTTTTTGTATTGTTTACTGAGGTATACATCTTAATGTCTGCACTTATGGAAGGATAGGCTATGTCACATAAAGAGTACATTTTAAAATAACAAAGTATGTGCTTTAAGGTGATATTCATATGCACTGTCATAACATGATTGTTTTAAACTTTATAAAATGTTTATTAAAATACCAATTATTTGGAGCAATGTAGCATTGAAGATACTGCCCTGGAGTGTCTTGCCTTTTTTCTACCTGAGAGGGCATAAACAGTCCACATCCCCGTATTTTAATCATGTCCGAGACCTCTCACTTGCAGAATCCCACAGGGCTTTTCTCTGAGCCCTACATTGTTTACTCTTCATCTTATTAAGTTCACTTTATTTATACAACCCTTTAGTTTCTCTGTGATGTCCTACACAGATGATATCATAGGATTATTTTCTTGGGCAATGATCTGGGGTCTGCCCAAGAGAAATTATGATCCTGCTTTTTCACAGTTGCCTCCTGGATCAAGTCAAATCAAAACTCAATTGTAACAACACAGAGGGCTTCATCTTTAGGGAACCTTCAATGAATAGATATGGTCTTTAATTTGGTGGTGATGGAGCTCGAGGTTGACTCAGCAAAAAATCCTGATTTTATTTTCAACGACTTTTTCTCATTCTTTCAACAGATCAGGCACATTTTCTACTTGAATTAACAGCATCCTCATGTGATGCAAAACCAACTCTTCTTGCAATCACAGGACTGCTATAAATTCAACTATTTTCTCACAACTAGATAAGGGAAGTCTATCTTGGGCTTCCTGCTTTCAAATCATTCAAACCCTCCTGGATGCCTCATAAGAGGACTTCCCCCTTGCTTCACAATCTCTTCTCACTCACTGTTGTACTGTCTATTGACTTTGAACGTAAAACAATGTGACCTCAAAGTGTTGTTCCTAGATCTTGGCGCTCTCCATAAAACAGGTTCTCTGCTTCTTCACCATTGTATCACTCTTTATATTCTTTCCAAAATCCTATGCTTTGCAGTAGTCAACTGCCTGCATTCCTAACATTAGGCAAGTACCTATTGGATGCTGATGCTGCTAATTTCTGGCATCAAAGCACTGGAACTTTGTCTTCCGAGCTCCAGAGACTTCAGCCCTTCAAAAAAAAAAAAGAAACGTGCCTATTCCATATTAGTGCAGTCTCCACCTCTCCTTCATTTATTGCTCAGCACCAGGCTGCTTGGTTAGGGTAAAAGTGCACTTTACATATTATTTGCAATCATTCATTTCATTCAGTAAAACAATAACTATAGAAGTTTGCTTAAACTGCACTATTTGCCACAATTTTTCAAACCATTCTGGGAGGAGGGACGATGGAGGAACCCAAATATCTTCTAAAAGTACTTTGGATGCCTAATGGTTGAAGCTAATACAATTCAACTCAGGTGTTTTACAGTGCATCATATCCATAAGTCACTAATTGTTGGCAAAACTGTATTTATAAATGTCATATGAGAGTAGGTAAACTCATTAAATGTGTACTAAAATACAACATTTAATATTTGTTCTACTAGAATTCCTTGAAGGAAAGTCCTAAACTTCCTCAAAACTTGTTAAATACTATTATGAATACATTAATGTTAGAGCCCAGCGTGCTTTGAATTGAGCTGTGATGTATTGGCAAAAAAATAACCCCTATGCATTATACCACTACAATGACAGGATGACCCACAAGCAATTTTTAGTCTGACTCTGAATTTGGATCCGCTTCCAGCATTTGAAGTGTTAGCCCCCCCCCCCCCGAAATTTGGGTCTAGTTGCGCCCCTGAACAGCGTCGCTGAGTAAAGCAGGGTGAAGAAGCAGTGCCGTCATAGTGAAGCTTGAGGAACAAATCGCTGCCAGCAGATGCAGGCAAGGTCGCGAGAGTTAATAAAGACACGCGCTCACTATTTTAAAATCACGGTAGGGCGGTTAAACCGCCAAATGTCAAGGGGGCAGCCAGGGACACTGATAAAGATAAAATTAGACTTACCCCTAAAAGTCTGCACCTGTATTTTGAAAGCGGTGTGTAAACTGCGTTAAGATGGATGGCAGGAATAACGATCCTTGACTAAACGGCCTCCACAACAGATCAGTTTCAATGCTGCCAAACAAATAGAAGGGGTTGTGTGATGTTCAGCCGGTCACTGACAGTCACTCAGTATTAACCTCCAAGAAGCACCACTTTGCATTAATAGTAGGCAAGGAAGCTCAATCATGAGACTGACGATGTCCCGTGTATGTAGGCACTCGACGCAAAGTGCATAAACTAATCACGCGTGTTGCTCCGCTGAGACACAGAGACAGGTATACATGTAGGCACTCCTGACACGAAGTGCATGAACTGTTCACACGTGTTGCTCCACTGAGACACAAAGACAGGGACAGCCAATCCAATGCAGTCCTCCATAAGCTGGAGTGTGAGCCTTTCACTTCTCTCACTAGTTGACACAAATGAAACGCAGCGAGGTGAGGAAGCTAGGCAAAGTCCACGCATGTTCGACATAGAATAAAACGTGGCTGTCAAGCACAAGCATTACATAGCTCACAAGGCTTGTGTGAAGTGGGATCTGGCTGCCAGAATCCTTGTTCCAATCATAGTTTGTTGCTTCTTTTCAACATCTTGACTTCTTTGACATTAACTTCTTTTATAGAGCACATCGAACGAGGGTAAGTTTCCAGATTGTCCCCATAAAATTGTAGGAATGAAGTCCAGACAGGTTGATGTAGTTCAAGATGATTTATTGTTGTAAGTTACAGGATATGCCCCACCAGGAGCAGCCAGCATGCTGTTCAGCTCAATCTCAACTCAGGCTTTCCTTCACAGACTACCAACATTCCGAAACACATCATCACTGTAACATTTCACTGGCTGAGCATGTAGTGGAAAATGGCATACATTCGCATGGACAGGAAACTAGGAAACTACAGTACTGTTACTTGTTGTATTATATATCTGGATGCAATGACAGAAGCTGGAAAATACCAGTAGGGCGGCACATGATGCTAAGCACAGATTTTTAGTTTATGTGTTTTAAGCCACGCCCTAATTACATCGACCACGCCCATCTGAGAGACCCCCCCCAGTTTTTTCATCCCACTTAAAGCCCTGGTTGGTATCCAGTATATGTTATGGTTATGCCCAGGACTCAGAAGCTTCTGAGCTGAGGTTACTGACCAGCTACAAGAGTTGTTTGGATACAACAGTTTGCTCGGGAGAGATATATTCCCCCTGAGTAGGGTGACCAGGCGTCCCAGATGTGCCGACACAATCCCAGCTTTTAGCCAGCTGACCTGGCAGATTTCACCAAATTTGTCTAATGTCCCGATTTTTGTTTTTGATAAGGCCAACTAAAGACAGTGGGGGGTACATTATGTGTTCCAAAGCAGGGCTAGTTAGCAGCTGTTATAAGAAAGCAGTTCAATTAATAGGTATTATGCTAGTTTCAAGAATTGCATTTGATTAATTTTCTTAGTGTCATCTGTGTTTCTATGTTGCTGTCGTTCTGCGCCTCTCGGTTGATGTTAAGTTGTAGTCCTTCTTCTATGTCTGCGAAACGTCCCAAATTTTACTTTCCAAAATCTGGTCACCCTACAGGGGCCCTGGGAGTTTTTGAATGCTCTAAAAAATACAAGCATTTGCAATGCAATAGGTCTTGCATTTGCGAGAGTATGAGCTATTGGCATCGTTAATGACAATAGGCCCGATTCAGAGAACTAACTTAAGACAAAATCCTAAACTTACTACCATGTTGGTATTCACAGAAGGCACCTACTCATTTTGGTATTCACAGAAGGCACTTACTCATTTCGGTATTCACAGAAGTTAGGAGTCCTAACTTTAGGACTCCTAAATGCCTTCTGTGAATACCAAAAGTCTTAAAGTTAGGATTTTTCTCAGTTTAGGAGTAGTAAAGTTAGGACTCCTAACTTTAGGACTCCTAAATGCTTTCTGTGAATACCGAAAGTCTTAAAGTTAGGATTTTTCTCAGTTTAGGAGTCCTAAAGTTAGGAGTCCTAACTTTACTACTCCTAACTCTGTGTATACCGAAATGAGTAAGAGCCTTCTGTGAATACCAAAATGGTAGTAAGTTTAGGATTTTGTCTTAAGTTAGTTCTGTGAATCGGGCCCTACACCTTTTATATATGTGTTGGTTAAAACATAATTAAAAGGCATTGTCATTTACAAGCCCAATAGCTCGAACTCTAGCAAATGAGAGACCTATTGAATTGCAAATGCTTGTTTAGACTTACACTCGTAAATTGAGCTGAAATGCGCAAATGCTGCAGTTTATGTATATCTGCATTTCCCAAAAGAATATCTGTTGCCGAAAAGAAACCCTCCTCAGGATTGCTACCATCATGTCATTGTGCTGTCAGTTGTGTGTTGCTGCTCCTATTTTCCAGCGTTTTGGAAGTGCTACTGTTGTGTACCATTTTAGGACCCTATTGTAATTTTCCCAATTCATGCCCTTATATAGGTATGAATCACCATATCCTTATATAGGCATATAAATCATAACCATATTTAGACATAGCTCATGCAGTCCAAATACGGCAGGGCTACTTCCACTAGTTCCGAAAATCTACAACGATTTCTTGGGAAACTCTGCTTCAGCAGCTAGGGACTTCCCCTTGCTCGAAAACTGACTTGTCCAAGAACTCATGGAGTTTTCAAAGAACTGAGACTCTTTGATGACGTTATTATGTCCACCTTTACGTCAAACTCGGTACCTTCAAGGTATAAATATACCCACACTTGCCATAGCAAACACACAGTGGTTTGGAGCAGTTCGACTATCTACTTGCCCGACGCATCCTGCTACAGCAAGTGCCAAAGGAAGCCGACCCTCCAGCAGACGCATTGAGAGAGACGCTGTCTTTTCTCCTGCAGAGAACTCCAGCTCCAGTGTTTCCAAGCTACCCTTGCGGGTTGTTGGGAAATCGAGTTCTGAGCCTGACCTTCTTCATTCCAAATCAAGTTACGGAGCTGATTAGACCCTAAGAGAAATCTTGGACAGATTATTGGCAAAGAATAGTACATTTATGGTACACCTCACTTACTTCTTCCCTCATACTAAGCTTAGGTTAGGTACATCGGGGTAGGCGTATTTTAGAAGTACCAGTTGAGTACTTTTAGCCTCTGTTATTTATGCATGTATTTATTTATGGTTTAGGAACCATACAATGCTCTTACAGTATTATTTTATTCTACTCTTTCTACTGTACGCATTATATTTCGCAAACAGTTTTACGATTGTAGCAGTTCATTTCTTATGCTTGAGAAAGAAGACTGTTCAATAAATCCTTTTATTGAAAACTCCTGTCTATCTATTTCTCTGCACCTCTGGTGAAACGAAGCATGCACGAGTGACTGAGTGAAATATCTATCTATTGTTTCCATGACTCTGAAGATCAGTTTTATCTTGGGGAAACAAAGTTGTCATGTTTATGCGGTTGTCAGAAACTAAATCCCTTCTTGTGAATTCAAGAAAGTTTCTAGTGACCTCTGAGCTAGCTGGCACTCACAATTAAGTCTAATATATTCGATAGAGACCTAGTAGGCATAAGTCCTACGTCACTTCTATAGGATATATTATTCCAATGCGCAGAGCCTATTGGGAATATAGGAACTACACTACACTACGTAAATATGTAAAGTTTCCTCCACTGGGGCGCCCCTGATGACTCGAAATGAACACTCTTTCAGATTGCAACTGTGTAAAGCACAGCGTCGGCCCCTTTGACACCTATTCCCAGCGCAGCCAAGAGAGATCAAATGTCTGCTTCTCCTGAGGCTTGGTTTATTGCGCCATCTAGTGGACTTTTTCTGAAGTATTATTGTCTCTCTCAATGCAAAATAAGTCCTAAAACAAGCGTGCGGTGGGAGCGTGTGAGGAAGAGAGGAGACGCCATGCACGTGCACATCGCCTGTCTGTGCGCGCACATGGTTTGTCTCCCTTCACACACCAAACCAACAACAATAGTTCCGCCAAGGCGAAGCAGTTCATGCGCTGCATTCGCTAGGCGAGACCTATTAAGGGTCTTTCTCTGTGTTTCTCGATCTGGTATTTGTCCTTGCACTCCATCAGTCAAGAACCTCTGGAAGGCTGTGGCGCCGCCCTCTGCATCTGCGGGCAGAGTGTGGCTGTCGCCAAGGCGGGGGCTCAAAGCAAGTTGCTCCATCGCGAGGAGGCCAGAAACATCCAAACTCGGTGTGCTAGAATGAGTTCATTTAAACTTTCTGCGCAAACAAAGATGACGCTCCACCTCCATTGTCGAACGCAATCTAATTAATGAGGGCGGTTGGAATCCCCCCTGCTTTGCTGTGATGTTTGAGCAATATCGTCCTGGCTTTCAGGGTAGCATTGCTCTGGCATTTCTCCAACTCCAAGGCCACTCAAGTATTTGATATTCTTACAAGTTCTTCTGCCCTAACTGCACGCTGCACTCACACTGCTCATAACTGCCTAGGTAGAGCCAACTTCACACCTTACAAAAGTCTTCAGTCCTCCAAAATGTTCTTGCCCCAAGCACATAGCCACCTTCCACGTTTATATGTTATTCAATACTTTTACTGTTATTCCAAACGATGTGGCAAACTATGCGGTCTGCTGCTATATCAACTTGGTGTTGTAACTCTTTGCGTATGTACTTAAATCTTGACACCTATAAAGAGCTCGCCTACACTGCTGGCGGCGCCGAACGGGCCACCCACTCGCAACATGAGGAGGTTTTTAATAACATTTGCAATGTATCAACACACTGCACACCCCCCTCAGCTTGCTTGTCCATGCGCTGATTATATTTATTTTTTTCCATTTGCCAACGCTCTTTGTTTTTTTAGTTGCTATTGGAACATGGAGCAAATGTCATGAGTTCAAATATCTTGATCTCCTTCCTGCCAATGTAAAGAGGCAACATTCATGGAAGAAAGAGAACGCCTTTATTTACGGAGGCAGCAGCCATCTGTGACATCAGCAACTCTCAATTGTGGAACCATGGCATGATTTCAAATACAGTACGAGTCTGATGATTTGAGATCGCCACAAGATTATGCAACATTCCATAAGATTGGCCCAGCAAATACGCCCATATTGTCTAGATCTTTGAATGGCCAGTTAATTGTTTCTATCAGTCCAAAGGCTGACTGACTCTTGCTCTCTGCAGCCAGTCCAGACTGCCATGATCGATGCTGCAGCCCTGGATGCTTTGTTCCTCTCACCTTTTAGAGTTTTTCAGCTTCCTGTGTGTGTGGCCGTCAAGTTCGTCTTCCTGGTGAATCCACTTTCACAGCTTCACATCATAAGAGGGACAGCAGCACCTGTAGCCAGGGCTGGGTACGCTGTTGGGGCCTGGGGCAACAAGGTTTTTTGGCAGCCCTCCATGGCCTCCACCTCCGATTTCTTCACTATCATATGGTAAAAGCGCCCCTCATCTCTCCATAGCCCCTCTCTCACATACATTTCATTTGTTTTAAAGTGCTGGTAGCTGGTTTTCTCCATAGCCCCTCTCTCACATACATTTCATTTGTTTTAAAGTGCTGGTAGCTGGTTTTCTCCATAGCCCCTCTCTCACATACATTTCATTTGTTTTAAAATGCTGGTAGCTGGTTTTCTCCATAGCCCCTCTCTCACATACATTTCATTTGTTTTAAAGTGCTGATAGCTGTTTTTTTCCATAGCCCCTCTCACACATACATTTCATTTATTTTAAAGTGTTGGTAGCTGGTTTTCTCCATAGCCCCTCTCTCACATACATTTCATTTGTTTTAAAGTGCTGGTAGCTGGTTTTACTAATCCTCTCAGCTACCCACACAAAATGCAGATCTGTTGTCAAAACTGCCACTAGACAAAACTCAATTTCTGTCTCTCTAGCAGGAACATTAATCACAAGAGTTATCTTGACATTTTTATTACTGCCTGAAAGCTGGACACACATGGAACTCTGCAGTGACTGCCTTTCAATTGTAAGATAATACTCAACATAAAGCCCTCCCCTCCCTCAGGCTAGTGCCCCGCTCCAGATCAGCGCCTGGTGCGGTCGCACCAGTCGCACTGCCCTAAAGCCGGCCCTGACTGTAGCAAGCTTCCTCTCTAGGTGCTGTCATTGTGAGGTAACAATAGTATGGTTGATGATGAGGGAGGAAGACCTTAAAAAGACAATGCATATAATATCTGACTCTTTTTCTGTAATTAAATCTCACATTTTCTCTGGGCAGATTGGAAAATCTAATCTGCCCATCTGCCCATCTGAGTGATGAAGTAGTCATGAAAAATATTTTATACCCGTGGGGTTTTCAAAATTCACAACATATTACTGGTTAATCTTTACTCACATTCTCCATTTAAGAATATGTTTCTATGCTAAAATTGCCTGGATATTTTCATTACTCAATAAATTATTCCCGATTGGAGATCGTTGTTTGCATGTGCTGGACAGCTGTGCATTCTGTTCTGTGAAGACCGGTCTTGAATGTTAGCACTGCACCATTGAAAACATTAGAAATAAATAACATTTAAACATTGGAAGATGATGCTTGAGAAAAGCATTTGTAATTAATAGAAGGAGGCACAGCTGATAGCTTAAATTGTTTAAAATGGGCTAAACCCAAAGGAATCTTGAACATATTGCCAGGAGAAGGTGAAATAATATAGGGAGTACATGCATTAAGGTAATCATTTGCGATGACCAAATAGCGGATTTTAAGGATTCGGTATTTGGTAATAGCACATGTCTATGCGTGAAGGATTTGCAATTAATCTTGCAAATCCTTAATATTCCCTAATAGCGATTCGCAAATTGCAAATCACTATTAGGGAATGCATTCCCATTCATTCCTATGCGCCTTCAGGCCCATAGAGATGAATGGGAATGCATTCACAAATTGTGATTACCAAATTGGTAATCGCAAATTGCGAATGCAATTCCAAGGGTGCTAGGGGGCCTAAGGCCCCCCTGATGCACCCCCCCAAAAAGGTAAGTGTGCACATGGGGTGCATACACGTGCCCTAAGGGCATGTGTGTGCACCACATGTCACTTTGAAAATTGCACTTTTTGTGCATTTTTCGAAGAATGCGCAAATTACCATCAACTTGAAGTTGAAGGTAATTAGCGTTTCCTAAATGCACAGTTTGTATTTAGGAAAGGCTTGTTGCATCGCCTTTAGGGAATCACAAATTCCGATTCCCTAAATGCATTTGCAATTTAGGTAATCGCAAAAAATTGTGATTACCTAATTTGCAAATGGAAATGGGTACATGCATCAGAAAAGGTCTTTTTCCATTCGGAAACGGTTTGCGCCCGGAAAAAAGGTTGATGCATGTGGCATAGGTTCTGCCTTTCGAGGTCTTTACCTAGTGGCAGACACTGCACACAGGAAACTATGAACTGCACCTTTTATTGCATGAAGAGAACTGCCAAGCCCTACAGCTTCAATGCATGGGTTTCAGACTCTCTCCCAAATTCCTGATATTGGGCTTCCAACGACATTTATTCCACAAGGCAGGAGAAGGAGTCGAAATGTTAAAGCAACGTTCTGTTCAGGTGTGATGGAACTAACAGGCCCTCATAACCAAGAATGAAAGGGGTAAGCGGGTGAATGTCAACCAAGCTTCCTAAGGAGGATAAGGAATATGAAAAGGTTTGAAAAAGTTGTGGCCCACACCAGAGGTCCAGAGGAGCCCAGGAAGTGCAGTTGCTTTGGGTCTTTTCCTTACTAGATGAAACAGCACCAGGATCTCTCATTTGACATCAGCTAGAAATAAAGATATTGGTGGGCAACACAGCTAACAAAGACAACCCAGAAAGGAGCAACAGAAAGAATGTGCAGTCAGCTCTCAAGCTGCAAGAAATCAGGGCTAACCACAGGATACGATTTTACTATTGTGCTAGCAATGACTCAGTTATGTTAAATTATATTCAGTCATTATGTAAAGACATCTCGAGAGCTGCATCAGAGCATGTGGAGCTGTTGAAATATTTGGTCTGTTGGAAACGTGTGCAAGAAACAAGAACAGGGCAGCGAGTGACTTTTGAAAAAATTCAGGTTGCCTGTATGGCAACATGATAGTGCCAGAAGGGCTGATCAAACAGGTCTACTTGTGGGATTTTTGTTTTGGGCTGTTTGTGGACTTGTTTTAAGTAAGTCTGGGTAGTGAACTCCACTCCGCTCGCTGAGTTTTCCACACTCCGAGTTACACGGAGCTCCTGGAGTTCCAAAAAATTATGCTCCGCATAGCAGAGCGGTGTTTTTTTCCTCTCTCATGCTTGTGAACATCAAAATGGCACGCAAGGAAAATCTACCTCCCGGCGAGATTTTTCCTCATTCACGGTCATCAACGTCAAGTTGGTGAGAGCGAGCGAGGGAAATCAACAACTAGCGAGATTTCTCAATGCGGACGGTTGGATTTCTCAGTGTGAGTGACCGTGTATGTTTACGACTGCTTGCATTGAGAAACCGTTCGTTCGCGTGAGAAAGCTGCTGCTTGAGTAGAAAATCAACTCGAGCGGCAGAAAGGAACCAGCACCCGCTTGCACTGTGCATTGTGCCGTTCGCGATGATTTCACAGCGTGGACAAACACCCGGCACTGAAAATTACAGTGAACTGCATTTTTTCTAACCCACTCCGCCGCTTGCAGAGCTCTGCGTAGTGCGGCAGAGGTTTTTTTGCACTTCGCGTAGTTCCGCATAGACTCTGCGAATTCCGCCCAGGCTTAGTTTTAAGGTTGGATTAGCCAGTTTTTACTGTTGATTTTGCTATTACTACAAACATTGCCTGCAGCAAGCACAAAAGCATGCAGTCTTCTATACTTTTCAAAACACGAAGAGAGCTTGTCTTTACAGATTCAAGACTGCCCGATTTCCAAATGTGGGTCCTTTTTTAGCTAACAGATTTTCTATCAGGTGCCCTGTTGTGTGCTGGAAGAAGGGAGGTTATGAGTTGGAATGTTTCAGGTCATTTGTTCCAGGGAGACTTCACGTTACAAGATGTACACTGCTGATATTGGTGTTAAACTAACCAGTGTTACTAATGTTCTGTCATGATTCAATTCATACATTTTGGCGACAAGTGATGGGCCCAGCAGCAAGCAGCGTGTGGATTTCTTGGCGTGCCTTGGTGAAAGAACACTGGCAGTGCAGTCGTGGGATTGAGGGAGGAAAGTGCTCTTGGTAATGAAGCATCAGCTGTGAAGTCGAGGGACTGAAGAAGGAGAGTCATGGTGTATCTACAGTTTACAGCTTGATTTGAAGCAGTGAATGTACATCGTCACTCACCGTTAGTAACAACAGTGTTGAAATCCCATAAACGTGCAGTGAAGAGCATGGGATGGTGTGGTGCGCAGCTGTGGAGAATACGTGGAGCACATTCCACGTGTCGACAAAACGAACAGCTAGCATCTGCAACATAACGGGGTCAGCGAATTGATATGACTTAGCAACTATTTTGTGTCATTTGAGGGTTAATTCGTCGGCGCATCGGATACACCAAGCACATCTTGGTCACTGAGTGCTTGTAATAAAAACAGTTGTATGTCTTGATAATTGTGAGGAAAGCAGAGCTTTTAAGTAGAAGTGCAAAAGCCATTGAAAGTGGTACGCAGAATGTGGAGTTTGAAAAGGTTAGGTAAACCGTTGGAAGAGGGGAACCTAAAGTATCTACAGAGAGTAAGAATATGAAGTTTCAGAGGCGGTTGTGATAGTCTCAATCATTCAAAAAAAGTACAAGAATTACTGCAAAAAAGCTGTCAAAGTTAGACAACATGGCTGCACTGAACTAGCGCTCTCATGCTTGGCCAGTAATTATTTCCTATGAATCGTGGAAACAGCTACATTATATTATCTGCACCCACCTGGTGCGGTTAAAATCCAGATTCCCAGCGCTCAGACTGGGGGAGTGGAATCTGCAGGGACATCTCCCAGCATGGCAAAACCCCACAACAAATGAAGAATTGTGCTGATTCTGCAGTCAGAGCAAGGATGCCATCATGCATATTCCCTCCTTCCTACAATTAAGGAAAGATCTACTTTGCAGAGTCTTCAATCGCTTGGGGGTACGAACTTGCTCTCAGACTGCAATCACAGGCCTAAATCCAGAGAACACCATGTTAAATATCAGAGTCATCAAGTTCCTACAAACTGCTGCAGAGAAGTTAGGTACTGCCAACATCAACACTGCTTTGGAACCTGGGCCTCATAATTGACCTACTGCCCAATCCTGTTTCCTGTGAGGCTATGCCACTATTACTTTACTTCATCTAACTGCTCTTCAATATGTTGTCTCTTTCTTGTCTCCATACCTTGACACTAGGCCCTTTTTCATCAAGCCTGCACAACTTTGTGACCTTGCTTCACTGTCCATGTCCCTGTACCGACACACCATGGTGTTCCATGGCATTGTGTCTCGCTGCTTTAAGCGCTTTGCACTTTCTCATCTGCTTTTTCTTCACACTGCTCCTAGTTTACATTTGCATAAATTATGGCATAGTTCTCTATTTTTGCATTCTGCACTTTCTCCTGCGCTTTTTAGGTCTCGCCTAGCGAACGCAGCGCATGCGCTGCATCACCTTGGCGAGACTATTGTTGTCGGTTTGGTGCGCGAAGGGAGACAAAACATGTGCGCGCCCGGACAGGCGATGTGCACGTGCATGGCATCTCCTCTCTGGATCACACGCTCCCACCGCATGCTCCTACGCTCCCACAGCTCCAGATCATCTCGGACAAGAATATGCACACGCCTGGACGGGAAACAGCTTTGTGTCCTGGCCTCACGCTCAAGCCCCCCTTCCTCATCTGTACTTCCTCAGATTTCAACTCCCTTCCTCCCAACAAAACTTCTCTCCTTACGGTTTTTCGCCCTCAGGCAGAAAGCCCGTTTGGCTGCTGGTACTGGGTGCTGGCGCCTGCGCACCCGAGAATCCACGTGGAAGCAAAGCGCTGAAATCGGCCCATTCTTTCTGGGAGTCGTGTGAAAGTGGTCATATTAGCACAAGATTGGAACCCGTGAGCTGCAATGGCCCCGACAAAGAGCCGTGAGGAGATAGCACCCCTTAGGAATGTCTGGGGCCAGCGCCCTACAAATGTAGGACCCGAGCGTGCAGGAAATTCCAAGAATCATCAGCATCAGGGGGGCTCAGAGAAGACTTACAGTGAACACGCAACTGAAGGAATAGGCGTCTGTAGAAAAATCACAGCGAGGGAGTAGCTGGTGAAATAACATTCATACCCGTTTGAACCATATATCCTAAATGGCACTGAGTGCGTGCAGAGTGATGCGGGTGAACCTGAACCGAACCAGTCCACCCAACAATCCATCCACACACACATCTATTCATTCACCCATCCTTGCAAACACCCACCCGCCCTCAGACACACACATTCATTTATAAATCCATCCATCATCTGTCCAGTCGTCTATCCATCCATCTATCCATTCATCCATCCACACACCCACCCTCGCACTTTCATGCATTCATCCATCCACCATCAGACAGCCACCCATCTAACCACCCACCCTCAGACACATCCACACATTTAGCCATCGAGGCATACGCACGCACTTGTGAATGTGCGTGCATTGCGGAATGCGCTTGCGCAACAATGCTCTCTGACCTTTTTTTAGCTTCTCCTTAGAACGTGTACACACAAACGAGGACACTGAGTATACTCCCCATGACCTCTGAAGAGTGGGCGTGCCGAGAATGCTGCCTCAGTACTGTGTATGTGCACTGCGGGCGGCTAATGATCTGTGTATGTGCACGTCAGAATGTATGTGCCCACAGGTGGTACTCAGTATATTGGCATGTGTGCATACTTGCGAATGTGAGTGGTGCATGTACATACTTAAGAAACTGTGTGTGTCTCTCTTACTGATCTATAAGGAAGGATCTCGGCGGGCCAGTTTAGCTTTTCTTACTTCCAAGGTCGGTCAGTAACAAAAGTGCCAGTTTGCTGGTAATAAATAGCACCTGCAGCGCTAGCTGGCTCCCCTCGCACTTTGCGCTGTACAAGTGGCCTCCGGTTCCTGGTAGAGGATGAGGCTGGTGGACCCGGGCTGTCGGCGGTGTGGGTGCCCGAGTGGCACCAGTGCTGAGCACTGTGTTGTGCAGTGGAGTGGTGGTGCTGCTTGCCGTCACTGGCACAAGCGGCCTCTCAATCTCATCGACTCAGGGGGCCACTGGCTGATTGAGCTGAGAGCCTACGACTGCCTGGTCTTTCTACAGACCAACCACAGACCCTGTCTGTTAAAGAATATTTGTAAGGTGTTCGAGGGGTCGCTAGAAGTAGAAAGCCAGGCGGATCCTAATTCTGTCTTGAGGGACGGCCAGGGTTGGGTGTGGGGTCAAGGACACGAGTGGGGCGAGGGCTGCTTCAGAGGGCCCCTGACAAGAAGCTAGCTCCTGGAGAGGGCATTTGGTGATGCTAGCAGCACTATCCGTCGCACAGGGATTGTAGGGGGTTTCCCGTTTGTGTCCGCCGTTCACTGCTTCTGTTGGTGCCCCTCCCCCAATTGGCCACAGATTGTGTACTTCACTTATGCTGTCTGTATCCAGGTAGACCTCTGCATCCAGGGTCGGCACTAGGGTGGTTCGAATGGTACCACTGCACCTGGCGCTGACTTCGGGTGGGGGTGGGATAGCCATGTTTCCACAATATATTGTGGATGTAAAAGCACCTGCTGAAGATTCTTTGCCTCCAGCAATTTACAGGCAACAGTAAAAATGTCAATACAATGCTGTGATTAATATTCATGGTGGAGAGAGATCGGAGTGTTGTCTAATGGAAGTTTTGATAGCTCATAAGGTCGCGCAGAGGGTTAATATGCCTTCTGCAAAGAACGTGTACCATGCAGATCACAGAAGTGCATATAATGTAAATAGTTCAGTGTGTTACTGCATTTGTCACAGAGATCCTTTTGTTACTTGAGTTTATAAGTTAAAATCCCCAACTATGGTGTTCTGTTTTTAAATCCTGAGTTTGTGCTTCTTCAGACCAAGCACTCTTAAAATATACTGTCTACCAGTATGGATGACATATGACTCCTACACCTTGTAGTCGTCTGTCTTATGTAACCTTTCCTGTACACTGATTTACACATGTATGATTCATTGTCTCTGCGTAGTGTGTGTATGTGTGATCTAAAGTGCTCTGACATCCTACACTGGCATGAGTGGTGCTATAAAACAAAAGAAATGCATGTGAGAGAGAGTGGTTTTGGAAACCTGAGGGGCGCTGTTAAAGGGTGGTTGGGAGGGAATTCGTAGCGACAGAGGTCTTTGGGGTGCGCCAACAAACATTGTCATGCCTGCAGCACCAAAGCCAACACAGCCTCTGAAAGCTATCACTTGGACCCCATGGCTCTTGGCATCATGCCCCATCTGGGGTGGGAGGGTCTCTCTTACAGACCTCCTGGAAGCTACCACTTGGACGCCATGGCTCTTGGCATCATTCTCTGTTGGCAGATTCTCTTACAGACCTGTATAGTCTTTGCTTACGAGAAGCAAGGCTGGCAAAAAAGAGACTGCCAGCCTTGCTTCTCGTAAGCAAGGACCATAAGTGCAAAGTGCATGTTTACGCACAGCTTGCAGGTTTTTAAACGCATATATAAAAAGCATTGTTATTTACAATTCCAATAGCTCAAACTCTCGCAAATGTGATACCTATTGCATTGCAAATGCTTGTTTTACTTTGCTGTCATGCCACACTCTAATAAGCTACAGCACAGATGTTTGCTGCTCTCTGCACTATGCACTTTCTCCAGTATTTTAACCAACTCCCTCACTCAGAGGAATTTGGGATTTAAACTTCATTATTTTTCTATTTGCTGGCCAGGTTTCTGAAAACATTATGTTATTACTTATTAGGTTTTGTCTGTACAATCACACTTTAGTTAAGGTGTTAATTAACTGAACAATATTTGATGAACTTAGTCACTTAACTACATTGCAGCTCATGTGGTATTATCGGGCACTTCTCAAAAGTGTGTAGGAAGAAAAATACCATGGTAAAGTGTGTGACTGGTAAAAGTTAATCCTATGATGTGAGGATGAATCTAGAAAGTGTTTGTGTGCTGTATGGGAAAAAAGTGTAATTCTCAACATTTTGTATGAAAAAGCTTTGAAAAAGAAACCTGTGTGTAATGTGTCCATTGGTGGTGTAAGAAAAGATGTTGTGACAAATTCAGGATCACCTTTACACGATTGTGGAAAAAAGCTTGTGGAAAGAAAGATTTGTCAGTAAGTTAGGAGAGAAATTGTATGAGCCGGATATTCATCCCGTGGGTTAAAGTACTGAGCCTGTGGAGATGCTGGGTTATCATACCTTCATTTTCAGGTTCAAGAGAAGGAAAACTATTTGAAAATTGTATGTGGTGAAGAATGGACCATTTGTTCTGGGTTGGTTTGATCAAGGGAATTTTCACATTTTTTTGACCAGACCAGTCCTGAACAAGTGCAACTGGTAGATGATGGCGAAACCAGGGGAAGAGCCATGTTGGAGAAATGTCCAAAGGTATTTACTATTTATCGGAAAGATTGGGGAGTTAGATGGGTTTGGGTATAGAATTGTTTTGAAGTATAATGCTCAGCCTAAGGTACGGAATGGTCCCATATTATTGAGAGACAAAGTAATCAAGGAGTTGGAGAAATTAGTTAGTACGGGCTAATATAATTGAGCCTACTTAGGCATCAGAATGGATTACTCCAGTGGTAGTGGCCAGACGACCCAACGGAAACATGCATCTTTGTATTCATCTGAGACATTTGAACAATAACATAATTGTCTATAAACTTCCACCTCCAAAGATTGGACAAATATTGTCATTAAAGGAGGCGCTGTATTTCTCAACAATTGACTTGTCATTGGCATACCACCCAATTGTCTTGGAGGAAGGCTGCAGACAATTTACTGGGTTTATTACATCAAATGGTTGTTTCCAATTTAGGTGGATGCTGTTTAGTCTGGTGTCTGAGTTTGCAGTCTTTCAAAGACACATGTTCAACTAGTTGAAAAATATCAGAATTTTTTTCTGTGTGATATTTTAGCCACTGGAAGAAGTAACGTTGAGCATGATGAGCGATTGCAAAGTGTGTTCCGTGTATTGGAGAAAAAGGGGTTGTTGGTGGAATTCATGAAATGCAAGCTTCCTATGGAGAGCATGACATATCTTGGGCATGAGATTAGCAGGGAAGGGTTGAGACCTTGTTCCCGGATGGCTGAAGTGATTAAGTTGGTACAAGTGCCCAAAAGTTAAGAGGTTGTCAGGACCTTTTTGTGAATGGCAGAATTTTATTCTAAATTTGTGCAAGAATATTCTATGAAGTAATTCCACATTATTAGTAAATACGAAGATCCACCCAGAGGAGATTGTAATTAATGAAGTCTGATCATGGGTCAAGTGTGTTTCCTACATTGGTGGTCAGACTTTATTAATTACAGTCTCCTTTGGGTGGATCTTCTTGTTTACCAATAATTGCAAGAGGAGGCTGAATCCACCCCAGGTGTTCGTGTAGGACACCGACCCGCCACTCCCTCCTTTGGTTTTTTCTATCATTCCACATTAGGCAACTGTTGAAAAATGGCAAAAAGTTTGAATGGTCTAGTCTGTGTCAAGAAGATTTTGAGAGTATTAAGTGTGATATTGAGAAAGGATCTGCGCTCAAAGGGTTTGATCCTAGTGCGCTTCGTATAGTGACAACTGATGCTAGTAAACTTGAATTGGGTGCAGTATTGAGTCAGAGGGAGAAGAATGGGTGTAAATGGGTGATTGCTTTTGCGTCACATTCTTTGCCACCTGTTGATAAGAATTATACAGTGCTCGAGCGAGAAGCTCTGGCATGTGTTTGGTCAGTGGATCATTTTTGGATTGATAAATGCGCCTACAAGATTGCCACGCATGACAATGCACTTGCATGATTATTTGTATAAGATGGTATATGTTCTTGGAAAGAAGAATGCAGTAGCAGATTTCTTGCCTAGAATGCCTGTGCAAATGGTGGAAGACTGTGAAACTGGTGAATGGGAGGATTAAAAACTACAAAATTTGAGAAGGGTCAGAGGAGATATATTTAAAGACCTAACATCCCATCTCCAACAACAGTCATTTATATACCAAATTGGATGAAGAGGTCTAGAACGTGTGGTAACACAAGAAGACTACAAAAGAGTGGATACTAGAGTAATAGTTGGCCGAGATATTCCCATCAAACCACCCTAATTTGGCGGAGTTTCATCATATGGGATCTTTGTAGTAACACCCGACTCTACCGCCCAAACCATCAGCTGATGGTGCGGGAGTGGATGTAGATCTTACACTCGTGCCAAACTTATACTCATAGAGTGGTGATGAAAGTGTCTGTGCAGTGCTGTGGTGAAAGAATGTTAAAATTAGCGACGCAGACAAGAGCACATTTAATAAAGAAAGTCCGAGTGTTAAAGTTAAAAACACGCCAGGTAGTTGAAGCTAAAGACTACACTATGGCGCTGTGCAGGTGGTCAACATGTTTCAGCCCTATAGACGTGTCGTCAGGCTTTCGTCAGGACCAAAGATTTAAAGCTACTGCCACAAAAAGTGAATTATAACGAAGTGAAGTGAGAACATAAATAAAATGCAATCAGCTACCATGAACTTGGAGCCCCAATGTCCATATGTAGAAGATGTTTTCCTTTCACAATCCTGAAAAAAATATAACCAAGATTATGTGCATTACTAATATATACCACAATTAAATAGCAAAGACATGTGTGTACCACACCATAAACGGGATCAAAAGATATCCCGTCCACCATTAGAGTCTACTTACTCATTTACAGAACACGCCACTTGTGTCTATAAATACTCACCAAGCTTTGCAAGGAAGTGGACCTCACCTCACCCGGCAACCGCTCGGGAATATGAGGCCCCGCTCTAAAAAGTGCATAAGAAAGCAAAATATCCAGAAGAATTATACGCTTTCCACCATTAGTTGCAACACTTATTTATCACAACCCATAAACTGTGAACTTGCATAAATGCGACCATAATACAACTTAAAAGGGGTGGCTGTAAGTGATGATATGCTATGGCCAAAAAGAAGGGGAGTTTAACTCAGGCCAAAGCAACTACAACAACTTAAAACATAGGATAGATGGAGACTAACAAGGGTAAGCAAGAGCGCTACCACATGACAGCAGAGAGCAGCAACTTAGCAAACAATCTACCTCACTGTAGCATACTTCCAGTATGTACTGTTTAGACTCTCACCTTACCTGTCCGTCGGTACCTCTCTCAGGCGTCCGAGAGGAAGTGGAGGTACCGACCGGATCAGGAAGACTGCTTTAAATACTGCCGTCAATTGGTAGTTAACTTCGTCATTGACACCAGCTGTTTAGAAAAAATCGCGTCTTAGACCGCGATGCGCATGTGCGTGAAACGGCCACTGCAGCAGTTCTTGCCGTCAATTGGTTGTTTGACAGAATCCGCGTTTCAGACCGCGATGCGCATGTGTGTAAAATAACCACTAAAGTAAATGTCACCGTCAATTGGCTGTTTTAGCAGAGATCGCGTCTCCGACCGCGATGCGCATGTGCATGAAACACCCGCTACAATGACGCGGGAAAGTATGCGCCGTGTTATTAGCCTCGAAGATCTCACAAACCATAGGCGCATGCGCACACAGGGAGTCCGTTACTCGTGCGCGCATGTGCTCTGCAGGAATATCTGATAAGACTGCGCTTTGAAAATTCAGGCGCATGGCCCGTGTGAGCACAGCAGCGAAAGTGGATGATCAGTGACGCGCTGTGCCCATGCACAATGTACATGTGGCTCAGGAAGCTAGATAACCGCCATTAACACACATAATTATGTAGATAGATAAATAAGATTGCTGCAAGTGCCCAGAAAAAATTTACAGTTTACAAAAGCCTCGATTGATGAGAGGTCAGGAAGAGGAAATAAACAAGGTGATAGCTAACCATCCCTCCTGCAACCAACGGGTGTATGTGAGACAGTCGCCTAAAGAGGCATGCTAGAGGAAGTGTAATAATAATGGCTGTCTCACCACCTACAGCTGGTCATTATGGAACAGAGTGGATCACCCTAACAGACTACGGATGTTCTTGTGCTAGATACAAGCCTACTAGAGGATTCTAGTTTATGATGGAAAAACAGATGTTAAGATCCCTCATCACATAGACGTCCATGGAATGGGATCGTTCAACCCTATGCTATCACTTCGGAGCCTAAACACCCACCTCTGCTCTTTCACAAATAGGAATTTAGATTTGTCAGTAATATGGGGTGGAATGTAAGGGTGTTCTAAAATCACCCACTTTAGATCTTCAACTCTGTGTTTCTTTTCAAGAAAGTGGTTGGTGAGACCAGTCGATTGCTTATGGCAGCGAATAGTGCTCTTATGCTCACTTATTCGTATTTTCATTTTCCTGGTAGTGTGTCCTATGTACTGTAGGGAACAAGGACAAGTAATCAGATATATAACACCTTCTGTGTTACAGTTCGTGTGTTTGCGAAGTATCCAAGGTGTCCCTGTACCTATGTCGACCTGGTCTGTTTTATAGGTCTGTGGACAGGCACTGCACGAGCCACATGGAAAATGCCCACGTACTGGTTGGATGTTCCAGAGGGTATTTTGCTGTTCCACTTTCTTCATAACTGGTCTAGTATGCACCAAACTGTCTCTTATACTACGAGCTCTTTTGAAAGAGAACAGTGGTGGAGTGATAGTGGTGTCAGCGGTGTTAAGAATAGCCCAGTGTTTCTGCACAGTTTTCTGTATTCTGTTGGACAAAACAGAGAAGGTACTCACAAAGGTGAGTCTGTCCAGAGGTTCTTTGATAATTTTGGTTTCCAGTAGGGCGTCCCTGTTGTTATTGGACGCCCGCTTCCAAGCTCTACGTACCAAATGGCGTGGATACTGCCTATCCTCTAAATTCCTGGATAAAGTCCGAGCATGTTTGTCAAATGCTGCTCTAGATGAGCAGTTCCTGCGGACCCTTAGGAACTGTCCCACAGGGAGATTGTCCCGCAAGGCCCGCGGATGATGGCTGTCGTAGGACAGGAGTGAGTTCTTCGCCATTGGTTTTTTGTAGAGCTCGCATCCCAGATGGCCATCCTGCGGGAAAATCAAGATGTCCAGAAAGGGCAACTGTTGTCTGCTCCACTCTATGGTGAACCTGAGATATTGATTCTGATGGTTCAACCACTCATGGAAAGCCTCCACTTCCGAAACAGTCCCTCGCCACACCACAAGGATGTCATCTATATACCGTTTCCACAGCAACACCTGATCGAAAAAAGGGTTGCTGTGGTTGAGCACGATGTTCTGCTCAAAGAGGTGCATATATAGGTTGGCGAGGCTGGGGGCAAAAATGCTGCCCATGGAGGTACCAGAGGTCTGTAAGTAGATCTGGTCCTCAAATCTGAAGTGGTTCTCCATCATAGCTATCCTCGCACACTCCATGATAAAACTGACAGGAGTGATGCTCTGCAAATCACGTCTCTCGAGGAGAGATCTGATAGCTTCAAGGGTCTCTACCTGTGGGATACAAGTATAAAGAGACTCAACATCAAAGCTGACCAATGGGAGGATTATCAGATTGCTCTGATATATACAATGATTCACCTGCCAACAAGGAAAAGGACTGGGATGACGGTTATACGAGTGAACAGACCTTGTAGGAGGTTAAGAAATATATTCTTACCGACTGGTTGAAGAAGGAAATTATTAAGTGGGCAAGTGAAGGTCTTTTGGGAGTTGAGAGAAGAACAAGCTGTAGAAGGAAAATATACTGTTCGGAATGGGAGGATTGTACCCCCAAGTAGTTTGAGATAACTTATTATGGTACAAATGATAAAAGACATCTAAGAAGAGTGAAGATCAAACAAGCAATTCAGAGTTTGTATTGGTGGCCTAGCAGGAAGGTGGCCATTGAACGGGTGGTTAAAGACTGTGTGAAGTGTGCTGGATCAGATAGATCCCTGAAAACATTGAATACATCCATGAGTGAAACGATTTGTCCTGCAGAATCATTAGAGTGTATTGCCATGGATGTTATGTTATGGGACCAATTAGCTTGGAACATAAGTTGGTCTTAATGGATTTATTTTCTAGGTGGCCGGTAGTAGAGGTGGTGGAGAAGGTGTATTCTAATGCAGTTTTGCAACTTTTGAAAGAGGTATTTTGTGTGAGGGAGTATCAGTTAACTTATTTACGGACATTGGGGTACAATTTGTTTCTGGTAAGATGAAAGGGTTTTTGGAGAATTATGCTATATTGCATCAAACTACGTCGTAGTATAATCCTACTGCCAATGGCATGAAAGAGAGACTTCAGAGGTTGTTGAAGGGTATTATTCAGTTGTCTCAGAAGTGTATTTCTGTATGGGAAGTGCAACAAGGTAAAATTGTATGGTCTTACAGGTCGACTGTGTGTAGTGTCATTGGCATGTTTCAGGAATGATTGGTCAATAACAAAAGTAAAAGAGAGAATGCAGAAAGTGCATATGACGTATAAGAAGTATTTTAATAGTGAAAGAAGGAATATGGTACCAAATGTTGTGGTTGGACAGTTGGTGAGAATGAAGTAACCAGGCAAGGTGTCTAAAGGTGTCAGCAGGTTTCTTTGAACTATGAAGGTTATTAAGGTTATGAGGAATTCCGTAATGTTGGACGATGGTAGGTGTGGAAAGGATGGATGATGGCATGGATGAGGAAAGAAGTCTTGGTGAGTATGTTTTGGGCGGCCAGACAGGTGGTGGATCATTGGATTTGGAAGGTGAGGTTGACATGGATGATGGAGGTAGTGGAGAGAACAGGTCGAGTGGTACTGCTGAGATGGAGGGTGAGTCTGGGACTGAGACAGAGGTTACCCCTGAAGAGAGTGTGGAGGATGTTAGACCAGCGTGTGGTGGTGATGTGGAAATACGTGTTGAGAAACATGTCACTGTGTCTATGAACTTAAGAGCTGTGAAGCCACCTAAGTGGCTCCCTGAGTGTGGTATGTAGCCACTACAGGGTAAAAAAATATATACTCTTTCTTCAATATTTTGCTTAACTATGTAACTCAGTTCAGTTCTTGAACAATATTGTTGATAATGGTTGTTATTATTTGCTTATTTTTTTTATTATTGTTGTTACAGTTTTTTATTGCTCATTAAAGTGGGAAAGATGTGTTGTGTTGATAGATAATGTTATGTCATGGGAAGTGTTGGAAGAATTTTAAGGGAAGTTATATACGTCTGTGGGTTGGAATGTTTCGGGGCATTTGTTCCATGCAGCCTACATGTTACAAGCTGTGTGTGCTGCAGTTAATGGTATTAAACTAACCAGCGTTCCTACTATCGTGTCATGATTTACTACATGCTTTATTTTGGTACCCAAGCCTATTTACTGCCACAGTCCAAATCTGGGAAGCAGGTTGGTTTTCAGGGGCTATAGGATCCTAGAAAAAGGTTTAGATAAAGGAATGTACTGCCTTAAGAGATTGCCCTTGCAATATCTGACAATTTATTACTCATATAAATGTTATTAGAAGTTTACAGGAGAAATGGTCTCCTGGCACAAAACTATTATATAAATGAAAAATGTTTTCATACATTTGAAATATAATACACGCAAGGAAATATAATACACACAATCTTTTCAACAACATATACTTAAATTTAAAGTTTAAAAGAATGACCCCAAATATGCTCATGTGAATGATTTAAATTGTTTCTGTTAAACATTTTCTTTTAGTATGTGTTCAAAAAGTAAAGGGGTTCCCACCACCTCCCCACCATTGGCGCAATTCTCAATATCCACAGTCTAAATGTAATTTTCGTCACCACACTTCCTCTAATAAACCATAACTTTTGATTAGCGGAGAACTCCAATAATGGAGGAACAACATGAAATGTAACTAACAATCAAGACCAACCAGCAAGGGCGTACGTAGCAAGTCCTAAAGGCACCAACATAGCAACGGTTAGGTACGTTTTTCCGAAACCTTGTTTCAAATGCCATATTTTCATAACATTACTAAGAATACCAACTCCCATTTTAGTGCCCAGGAAACAGTAGTGAAACATAAACTAAGTTTCTCCATTCAAATATACGAGGTATGAATTTCTCTATAGTGAATTCTAGAATCAGATCCAGCTTGGATGAATCTAATAGGTTACAGATGGACATTCATTTAGACATTTTAAAGTCTGATTACGGTTCCTCAAGCCAGCTGCTCACAACTTCATCAAAAAGTATTGCCTAGGTCCTAAAATGATGGATGATATTAATTCTTAACCAAATGGCATGGTCAGCCCAGCACAACCTAACATGAACGTGGACTTGGATAAAGCTTACTGAAGGGTTTTAAATAAAACAATATATTTATTTTTGGTCCTATATTTAATTTCAAGTACTCACGGAAAACCGTGGATTTTTTGACCAAACATATTTCATTTTAAGTGTGGCAGCAGACAGTCAAGATTTCCAGAAAGTTAATTTATTTTTACAGTGAACTTCAGGGCTACTCCACAAAGTTACATTTTTACTCACACAATACCATTCGTTATTGCTTTAAATATTTGTTTCCAAAATGTCGTGGTATTTCACACGGTAGGTAAACATACTCTTCTATTTGGTAGGCTCCTTACACTTTTTACAAAATAAAATCCAAACAAAGGCTTCCAGTACATGACACCATTCCGGCCTATTAACTCTGTCATCAGTAAAACAATATTATCAGTCTTTACCAATAAGGCACATTAATGATTTCAAAAATTGGTTTTGCACAAATAAATGAAACTAATAGAGCATTTCTGTTGATTTATCCGTGCAAATAGCTTTATGAATAGGCCCTGTATTTCATGAAACAGGAAACACCAAATACATCTGGCTAGAGAGTGACCCTCTCTTCATTCACCTTTTCCAACCAAGGAGTAGACTTAACGTTTGGATCCTAGCAAAACATTTTGAGCTCGGCCGCCCCCCCTGGGAGCGGCCGAGCTGTTTGCCAGGGTCGGCTTTGACCGATTTTGTTACAGGGCCGATTTTGCAGCTATGCTGCAAAAACGGCCCTGTAACAAAAACGGTCCCCAGGGGCCCAGAATCGGCTCCCACCCTAGCTGCCCACCGGGGAAATACCCGGTGTCCGCTACGGCCAGTCCGGCCCTGGTTCCTTACCATTGGTTGGCTTTCCTATCACTCTCATTTGCCTGCTTCTTAGTTGTGTGCCAGCTTGCCAATTCTGTGTTTCTCCCTCCTAGGGAGCATAGCCTCTTAATAATCTCTTTTGATTGGCTGGCTTCCATGCTTCCAATGATTGCTTTTCAATCACTACTTTTTTCTTTAGCAATAAGCACTTCATGGGAGTTCATGCGTTTTCCAGCTGTTCTCCTTATGTACTTCTCTTTCCCTGCACAATCTGTTGCTTTCTATCACGTGTGCATATCCCTGCACAGTCCATGTTGCTGTTGCCCCCACGTACTCCTCTCCCCAGTTGCTTTCTCGTTTGTGTCTTCTCTGCCTGCTCCACTGTGCTCTCTTTTGCCCATTTACTCCTCCGTGTGTTCAACCGTGCTCTTTCTTTGTGTTGTCTGTTGCTCACACTTTTGCTCCGTGTTGCTTACACTCCCACCCATGCCCTCATGTTGGTTCTGCCTCCCACCTGCACCCTGTGTTGCTTCTGTCTCCACGTGTTGCTTCCTACCTCCCGCCACCCATGTTGCTACCACCCCCAGTTGCTTCCACCACCCCGTGTGACTGCCATGCCACTGACTTAAAAAAATGCTATTGTCTGATTATGGCAGAGGTGCACAGCACTCAGTATTGTAGGTAGGCTCTATAATGGGTTTAAAGTAAGGTTGGGTGCTCCATCAGGTTGCGTATCCATCCTGTTACGTTATGTCATTAACAATCAAGTTGTGCATCCATAGGATATGAATGCATCCCTGAAATTGGGCACACCATCGGTTCTTTGCAAAAAGACTCCACAATCAGATTGACATAAGTTGTTGTATTTATATTTTGTTTCCAAATTAGTAACTTGATATTTTCATCATATCATATTGAATTTCATTATGTTATTAACATGTCCAATATATTTCCTCAGCGCTCCGATGCATTTCGGGCATCCATGCCCTTTCTCAAGGAGCTCCAATGTCTGTTCCTGTCATGTGAGGCTGATCCACTCCCAGCGCCGCTGTTCGTGCTATCACACATTTGTTTTCTTTTTAGTTACCACTCTAACTTGGATTGGTGACTACAAATAAGGCAATTCTTTAGCTATGCTGCACCGCGTTGGGTATGCTGTAAAGCATGGCTAAAATCTTTTGGCAAAGCCAATAGATCGCAAAGGTGAGACCTTTTGGCTTTTCCAATGTTGGTTTTTATTTTTGCTGCAGCAACCACTTTGCTAGCAGAAAGGATACAGAAATGCTGACCGACATTGTACACTCATTCTAAAAGTTCCACTTCCCTTCCCTTCAGTGTGCAATGGTTATTCCTTGCCATCATTTGCTCCACTGGCTGGTGAGAGGAGGGAGGAAGGTCCAGTCCAAAGCAGGCATTATATTGCCCAATGGGGGATGTATGACGTTACAACGCATACTATTACAACGCATGCTTTTACAATGCATTTTTTACAACGAATGTACCTTTACAACGCATGTCTTTAAAACGCATACCATTACAACGCGATATAGTAAAAGTAATGTATGAGTACCATTACAATGAAAACACATATAACGCATACCATTACAACGCATATAAAACGATATTTATATATATATTTTTTTGTAAAATAAATCCTGGCACGGGATGCAGGGAAAATAGGGGTTTGAGGGGTGAAGTGTATTAAAATGTGGTAATAAACTTAACATAAATTTCTAATAAAACTGGGCTTTTTAAAAATGAATACTCGAGTATTAAAATTATTACTAGAGTATTAAAATAAATACTCACATTTGGAAAACAATAAAAATGAAAGAAAAAAATTACTTTAAATATTATTTTCTAAATAATATTTTTCGAAAATTAAAACATAACTTTACAAACACAAAAACGAAATACCAAACACATATCCGCCATTTTAGATACTAAGCAAAAAACATAAGTCCTACAACTCTTTTCATTAAATGAACACCTAGGGGTCCAGCCTGGCGGAGGCAATCCGCCCGATATCATAACCAGATTTCCCCCCCGCCATATTAGGATGACGGGGGGGACCACGGCGGACGGAAAGACCGTCCGCCGCTTTTCCGCCCCAGTCGCCTTGCGGAAAAGGAATAATATGGTGGCGGTGTCTAATAGACACCGCCAGACATATTATGATGTGTGGTTTTCAGTGCCTTTCCACGGCGGCGATGCTGCCACGGAAAGGCATGCGGTCTTCACTCTGGGGGCCCCCTGAGGGCCCCCAGAGTGAAGTACAGGTGGGGGGTGCACCTGGGGGGTGCCTGTGGTACCTCCCTTCATTGTCATTTACAAAGCGGCAGGCACCACGCTGTGCCTGCCGCTTTGTAAATGACAATGTGAAATTGCATTTTCAGCATTGTGGCGGGTGGTGCAGAGAGCACCGCCCGCCACAATGCTGAAAATACAGGATGTGCCTGCCACTGTGGCGGGCACATCCTAATAGCACCCCGGGACCCCCGCCCTTATGGCGAGCGGTCGCGATTTACGATGGGATAACGGGCGGGCAAAGTCCGCCCGTCATCCTAATGAGGCCCCTAGTGACTGAAAACAAAATGGAGGATAAAACGCTATTTCAAACACAAAACACACACTTTTAAATAGAAAAATTCAATTATAATGTTTTCACAGCAAATAAAAGGATTAAAAAAACAAATTCAAACGCATCGTTTCTGAAAATGTTTCATTTCACACACAAAAACCTATAAATACGAGTAAGACACCATTTTGAAATCAGTTGTTTTTCAACTCCCAGAGAGACCAGTCGCGAATAACTGACCCTCTGAGCTCTTGCCACAGAAACGGCCTGAAGCCAAACAAAGACTAATCCATACAAGTAAGTTTCAAATAAATAAAAATAAGCAAATCATTATTCACAACGAATTTACTTTTTAAAATAAAGGTAACACATTTTTCTATTTCAGATTAATAAAATATTACCAATCAACAAATTACATAGGGGTCCATGCCACCCTAACGGAGATCGGGACCGCATGCCATAAGGGCGGGGGTCCCGTCGGGGGTATTAGGATGTGCCCGCCACAGTGGCGGGCACATCCTACATGTTTTACATTGTGGCGGGCGGTGCTCTCTGCACCGCCCGCCACAATGCAAAACATAAGTTGACGCATTTGCATATGCAAAGCGGCAGGCACCGCGCGGTGCCTGCTGCTTTGCATATGTAAATGTGGGGGGGTACCATAGGTACCCCCCATGTGCCCCCCGACAGTGGCGGCAACCGGGGGCCCCCGCAGCAATCTCTGCCTGCCTTTCCGTTGCGGCATTGCCGCCGCGGAAAGGCCCCTACATTGTGCCATCGTAATATGGCTGGCGGTGTCCATTGGACACCGCCACCATATTAATCTATTACCGCCGCGGTCGCAAGGCGACCGCCGCGGTAAAGCGGCGGATGGTCTTTCCGTCCGCCGCTGTCCCCTCCGCCATCCTCATCTGGCAAAGGGGAAAACGAGAGTGGTTGTCGGGCGGATTGCCTCCGCCAGGGTGGCGCCACCCTGGCGGAGGCAATCCGCCCGACATCCTAATGGACCCCATAGTTTCAATCTAACAACTATATACTCACAGATGTTAATCCATGTATTATAGTTGTATTTGATAAAAAACGTTGCAATATATCTGCTAAACCAACATAAAATAACATTTTCAAATGTCGTAACATAAAAAGTAATTGTCACATGCAGCAGTGTTTAAATCAATAATCTTAGTATAACCCATTTTTTTTTAAATTCTCTCGTGACAATGTCTCGGTTTTATTTTAGTGACGTAGTTGGTGAATAAAATATTTGTTTTTTGAAAAACAATGTAATTATTAATTCATGGTTTTCACATATTATAAATATTAAACAAATATCTAATTTATTCTTTTCTCAGAAAAAACAATAAATGTGAAGTACCAAAAACAGCACCGATAGAGTGTTGCTCAAAATAAGGAGCAAAACTCTAATTTTTCGAAATTCAAAAAGGTACTTTTTAATAATTACTTTCCACATAATGTTCTTTTTAAAGGAATGCAGTTCCTTAACTAGAAAAAAAATAATACCATTTTTAAATTAAAAAGTAAAATCAGCGAAATTGTTTATAACATCTGAAATCATTTTACTGAAACATGTAAAAAGATATCAAATAACATTTAAAAAATTCCTTTAAAATTGTATGGTTATAAAATTTGTTTTTAACATGCTACATTTGTTTTAATCCATATACAGATAAATCAACTTTGAAAAACTTGAAAAATTCTTCCTACTTAAATACCAAGATAACAATTGAAAAGGTAAATTTCACAACTAATATCCGTGACCGCAGAAAAGCATAGTTTTATATAAACCTCTTTTTTCAGCACAACAAGCAAAAGTATCATCTTAAAAAATGAACAATAAAAAATCATTTTTCTCTTTCTTTCAACCAGAAAAAGCACTCTTCAATTTCTACCTCACAATCAAAGCCAAGAGCGCAAAACTAAATAACCAAAGGTAAAACGCTTTTAAAAAGCATTTAAAATGGACATTATTATAATTTCTAAATGCAAACAATCCAAAAGTGATATTTAAATCAAAACTGTTTTCTTTTTCATGTCATAAAAATAACGTGCAAATGTTCAAGAAAAAATTCGGTGTGTTTTGCTAAGAACAATAAAGTTTTAAAAAGTGATTGAAAACCAGTGTATAAATAAAGAAATGATTATTTAAAAATAACAACACACTATTGATCATTTTTTTTCTCTAATTCAAAACAGACAACCATCATAATAAGAAAGCTCAACATTGAAAAGCCAAACAAAATTACATCATATACAAAAACTGAAAACCTCCAATCTTTAAAGGTAAATGTGTCCAAAAAGCAACATTTTCCAAATAAACAAATGTGTAGCAGTTGGGAAACTGTGCGATAGTGAAAAGAAACCATTTACAAATATATCTCTTGGAAGGTGTAGCTGTAGAGAAAGTGTGGGATACTGTAGGGGTACCATCTACTATTCTAACTCCAGGAAGGTATAGCAGTAGGGAAAATGTGGGATTGTGTAGGGGTACCATTTACTATTCTAACTCCAGGAAGGTGTAGCAGTAGGGAAAGTGTGGGATAGTGTAGGGGTACCATTTACTATTCTAACTCCAGGAAGGTGTAGCAGTAGGGAAAGTGTGGGATAGTGTTGGGGTACCATTTACTATTCTAACTCCAGGAAGGTGTAGCAGTAGGGAAAGTGAGTGATAGTGTAGGGGTACCATTTTCTATTCTAACTCCAGGAAGGTGTAGCAGTAGGGAAAGTGTGGGATAGTGTAGGGGTACCATTTACTATTCTAACTACAGGAAGGTGTAGCAGTAAGGTGAGTGTGGGATAGTGTAGGGGGTACCATTTACTATTCTAACTCCAGGAAGGTGTAGCTGTAGGGAAAGTGTGGGATAGTGCAGGGGGTATCATTTACTATTCTAACTCCAGGAAGGTGTAGCAGTAGGGAAAGTGTGGGATAGTGTAGTGGTTTTCAAAGAATAAAGAAATAATTTTTTTAAATATCAACACACTATTAAACAATTATTTTTCAATTCAAAACAGACAACCATCTTAATAAGAAAGCTCAACAAAAAAAAGCCAAACGAAATTACAACTTCTACAAAAAGTGAGAACCTCCAATCCTTAAAGGTAAATATGTCAAAAATGCAGCATCTTCAAAATAAATAAATGTGAAGCAGTAGGGAAACTGTGGGATAGTGAAGAGGAACTAATTGCAAATCTAACTCCTCGAAGGTGTAGCAGTAGGGAAAGTGTCAGATAGTGTAGAGGTAGCACTTACTATTCTAACTCCAGGAAGGTGTAGCAGTAGGGAAAGTGTGTGATAGTGTAGGAATACCATTTACTATTCTAACTCCAGGAAGGTGTAGCAGTATGGAAAGTGTGGGATAGTGTAGGGGTTTCATTTACTATTCTAACTCCAAGAAGGTGTAGCAGTAGGGAAAGTGTGGGATAGTGTAGAGGTACCATTTACTATTCTAACTCCAGGAAGGTGTAGCAGTAGGGAAAGTGTGGGATAGTGTAGGGGTACCATTTACTATTCTAATTCCAGGAAGGTGTAGCAGATGGGAAAGTGTGGGATAGTGTAGGGGTACCATTTACTATTCTAACTCCAGGAAGGTGTAGCAGACAGGAAAATATGGGATTGTGTAGGGGTACCATTTACTATTCTAACTCCAGGAAGGTGTAGCAGTAGGGAAAGTGTGGGATGGTGTAGGGGTACCACTTACTATTTCAACTCCAAGAAGGTGTAGCAGTAGGAAAAGTGTAGGAAAGTGTAGGGCTACCATTTACTATTCTAACTTCAGGAAGGTGTAGCAGTAGGGAAAGTGTGGGATAGTGTAGGGGTACCATTTACTATTCTACCTCCAGGAAGTTGTAGCAGTAGGGAAAGTGTGTGATAGTGTAGGGGTACCGTTTACTATTCTAACTCCAGGAAGGTGTAGCAGTAGGGAAAGTGTGGGATAGTGTAGGGGTACCATTTACTATTCTAACTCCAGGAAAGTTTAGCAGTAGAGAAAGTGTGTGATAGTGTAGGGGTACCGTTTACTATTCTAACTCCAGGCAGGTGTAGCAGTAGGGAAAGTGTGGGATAGTGTAGGGGTACCATTTACTATTCTAACTCCAGGAAAGTTTAGCAGTAGAGAAAGTGTGTGATAGTGTAGGGGTTCCCTTTACTATTCTAACTCCAGGAAGGTGTAGCAGTAGGGAAAGTGTGGGATAGTGTAGGGGGTACCATTTACTATTCTAACTCCAGGAAGGTGTAGCAGTAGGGAAAGTGTGTGATAGTGTAGGGGTGCCATTTACTATTCTAAATCCAGGAAGGTGTAGCAGTAGGGAAAGTGTGGGATAGTGTAGGGGGTACCATTTACTATTCTAACTCCAGGAAGGTGTAACAGTAAGGTAAGTGTGAGATAGTGTAGGGGGTACCATTTACTATTCTAACTCAAGGAAGGTGTGGCAGTAGAGAAAGTGTGTGATTGTGTAGGGGTTCCATTTACTATTCTAACTCCAGGAAAGTTTAGCAGTAGAGAAAGTGTGTGATAGTGTAGGGGTTCCATTTGCTATTCTAACTCCAGGAAGGTGTAGCAGTAGGGAAAGTGTTGGATAGTGTATAGGTTACATGTACTATTCAAGCTCCAGGAAGGTGTAGCAGTAGGGAAAGTGAAGGATAGTGTAGGGGTACCATTTACTCTTCTAACTCCAGGAAGGTGTAGCAGTAGAGAAAGTGTGGGATAGTGTAGTGGTACCATTTACTATTCTAACTCCTTTAAAATGCTACATTAGAGAAAGTTAGGAATAGTCCTTCCAAAAAAAAACTCAATAATTTATTGCAATGTTTTTTGTCTTTTATTTTACAGAAAATGTCTTCAGAACAGACTGCCTCATACATAAAATCAAAGAAAGGAAACCGCTTGCTAAAACATGCAGGAGATATATATTGTAAAGAAAGGATAAGTGAACCACGAAGACATTGGAGGTGTGTGCAATATTATCCATCCCATTGCAGTGGCAGAGCGGTTACTCATGGAGAAACCATTATTAAAACAGCTGACCATAACCACTCTGCCTCTGCAATGGAGATTGAAGTTAGAGAAACCATCAATGAAATGACAGACATTGCATGCACCTCCAATGACTCCAAGGTTCTATATTAAGAAAAGTTGCACAGCATGTCCCCAGTCATGTAGCTAGCAGTATGCCTATCATTCCCAATTTGCGAAGAATTATTCTAAGACAAAAGCAGGCAAGTAATACCCATACAACAACACCTCATACCTTTTCTGACATTCAAATTCCAAATGAACTCACTATTTCTTTTTCTAATGAACCTTTCCTCCTGCATGACAACCAAAACCCTCAAAAACGTATTCTTATCTTTAGTACACCCCGTAACCTTGTTAAATTAGAGAACAGTGAAATTTGGATGATGGATGGGACGTTTAAAAGTACACCCCATCCTTTCACCCAAATTTACACTATTCATGCAAAGATTAACCACAATGTAATTCCCCTAGTATATAGTTTGCTACCCGATAAACAAACTGCAACCTACACTGAACTTTTATCAGTGATTAAAAGTAAAACATCAAATAAAAGTCCTAGGAAAATAATTATTGATTTTGAATTTGCAATGATTAATGTAATAACCAAAACGTACTCGGATACCCAAATTCAGGGATGTTTTTTTCATTTTTCCCAGGCATTTTGGCGTAAACTTCAAAAAACATCCCTGGTTGCAGATTATTCAACAGATAGCAAATTACAGTTTGAACTAAAAAAACTAACTGCTCTTTGCTTTGTTCCTCCTGAAAGTGTAGACGAATACTACACTGCAATTACAGAGTCTGATTTTTTTAATGAGAACGAAGATAAATTGGCACCCTTACTAAATTATTTTGAAGACACATGGATTGGGCATCTAAGCAGGTCGGGTCGCAGGAGGAAGCCACGATTCCATGTGGAGTGGTGGAACTGCTACACGAGCTGTTTAGAAGGAGAAGCAAAAACAAACAATGCCATAGAGGGATGGCATAACTCCTTCAACCATACAATTGGAAAACCTCACCCAAACTTCTATCATTTTTTAGAACTTTGAAGAAGGAGCAAAGTTTCCAAGAAATGAGAATCTCTCAAACATTAACTGGTAGCCTAAACCCACGCATCTCCCAAAAATCTAAACAAATGTCCGAGAGACTATTGGCTATTCTACAACAGTTTTCGTTGTGTGTGGCTTTAGACCACCTTGATAATGTTGCTAACATTCTACATTTTTAAATATTATTTACACATTACTTTCCTGCTTTGACCTAAAGTATATAGACTTTTCAATTCAATTTGCATTAACATTTTCAAAAATATTTTTTTAAATTAACGTCGGGTCACCTTACCTGTAGTTGTCTTCTTTCTTCATTTGTTTTCCCCCCCTAAAACAAATTTGGTTGCAAAATCCAATTCCCCAAGCAATCCAAGGATGTAAAAAAAGGTTTCCTTTTTTTCTTTTTTCCAATCTGATCACCATTTTTAAATTTCTTTTTTTTTAAAAACCTTTCTAAATTGTTTAAAAATGCATTGGATTTCTTTTTAAAAATATCATCTAGGATCGAGTACAACATATCCAAAAAAAATGCTTCTTTTTTCATTCCTCTCATTAATCTTCTTGTTTGAAAGACAAAATCCAAACCCATGTGAAAATCCATTTCTTCAAAGTTGATTATTTCTTCCAAAATCCATCTTCCTTTTCCCAAAAATCTTATTCATCGATCCTTTAAAAGACCGTCGTTTTTAAAAATTCCAAAACTTTTATTTTTGTAACATTTTCCAGCAATCCATATACTTTCAAAGTCAATCTCGAAAATAATCCTAAATCCTCGAAATCCAAGATCTTCCATATTCGATCCGGAAAATAATCCTATGTCCCCGAAATCCGTTTTCTTACAAAGTGCATACCGCAAGTAATCCAAGGTTCAGGAAATCCAAGATCTTTCAAACTCCATCCTGAAAATAATCCAAAGTCCCCTAAATCCATGTTCTTACAAAGTCCTTCCGGAAAGTTATCCAAAGTCCCCAAAATCCTAGATTTTTAAAAGTCAATAACAAAAAAAAATCCACAATTCCCAAAATCCAAGTTCATTCCAAGTCGATCACCCAAATAATCCAAAATCCAGGAAAACAGAGGTCTTTCAAACTTGATCACCAAATTAATCCAAAGAACATGTATTCGATCTACTATTAGATATTTTTTTAAATTGCATTTTTAATTATAACATTCTTTAAACTAATAAAAAGTCATACATCCTAAAATAACATTAACATTCACCTTACTTTAAAACAATACTTTAATAATACACATTAACCTATTATTTCTAGCGACCCGACAAAGGCATACTCTACTTACATGATCGGCGACATGCTGAAATTACAACATAAACATTACAAAAGTCATATGTAACTTCTCCTTATCCTTTCTTTACAATCTATGTATAATTTTTTTACATGTTAATGTTTATAAATAAAGTTTAAATTGTATCCTACCTGAGCGCAGTTCTGCTTCCTGCTGCTTCATCCTTCGACGCTGTTCAAAATGGCCGCTTGCAAGCACGTTTACGCGTTGACGTCATCTGGAACTACAAAGATGAAAAAAGGACTATTTATTATTATGTGAAAATAATAATTCATAAACATTTTTTTATATATGTTACATGCATAGTAAAATTTATTAAAAATTTTCTAAAAATAAATACAAATATTCTCATTCTATATACTTTTTTTAAATAAAAATTACATATTTACATTATTGACTCATTGGATTATTAAATATTGTTTTTTAATTTAGACTTATTTGATGCATTTAATTAAATAGATATGTATTATAAATGCTACTTACCTCTATTCTTCTCCCATTTCTTTAACATCCTGCTTGCTTCTTCCTGTAAATAAGCTTCCAAAGTAGTTCCGCGGCATTCATAACAACAGCTATGGAAATAAATAAAGGACATTACTCTCCATTGAAATCAATTGTAAAGCGTGTGAAAACATCGTCATTATTTTTTTTCATTACTTATTGTATTTTTAAAAATATATTATTATTTATCTATTAAATATATTGTTATGTTCTACTTCATTACATTTTTTATATTTAATTTTTTTTAAAGATTCTTTTTTTTTATTTAATCTTTTTTTTTTTAAACCATTTTTTTTAAATATATAATTTATTTGTGTTTTTCTCGACTATTAATTAATTCTTGAATATTAATGTAGTATTATTCCTATTTTTTTAATTTAATTTATTACTTCATTTTTTTTGTTTCATTATTATTAAAATTATTCATAATTATTATTAAATTAATACACTAAAGTATATATTTTATATTTTATTTATTTGATATATTTTAGTTTATATTTTATATATTTTAAGTATATATTATTTATTCAAATATTACTTAAAAAAATAAATTGTTACTTGAGTATTTTTTTTAAATAATTAAATTAATATCAAATTATTTTTTATCTTCTATATTATATCTTAATTATTTTTATCTACAATATTAATTTCCTTTTTTTATTATTTTTATTTTTATTTAACTTTTTTTTCAAACTTAAAATACTACATTGTTACTTGACTATTATTTTTTATAAAAAATTAAATTAATATAATCATAATATTTATTCAAAAAATACTTAAAAAATAAATTATTACTTAAGTATTTTTTTTAAAATAATTAAATTAATATCAAATTATTTTTACAAATATTACTTCATTTCCAATATATTGTAATACTCTTAAAAAAATTGTTACTTGAGTATTAATTTAATTAATATATTTTTAAATTATTTAATACATTTTAAACTAGCACAAAACACATTTAAAATAATTATACTTACGTTGTAAAGACTTGCGTTGTAATGAAATCTGCGTTGTAATGCATGCGTTGTAAAACCATGCGTTGTAAGGCACTTGCGTTGTAATAGATTCGTTGTAATGGAAGTGCGTTGTAAAAGTTGCGTTGTAAAGGATGTTCCCCCCCAATGGGCAACACAAAATACTTCAATCTGGAAGAGTGGCGTAATGGTGATGCGACCGTGTTGTCCGCTTCGCAAGTAAAATTAGCTCAAGAGCACCACTATTGTGCTATCAAGGCACAGAACCTGAGTTTTGAATTAATTAGCTAAGATGGGAACACTTTTAAGGTAGGCTTATAGAAGTTAACAGCCTTAACAGCCTTATTTGGAGGAAACTAAAAATCCTGCAGTTTCTGAAGGAAAATCTAAAAATAGAGTACAATCCACCAGTTAAATTAACTTCCCAATTTAGAGGCCTATTAGGATGGCGGACGGAAACGTGTCCCGTCCGCCATGGTCGCGGCAAAAACACTCCCGACCGCACCGCGGATAATCCGTGGTTGCGATTAGGATATTTGTGTCAAGAAACACCGACCGCGGCGGACGGATCACATCAAACACCGTCCCCGGCGGACGGATCACATCAAACACCGTCCGCGGCGGACGGATCACACCAAAGACAGCCGTAGGCGGACGATACCAAATAAACACCCTCTGCCACGGACAAATATGACCGCGGAAAAAGGCCCTACCGCCGCAATACCTGCGGAGGGTCCGGCCGCATGATTAGGATAACGCCGCCATCCCAACGGAACTCACCACCTCCCTCGACCGCCGCGGAAACAATGCTTTGACAAACGGAGCATGACTGCGGAAGGACCAAGCGAACAACATCCCTGCCGTCAAACCGATTCCAAAATGGCTGACGGAAGTAAATAGAAAACACACTAAACAGGACACACACACACACCTGAAACACCCACCCCCAACAACTACACGCCCCAATGACACCCCCCCCAAGCACTGAAAAATGCACCCAAGTCACCACACCCACAGAACACCTGACTGGCAACAACCATTGGGACACAACCCCCACACAGAGTATAAAATGAATCCCTCCCATCACCACAGTCCTTTGCATCACAACATAACTGCAAGAAAGAGGCAGAATACCACAAACAGCAGACACACACAAACACACATACAACCTGCACACAAACACACCCACCACACAAACCCCCACAAAACCATCTCTACACACCACACACCTGCACACCCCACCCCACCACACCAACAGCTTGCACATCACACACCATGGCACCCAAAAAAAAAACAAGTTCACAGACAGTGAGTTGAAGGTCATGATGGATGAAATCATCCGTGTCGAACCACATCTGTTCGGTACCCTAGTCCAGCAGACCACCTTGGCAACCAAAACAAACATGTGGGACAGGATAATGACCAGAGTGAATGCGTCAGGGACCGTGCCACGCACCAAACACGAGATCCTGAGGCGGTGGCACGACCTCTAGGCAAGGGTGAAAGGCATCAGGGCCAAGAACCACCTGCGGGCACACCACACTGGCGGCAGCACACCCCCGGAGCCTAGACCATTTGCAGAATGGGAGGAGAATGTGCTGGGCATACTGCACCTTGAGAGCCTGGAAGGAATCGAAGAGGGATTAGAGGCTGATAAGTACAAACCAATGACCACTATCACATTGCCATGGTCTGCCTTGCACAAATGCCAAGACACATCTCCCAGGCTCCAATCCATGCATGTGGGCCACAGAGTCACCCAAATGTGAAGCTGTGGCCTCAAATGCACACACCATGACCAAACACAAATGTTGCCTCCTACGTTCCCAGGCTTGCATGTTGTCAAAGCAGCCAGCACCACAACTCCCAACAGGCCCCCATGTTGACAGGGAGGGTGGTGGTGGGTGGGGGGTGTGAGAGAGGTGGGTGGGGTGTGTGAGAGACCAGCACTACAACTCCCAACAGACCCCCATGTCAACAGGAAGGGTGGTGGTGGGTGGGGTGTGTGAGAGACCGCACTACAACTCCCAACAGGCCCCCATGTCGACAGAGAGGGTAGTGGTGGGTGGGGTGTGTGAGAGACCAGCACTACAGCTCCCAACAGGCCCCCATGTCGACAGGGAGGGTGGTGGTGGGTGGGGGTGTGAGAGACCAGCACTACAACTCCCAACAGGCCCCCATGTCGACAGGGAGGGTGGTGGTGGGTGGGGTGTGTGAGAGATCAGCACTACAACTCCCAACAGGCCCCCATGTCGACAGGGAGGGTGGTGGTGGGTGGGGGGTGTGGGAGAGGTAGGTGGGGTGTGTGAGAGACCATCACTACAACTCCCAACAGGCCCCCATGTCGACAGGGAGGGTGGTGGTGGGTGGGGGGTGTGAGAGACCAGCACTACAACTCCCAACAGGCCCCCATGTTGACAGGGAGGGTGGTGGTGGGTGGGGGGGGGTGAGAGACCAGCACTACAACTCCCAACAGGCCCCCATGTCGACAGGGAGGGTGGTGGTGGGTGGGTGGGGGTGTGAGAGACCAGCACTACAACTTCCAACAGGCCCCCATGTCGACAGGGAGGGTGGTGGTGGGTGGGGGGTGTGAGAGAGGTGGCTGGGGTGTGTGAGAGACCAGCACTACAACTCCCAACAGGCCCCCATGTCGACAGGGAGGGTGGTGGTGGGTGGGGGGTGTGATAGACCAGCACTACAACTCCCAACATGCCCCCATATTGACTGGGAGGGTGGTGGTGGGTGGGGGGTGTGAGTGACCAGCACTACAACTCCCATCAGGCCCCCATGTCGACAGGGAGGGTGGTGGTGGGTGGGGGGTGTGATAGAGGTGGTTGGGGTGTGTGAGAGACCAGCACTACAACTCCCAACACGCCCCCATGTCGACAGGGAGGGTGGTGGTGGGTGGGGGGTGTGAGAGACCAGCACTACAACTCCCATCAGGCCCCCATGTCGACAGGGAGGGTGGTGGTGGGTGGGGGGTGTGATAGAGGTGGTTGGGGTGTGTGAGAGACCAGCACTACAACTCCCAACACGCCCCCATGTCGACAGGGAGGGTGGTGGTGGGTGGGGGGTGTGAGAGACCAGCACTACAACTCCCAACAGGCCCCCATGTCTCATCCCAGAGCAAGATGGAGTTGGCCCACCATTTGCTGACCAGTGCATCTCCTCCTTCAAACTTACAGGTAGATAGACATATTCACAGGGGCACCATCCAATAGCTCACACACAGGAGTGCAGATGCTAGGCGAGGTCGGGAACGAGATCCACCCCATCCTGGGACCGAGACCTTGGATGCCATCGCCAGAGTCCATGCCTCCTATGAGCGGTCGCAGGCACAGGCGGATCGGGCCCACCAAGACTCGCTACAGAGCTGCCAGCTTTTGCGGTCCATGGACACCCGCATTGGTCAAATTGTGACCTCATGGGGCAGCAAACTGCTCTTTGGAGGGAGTGGTTATCCCGCGCCACACCACCTCCCCCTCACCCAAGTGCCCAGCGGGACAGGTCACCAACACCATCGCTACCATCACCTGAGGCCACTGACAGGGAGGTGGTCCCTGACCAACCTGCCCCCACAGCTGTCTCTGCTCCGGCTCCAAGACGGAGGGGCCGTCTGAGGCTGGATCCAGCTGAAAGCAGCGGCAATGCACCATCCACCCGCTCGAAGAGGGGCCGCCACTGACTTCACCCTTCCTTGAGCCTGCCATTCACCCTGCAAACTATCTTGCCCCGAAATGCAAAGCATTGGCACACGTCTGTTGGACTAGGTGTACATCACACAATGTGATGTCCCCATGGTGTTTTCATCTGCCATGACCTTCAACTCTCACTTCCCCCCAACACCTACTTGTAAATATGAACTAACATCAATCCACAACCTGTTAATAAACACCACGTAAACACTCAATGCTGTGTGACCTCCATGTTTTAATCACATGTTTGTCTTATAAGTTGTCATTACCAGGTGCAGGGATCAATGTTCTTGAGAATCATGCCTCTGTGGGAGTGACCTAGGGATAATGAGAGAACAACAGCACAGGTCAGGAAACTGAATCACACCCAGCACACCACACCGTACTGCAACATCCCACAAACCACACTCATCACTAATTAAGTGGATCACAGGACACACATCAGGGAGCATTGCATGTACACCATCTCCCACACCCATTTGCGAACAGAACATACCAGAACAGACAGCATTCACACAGCACATCCACACATCACCAGCAAACATACATCACGCATTGACCACCTGCACAAGAGGTAGTTACTCACATTCAAGGAAAGTAGCGAGCAATGAGCTGACGCCTCTGGTCCACACCTTCTTCCTCCCCACTATCCTCATCACTGGACATGGGTGGTATGGGAGGCGGAGCAACCTGTTGGTCTGCAGGGTCCATGATCAGTTCAATATTATTACGTAAGGCCAGGTTGTGGAGCATGCAACAGGCAATCACTATTTTGCATACTTTGCCGGGTGAGTATGGCAGGGCCCCTCTGGTTTTATCCAGGCAGCGAAACCTAGACTTCAGCAGTCCAAATGTATGTTCCACCACCCGACGTGTCCTCCCATGGGCCTCATTATAGCGCATTTCACCTGGGGTAGTAGGATTCCGTAGGGGGCTTAGCAGCCACGGGCGGTTTGGGTACGCAGAGTCGCATAGGTTGGGGGATAACAGACACATACATCATTACCTGGATTGATGGGAACAGCATGGCACACATACAACACAGTAGTCATCACAGCACACTCACCTACAAGCCACGCACGTTCTTGATGCTGATTAGCCATCAGTTGGGGGAAAATGCTGCTCCGCAGGATGTGGGAGTCATGTGCGGACCCAGGAAATCTGGCACACACATGGGAGATGATGTTGTCAGCCAGGCACACCACTTGCACATTGATAGAATGGCAGTGCTTCCGATTGCAATATACGGGTTCACGTGCCTGGGGTGGAATCAGACCAATATGTGTGCCATCAATGGAACCCACTACGTGTGGGATCTGGCCCAGGACATAGATGTCACCTTTCACTGCAGCCAGCTCTGCCGGACGTGGAAAATGGATGTAATCATCCTTGTAAAGCATCATGGCATCCAGCACATCCCGCAGTACCATGCTGAACATGGATTGTGACATCCCCCTGGCATGACCAACTGTGTACTGGAAAGTGCCTGTTGCGAAGAAGTGAAGTGCCGCCATCACCTTTGCTGTGGGTGTAATAGCTCCTGGATATGGCCTGCGTGGCTGCAGATGAGGTGCCAATTGGGCTACAAGCTCCTGCAATCTACGACGGTCAAGCCAGAAATTGCGGATCACCTCCTCGTCAACCATGCCCTCCAGCACAGTGTATGGTCGATGCACATTTGGAGCCCTGCTGTGTGGGAGTAGATGGGAGCAGATGTCAATTGACCAACACCGCATAGCTGTGCCACACTATCACATCTTGAAAACACTGATTGTATGTGTGACGTGACCTATATATAAGGCACTACAGCTAACTACAAACACAATGTTCCCCCCAAACAACATCCTGTGTGCAAACATGTCCAATGTAACGTGCACACATGTTGAAAGAACTGCCAACAACACATGACTGAGGGCACAAGTGTGGACAAGCGTCCCCACAGACACACATGGACGTGCACACACAACACGAACATGGAACACACCCTCCTTGTCTTCATGCACCCATGACCCCACCTACAATGCTGAGCATCCTCACATGACATGCATGGGCACACAACAGGCGACACACAAACGCATACACAGAATGCATGTATATCCCCATCATTGGTACTTGCACACACAAACCACACACTCACAACAGCTTCTGAATGTGGGTACACAGCCTTGATGTACTGTGTAGATGTGTATAAATGGAAACGTGTGTCCGCAAAACCAAGACGTCAACACATCGCCATGCACATCTGAAGCAACTTGGGTGCACATCACTGGCCTTTTTTAACCACTGGCAAGGTCAATAGTATGACCACACATGCAACAAATGGACATGAATGACACACGTGGACACGGGTCATTGACTTGACATAATGATTCTTGATGCATTCCGGACATGTCCAGACACACATGTACAACTATCAACATTACATGTGTTCGGAGACATGCAGTGTGTGTACACACGCCATCCGGGTATGCCTTCCCCCAACACAGAAGATGATCCTTGATACTGCAATTGTGCATGACATATGCTGCATGGTCACACCCCGCCAAACGCATGTGCGCACTACCGCGACGGTGCATCTTTTGAAAATCATCACTCACTGGCATCGCAATGGCGGAGCACGTATTCCCTGGGGGCGATGCAGGCTAACACATACATTTGAATATGCAAGTGGAAATGGCAGTTGGTACCCCCCTTACAGTCACATTGCAGCACCCACCGCAGACTGCCGGCCCTGGCCGGTCACCCACCGCCGGCCCTGCCTGGTCACCCACTGCCGGGTGCTGGCCAGTCACCCACTGCCGGGTGCTGGCCGGTCACCCACCGCCGGGTGCCGGCAGTGGGTGACCGGCCAGGGACGGCGGGGGGTGACCGGGCAGGGCCGGCGGTGGGTGACCGGCCAGGGCCATCCATGCCAGGGTGACCTCAATGCACAGGGCGCTCACCCACCGCCAGCACCCGGCGGTGGGTGACCAGGCAGAGCCGGTGGTGGGTGACCAGCCAGGGCCGGCGATGGGTGACCGGCCAGGGCCGGCGGTCTGCGGTGGGTGTTGCAATGTGACTGTAAGGGGGGTACCAACTGCCATTTCCACTTGCATATTCAAATGTATGTGTTAGCCTGCACCGCCAATGCGGAATGCGTGCTCCGCCATAGCGACGCCAGTGAGTGATTAATTTCAAATGATGCACCATCGCGGTAGCGCGCACATGCGGTTGCCGGTGTGTGTCCGTGACGGTCTGTGCACATGTAGCCAATGGAAACAGGTAACGCGGGGCGCTTAAGCGCATTAAAAAATAGCGGAAGCCGTGCACCGCCACACCAGGGCCAGTCATTGGCTCATTTTGAATGAGGCATCCAGGGAAAACCAATTGCTGTAGACGTGTGCCACTGATATGAGCTCAGGGCCCTATAAATGTGTGAATTTCTGCAGCACACATTTACTGCTTCCAGCCACTGCTGCCTGCGACCATCACCTCGACCTGCTGCTGCTGAGCTATCCAACAACTGCTGCCAGCGACCATCACCTCGACCTGCTGCTGCTGAGCTATCCAACAACTGCTGCCTGCGACCATCACCTCGACCTGCTGCTGCTGAGCTATCCAACAACTGCTGCCTTCAGTCGGTAAACAGCACACAGGGCCCACACTGCCACCAACTGCAACAAGTACTGCTCGTGCTCGCCAGAGTAGGGGGAGCAGAGTTGCCTTCGGTGCAGGCACCGCTGCCCCTGCCCCTGTGACACAAAGTGCACTTTATGCTGAGGCTGTTGATCTGCTGCGACAGCTGTGTGTAGGGCAGACCAACATGATCAATGCATTCCAAGACCACGATAGGAAGTTGGGGCAGGTGGTAGCATTCATGGAGGGGATGCATGGCGATGTTGCTGGTCTCCACAGAACAGTTCAGTCACTAGAAAACACTGTGTCTGCAGCCATTGTACAGTAGCATGAACAAGGTTCTACTTCAGTTCCCCCATCCACACCACTTGATGTCTCAGGGGACAGTGACATTTCAGACCAGGCCTCATTTTCTGGGTATTGCACTAGAAGCAGCCACAGGCAGCAAGGCAGGGCACGGAGGGCACAGACACCATCCCCTAGGACAAGGAAATCTTTCACCGAACACGACATCAGCTACCCTGGAGTTGACACACAGGATCCTCAAGGGGTGTTGGGGGACAGGGATTCACATGTAACACAGGCATACCCCTCAAAAGGTACTCCCAAGGCCAGGGACACTTCCAAGGACAAGGACAGTACAAAGGAAAGGGCACCTCCCAAGGCCAGGGACACTCCCAAGGACAAGGACACTACTAAGGAAAGGGCACCTCCCAAGGCCAGGGACACTCCCAAGGACAAGGACACTACAAAGGAAAGGGCACCTCCCAAGGCAAGGGACACTCCCAAGGACAAGGACACTACAAAGGAAAGGGCACCTCCCAAGGCAAGGGACACTCCCAAGGACAAGGACACTACAAAGGAAAGGGCAACTCCCAAGGCCAGGGACACTCCAAAGGACAAGGACACTACAAAGGAAAGGGCACCTTCCAAGGCCAGGGACACTCCCAAGGACAAGGACACTACAAAGGAAAGGGCACCTCCCAAGGCCAGGGACACTCCCAAGGACAAGGACACTTCAAGGACAGGTACACTACAATGGACAGGGACACTACAAAGGACAAGCCAAATCCCAGGGACAAGGCACCTCCCATGGATCAGGCACATTCCAGAGACAGGACACCTCCTACGGCCAAGGCACCTCCCAGGGCCAAGGCTTCTCCCATGGACACGAGCTCCATCAAGGACAGGCATACATCACCCCTGCCTGCCCTGAGGCTGATGTTGGTGAAGGAACGTAAGACACATGTATCTGCGGTGGAGTCCCCCCATACCTCTACTCCCATCCACACCCCGCAGAAGCAGAGGAAGGAGTACACTGTTGTTGCATCCCCCATTACACATGATGCAGAGGGCAGAAGGCAGGCCCACAGCAAACGTCAAGCAGGGTGCAGCACGTCCCCAGAGAGAAGACCCCCACCAGCACATGATCCACCTTTGATGGGTGATGTTTCTGATGAGGCCACACCACTTACCAGTCCAGTCATGTCCGGGGTGCCCCTACATATCCCAAAGAGAGGGAGACACACACCAGTGACAGCTGCCCACCCCAATGTCGCTCCAGTACAGCTGTCCCCAGCTCCCAGAGCCACCCTGCCTCCTGGCCCATACACCCTGTGGCTCATCATTTCAGTGGTCCTAGTGGGTCAGCTGCAGTTTGCTCTCATGTGTCAGATAGTGGCACTGTGTCTGTTGTTCGATGTCATGCCTCATGTAGTAGCACTGTGTCAGTTGTGCCCTCTCCTGTTTCAGGTACTGGCACTGTGTGTGTTCGCCACTCTCATGTCTCAGATGCTGGCATGATATTTGTTGGTCACTGTACAGGGACATGTCCTGGCAGTGTGTCTGGGTCTATGGCTCATGTTTCAGTCACTAGAGCTGTCGCTGTGTCTCACACTCCTGTATCTGGGTCTATGGCTCATGTGTCAGTCACTAGAGCTGTGGCTGTGTCTCACACTCCTGTATCTGGTGCTGGCAGTGTGTCTGGGTCTATGGCTCATGTGTCAGTCACTAGAGCTGTCGCTGTGTCTCACACTCCTCTATCTGGTACTGGCAGTGTGTCTGGGTCTATGGCTCATGTGTCAGTCACTAGAGCTGTGGCTGTGTGTGACACTCCTGTATCGTGTGCTGGCAGTGTGTCGGGGTCTATGGCTCATGTGTCAGTCACTACATCTGTGGCTGTGTGTCACACTCATGTATCTGGTGCTGGCAGTGTGTCTGGGTCTATGGCTCATGTGTCAGTCACTAGAGCTGTGGCTGTGTCTCACACTCCTGTTTCTGGTGCTGGCAGTGTGTCCGAGGCGACTAGGTCAAGCAGTCCACCAGATTTTGTGCTGTGAGGTGAAGCTCCCATCACTCACATGTAATTTGACTTGGTGTCTAGATTGTCCATTGTAACCACCCTTCCATTATTAATGTCCATGGGACCGGGAGCTTGACCCACGTACTTGTGCTGCCTCAGATGTACCTGCTCTCTTCTCTGCCATGGACTGTTGATGCACTTAGCCCCTCTCATGTGCTGCCTCAGATGTACCTGTGCCTTGCCATGGACTGTTGATGCACTTAGCCCCTCTCATGTGCTGCCTCTGATGTACCTGTGCCTTGCCATGGACTGTTGATGCACTTAGCCCCTTTCATGTGCTGCCTCTGATGTACCTGTGCCCTGCCATGGACTGTTGATGCACTTAGCCACTCTCATGTGCTGCCTCAGATGTACCTGCTCTATTATGGACACTGCCCTGTTGCTGTTTTGATACTGCATTGTGCCCTCTCATGTGCTGTCCCTGATGTACCTGTTCTGTTCTCTGCCATGGACTGTTGATGCACTTAGCCCCTCTCATGTGCTGCCTCTGATGTACCTGCTCTGTTCTCTGCCATGGACTGTTGATGCACTTAGCCCCTCTCATGTGCTGCCTCTGATGTACCTGCTCTGTTATGGACACTGCCCTGTTGCTGTTCTGTTACTGCATTGTGCCCTCTCATGTGCTGCCTCTGATGTACCTGCTCTGTTCTCTGCCATGGACTGTTGATGCACTTAGCCCCTCTCATGTGCTGCCTCTGATATACCTGTGCCTTGCCATGGACTGTTGATGCACTTAGCCCCTCTCATGTGCTGCCTCAGATGTACCTGCTCTGTTATGGACACTGCCCTGTTGCTGTTTTGATACTGCATTGTGCCCTCTCATGTGCTGCCTCTGATGTACCTGCTCTGTTCTACCCAGTGCCCATGCTCTTGGCTACTCTCGGATTACACCACTATTATGTGCAATAAAGCAAGTCAATCGTGTGTAGTGGTTTGTCTTTGTCATTCCTGGTTGTCTCCTTGCATTGTTGATGTATTGGTGCTATCGTAAATGCTGTTTCCCCAACATGACCCTCCCCACGTCACGGCCCCGGAAGGTACTCCCCTTCCGACAGCAATTGGTGTGTTGGCGTACCTGCGTCGTTGTCGGCGATGGTCCATGACTTGCTGGTGGTGAAGCAGCAAGAGTATAGGGAATGCGTTTAGCGCTGGGTCCATGACGGCGATCTACCTGTGGTGGGTATTTCTGCAATGTTTTGCCTCTCCGATGTGGTGAATCCGCCGTGTTCTTGCAGGTTGTTTTTCCGCAGCGATTTGATGTGTGTTTTCCGCCATCGTGATTTAGAGGACGGTTGGAGACGTCACTCCGTACGGCGGTGTCTCTGGATTGGTTACGTCCGCCGCGGGGTCGGGTGTAGTTCCGCGGCGGTGCGTGCTCTTCCACGGCGTACGGACATTTGACAGTGCTTCCCATCCTAATATGGCGGACGGACTGGCCGCGGCTGGCGGACTGTCAAAAGGCATTTTCCGCCTACTCCAGGACGGTGGTCGGCCTTCCGTCCGCCATCGTAATCGACCCCAATATTCGAATGGAAATTGGTCCAGTAAAGAATGATCAGCTCCCTACAAATTCTAAAGGAGACATTTAGACTCACATATAGAAGGACTGGAAAATAGTTTCTTTTAAAGAACATTGTAATTTAACGCAGAATAAACAAAAGAAATTCCTATGTATCTCGTCCAGCGCCAAATGCTATTGCTTGTTTTGGCAGTTTAATGAGTAGTTCTAATATGACAACACATAGGTAGATGAGTGACCTCTTGAATCATTTTTTTTATAAAATCGTTTTTAAAATGTTAAACTTGTATATTACTTGGCTATAGTATAAGATATAAAATATGGAACTCTCACAGAACTAGCAGAGGTTTTTTAATGGAGGGAACAATTGTATCTGCACTTATGTGTACCACTTAAAATGAATTGTGTAGAACATATCTCAGACATAGGCCTTATTGTGGAATCTAAAGAACTATAACAATTGAGGCAATGACAAACACATTTCTAGTATTCGGATGCAATTGAATTTGATTCAATACGGACACACTGTCAGCACATTAGAATACATAACTACACTTTTAGCAAAAATAGAAAATGTTATCATACAGCTGTATGGAAGTAAGGCCTTGGTTTAAAAAAAGAAATGGTGGCCTTCACTTGTAAAGATGGCCAAAAAATATGCGTCACAAATGCACAACCGACTCAAGCTCTTGGAGGATGCATTAGCATCCTCCCACCCTCAAACATAAATTCTGTGTCGTTTATGAAAAAATATTCAGTTGATGCTCTTGCTACTTAAATCAAATCAAAGGCGATCAAGTTCCAGTTGCAACAAAGCCATATTCAAGATGCCAAATAGCCAAAAAATCTATCTTATTTTCAGTAGGATTTTTGGAAGCCTTGCACCAAATACAACTTATTCTGCAAAGGGGCAACTAACAGTCAACAATAGGGTAACACACTAAATTAGTACTCAGGCAAACACATGTATTCATCAAACAGCATCTAATGTCAAGAAAGAAAACTACCTATTGGTGCAATAACTTGCAACCTAAGAAAAAGAGAGCAAATGTGAGCCCGAGTGCAGTAATTGAAGGAGCGAGTTATCCCAGTGGTAGAAAATGTGGTGCTATTACTCAACATGGCAATGAAAGATTTGACTAATTATAGCAAGCAACAGCTATATCCTCTTTCACCGGTTGTTACAACTCAACTTAAAATTAACAACAATAATATAAGCACAGGAGCGTAGATCATACCGCATTTTTGAAAAATATCGCCTTAACCCCAGTGCGTCTATAGAATTCTGGCACATGCCAGGATGGAAACATACGTCATTGCCTCAATCTAGCCAACAATGTTGTGGTTAATGACAGCTTTTCAAAGATTTCTCCGCAGACAATATGCAAGAAAGTTTACTCAGAGGAACTGGGAGTCAGAATCATTATTCATCAGCTAACTGTTCCCAAAGATCAACAAAACACATAACCAAACCTGTTCATCGGATCTTCAGACAATGATGCTTTCACAAAGTAACTTTGCAATTAAATAAGAGGAGAGCGCAAATTGACAAGATAACTAGATGTTCATACCAAGCCAGTACTTCCTCCAATTTCACACTGCTGGGAGATCTAAATCTACACTTCGACGACCCTTTAGACAAAGTGGCAGGCGAGCTAATACTCGACCTAAAGTCCTACGAGCTCGTCCTTAAAAGCCCCCACGCCACTCATGCAAAAGGGCATCTCCATGACCCAATATTCTCCAACATTACTCATCTAGAACCCAGGGAACCATTGCCCATCCCTTGGTCTGACCATTTTCTAATCCCGTTTACCTGGCAAACCACCACTGAGACTCCCCAAGCCCCGCCGACACGCAATCAAGAAAGACCCTGGTCCAAACTCCCGCTGGATAGCTGGAAAATCCTATTAGAGCTCTCAGCCCCTACACACGATCCGGACCCCTTAGTGGCAGACAATAACTTCTCACTCTGGATTGAAAACTCACCCGACCACGTTTTACCCAGGAAAATAGTAGGGAAAAAAAGAAGTCCTTTCAAATCTCCCTGGTTCACCTCTGAACTCAGGAACCAGAGAAAGCGATGCAAAAAGCTGGAGTGCACATGGAGGAAAGATTGGGCCAATAACAAGAAATCTGAATATAGAACAGCAATTAGGTCCTACAAAGCTTCCCTTAAAGCTACCCAGGCTGCCTTTTTCGATGAGAAAATTCGAGCCTCCACAAACTCATATAGAGAGACCTTCCGTATTGTTAAGGAACTCCTTAAAGTCCCAGACCCGCCCCCCACCACATACACCTCAGGCCACAGATGCAACCAACTCGTGGAATTTTTTGCAACAAAAATTCAAAACATCCTAAAAAGTCTCCCAACCACAGACCAGCCACCAGAACCCAGTTCTCCCAATGCTCCAAATGTCGCACCACACCTTGACTCCTTCTCTCCAATCACCAGGGAGGGATTCCTCACAATTTTCGAATCATTAAAAAGTGGTTCCCCTGTCGATCCCGCGCCACTCAACATCCTGAAATTAGTGACCTGAACCATCACCCCATTAGCTATTGACCTAATCAACTCCTCTCTCTCCCAAGGCACCGTCCCGCCAAGCTGGAAAAGAGCGATAGTAAGAGCCCTACTAGAAAAGCCCCAGTTAGACCCCTTAGAGATGTCCAACTACCGACCCATCTCTCTACTACCAGGGATTAGTAAGGTCACGGAAAAATTCGCCAATCAACAACTGTCCACCTTCCTGGAAGCAGGTGAACTGCTTCACAGCTCCCAGACAGGCTACCGCCCTGGCCAGGGCACAGACACAGCCCTGATAGCGGTGGTTGAAGAGGCAAGGCAGATTTTGACTCAGGAGGCTCAGCAGCGGTGATCCTCCTAGACCAAAGCGCAGCCTTTGATACGGTTGATCACCGTATCCTTATCCAACGCCGCAGCAGTTTAGGAGTCTCGGGCTCAGCCCTTGCATGGCTAAAATCCTTCATAGACAACAGAACCTTTCAGGTCTCCGAAGGCAGCATGCGTTCCAAAGCAATCCCTCTCCAGTGTGGCGTGCCACAGGGCTCGTCCCTGAGCCCGACACTCTTTAACGCATACATGTCCCCACTGGAAGACATCGTCACCCCTTTCGGGATCAAACTGATCACATACGAAGACGACACACAATTGGTCGTCTCACTTAACCAGTCAGACCATTCCTCCGGGAACCTACGATCCTGTCTCGCAGAAATCTTTGGCTGGATGAATAAATCCCTCCTCAAGCTCAACAGAGATAAAACGGAGATAATGCTGCTGGGCCACAAAACCACATCTATCCTTAACTCCATGTGGCCTACATGTATGGGATCGATTCCCCTCCCAAAACGTGAAATTAAAAGTCTTGGCGTCTGGCTCGACAAAGACCTTTCTTTCCGAACCCAAGCAAAGAAAACCGCCGGCGTGTGCTTTGGCCTACTCCGCACCGCACGGAAAATCCTCGCTCTCTTACCTCCCCACTCCAGAAAACTCCTCATTCAGGGCCTCATCCTCTCTAGGCTGGATTATAGCAATGCCCTATACCTAGGTGCCCCAGAGACCACCATAAACAAACTCCAACTCATCCAGAACTCGGCAGCGAGACTGTTTACAAGAACATCAAAAAGACTCTCAGCCAAACCCGCCCTTAGATCCCTTCATTGGCTCCCAATACGGGAAAGAATCAAATTTAAGTCCCTGTGTATAATGCACAAATCACTCCAGGGCAAGGGCCCCCCATCCTGAGAGGTCTGATCACCCCTTACAAAGCCAACAGAGCACTAAGATCCGACCACCTTTACTTTGCAAACACTCCCAGAATAGAGAAGGCACGAACAGGCGGACGTCTCTTCTCCCGCAACGCCGCAAAACTCTGGAACTCTCTCCCCCTCAATATTCAGAAAGAATCCAGCCTCCTGAAGTTTCGCAAGCTCCTGAAAACTTTCCTTTTTCCCTAAAGCTTCTGTTCCTTCTGCTAAAATCCATACCCATAGCGCTGGGACGCCCACGGGTAGCCACGCGCTCCATAAATCCAATTCCATTCCATTCCATGCCATTATATACATCAGAAGGGTTGCTTGATTTCTTTATTCGTGCCGTTTGTTGCGGCAAATTGAATCAATTTTAATTGGGAATAGTATTTCTGCAAACCCATGCTTTGTTCCAGCAAATGAAAGCCCTAATCAGAGAATCGACAACGATCACTTTTCCTTCTGCAGCTATCTCTTTTATGATCTTAGAGTACTTTGAAATAATTATGGAAATTAGTGTCAAAAAAATTCAAATACGACTCCTTGCTAAATGAAGAGACACAACCCGTTTAATTACCCATAACTTGGAGAGTGTATGTAGTACGAAAAAAGCAACAGAAAATCGTGGCTGGATAATGAAGGCACTAATAAGCTGCAGTTCAACCCAGATTAAATCTGAAGTATTATCATAACCCCAACGCAAATGGTAATTTCAAGTCCTAAAGTTACCCTTCCTAAGTTACTTCTCTCTGTTTTCTTGATATATTGCCAGTTACAAGAATACTAGGGCTGCTCCTCGGTTATGCCCCACTGCTGAAAGCCAGTAGAGGCAAACGTGAAAAATAAAATGATAATAAAACAATTTTATTAACATTTTATTTTTCACTGAGCCAGAGCCAGCTGGGTCAGGGCGGGGCCATCCTCAACGGGAAACAGGGTTTATAACGCTGTCAATACCACGCGGGTAGGTAGCAAAGCAGACGTTACATCGTCCGTGTTGTTACCACTCATGGCATTACATCGCAAGTCGTTTCTACGACTTGCGCTAGATGGCGCGCAACACCAAGGAATGTGGTGGATTTTAAATCCAACACATTCCCTACTGGTGCGCTAACTGGAGTAGGAATAGTAATCTATACTATTCCTAAGTCCAGCACCCCATCTAGTGCAAGTCGTAGAAACAACTTACGATGTAAAGCCATGCGTGGTAACAACGCGGATGATGTAACGTCCACGTTGTAACCTACTGCGTGGTAATGTATGTCGTTGTAACATCATACATTCTCCTCAACTTTAGGGAGGAATACCGGCCACTGCTAAGTGCGCATGTCAGTTTGGACAGACGTTTTAGGATGGTCAAAGCAACATGCGCCCTTAGCCTTTCTCCAACCCAGGCTGTGATACACAGCCAGGTAAAGAACAGTCCCAGGCTCCCAGGCACTGTCTGAGTGACAAACCAGGCTGGTCAGACAAATCCCAGGGCTTCTTTCATGCTGGGTTATAGTATTACCAGCATGAGAGAAGTGTCAAGATTAGCATCTGAGTGAGACCCTGCGCAGTGTGCGCCAGCCCTTGACTGCTAGAGTCGAGATTCAGGAGAAAGGAGCAAGGCAGCGGCCGCCAGAGTGGCATGTCATTCAAATTTTATATATTTTTATTTTGTCTTCTGTGGGTTCTTTTTTTCCCCTCTCACGCTGCCTCACCACTGCGAGCAGCCACCACTGCAAGAATATACAATTCCCTGACGTGGCTGACTGTGTGAATGAATTTCAAGTGGTCCGTTTAGCAGTCACTTTAAGACATAGTAGATCCAAATTGGGTTTACTAAATGTGTTAAATGTGAAGAATTAACGTAAAGTTGTAGATAACTTTATTGCCTGGCAGGTGATTTAACATTTAGATTCACACCTGCTACTCAATGTGATTCAAGATGAGTCTAGGTCAGGGGGTCGCCAACGGGTAGCTCGGGAGCTACTAGTAGCTCACCAGTACCTTGGGTGCAATTCCCTTAAGTGCCCAGCAGAGTACTTAATTCAGAGTGTCTACTCTAGCCATATTAAAAAAGGTCACTTTGCAAGAAAAAAACAATGATTAATCCAAAATAAAAAGTACATATTTGATAGAAAACCATGAATTTTAAATAACTGACATGCTGAGGTTTGTAAACAAAAAGATTGAAAAGTCAAAACATATTTAAAATGCTGTTTAATGAAAGTTCATACCGATATGTGTATATTTATAGCTTTTAGTATGTCCTTTGTGCCAGTGTGCACTCTCCTGTGACTGTTATGTTATTAGTCATGTGAAGTCATCCTATTATAATAAAGCTTTTCTTGACACTGCTGTTAGCAACTTTGACCCATGCTTCAAGTGAATGGTGCTCAACTACAACATCAAATTCTGAATATCGTCCACCCAAAATATTCTATGCCGCATATAGACCAGCGGTCTCCAACCTTTTCTATATCAAGAGCTACTTCTACACAACGTTGATTTCCAAGACACCAGTCTGAATTTGAATCAAGATGTACTCTAAGCCACTTGAAGATTCCCACTAAAGAAGCCCAAGTGGTACAATAGATTTGAGTGGCTAATTGGGTCCACTCTCTGAGATATATAATGGCCCTCTGAGTCAGGAAAGTATGTGCAGCTTGCCCTTCTTCGGATGTTTTGGAGAAGAATTGCTTGAGGGGCAGGAAGAAGTGCTACATTTCTGCACTAGCCATGGCCAGACTTGAGGGAATGCAGAGAAAACTCACATTGCTGAAAGAAGGAGGTAGCCCCCTTCATACTGAGAACCTACCTTGCTCACTCAAAGAAGCAATCGCCAGAAGCTCAAGTGGTGCTATTAGGACCATTACTTGAATAGCTGAGTTCTACAGAGACTGGAGACATTTGATAATGCCCAGCCCTACCCCAAGACAACTGTTACTGAGAACAGTGTTCTCACAAATAGTTACCAAAGAGCTGAAGTGCCTCCTGCCAGGAGTGTCATGGAAGAGCTGAAGACAATGATGAGAACATCTGCTTTGTAGCACAGTTTCCCCAGGGTGCTCTTCCTCCCATCTGAGGCCAGTACAGTGTTTGAGTGTTGGCCACCACATGCCAATCCAGTTACAACCTCTGCGTGATTCCCCAATGGCAATACTGCCGAGCACGAAAGTCATTCTCGCCCCTGAGGCCGTCACAAACCTTATACCATTGTGTAGTGGCACAGACCTTTGGGGTTCCCACTTGCTGTGAAGCAGGGTGTGTGCAGAAGTGTCACATTTACTTAAATACTGCCCACCAGACAGCATATTGCTGCACGCTGTCTTCCCACATGACCGATAGAAAAAAACTGTGTCTAATTGAAGCACTAGTGACTCTCTGGAACATGCAATGTCCAGACTCTGTCTGATCCCATTCATGGGACTAGGGCCACAAGCAGGGGTTATTGGGTCTCCACTGTGGGGGTTGCGGCTCTTTACCTCTGGTATCCTGGGGTCCATTCTGCTACGGCTCTGTAAACCGAGACAACTACTAACCCTTCAGCACTTAGCTCTCAGTGACAGCAATGGAGAGCAGTCACAGGCTTCTCACAACAATAGCAGTGGGTGCTCAAGCTCAGAACTCAACAATCACACAGCAGTTCAATGAATAAATGTCCAACCCGGTAGGTAAATTCAAGAAACAAAAGTACTTTAAAGCTCACTAGTATTATATTCCCAGGTTAGGGCCATGTAGCGAAGCAGCTTATTTCTTACATGCTCTTCACAATAACATTTCAGCCGTGAACTTTTGCGCATGTTTGCATGCACGACAATGTTGGATTAGTTTCCCTGAAACTCAACTTATTTACACATCTAGCTTCGCACAACATTATCACAATTCCCTAAACATCATGTACAAGGTCTGTTTTGTCACTATGTACAAATGTCATCTCTGTCATCATCCACGAGTGACAGGGCTATCTACATATCCATAACATCACTAATCTATACGCACATCCCACTGCTCCTTTCGATTATAAAAGACGAGTATCCTGATAGATTGGTAGAGGAGGCACTTCAGCTGACACCGAGGGTCCCTGCATGCTGAGACTTCACCACGCAGTGGTCTGAAATCTCGTGAAGGGTGTCCAGTTTGTGACCAAGACGGGGTCCTTTATTCTCTCCCATCAGATAATGGGGTTGGATCGTTCCTTGGGGGATTCCTGACTGTAGACCTACATACACTCTAGATACACTTAGAGTAGGGTTTGCATAGTAGGAGTATACTAGATTCCTGCCTTGTTTATATGCCTGCATATATACATTGTTTAGCACCATGGTAGAACTATATCTACTATTTATGCTTTTGGTGCTCGTAATCACCTTTATATGCTTCTGTCTATTAATCATTGCAGCACACACATTTTATGCAAGAATACCGTTGGTTCAATAAAAGTATTAAAAAGCATCCCACTGTATGTTCTTGTGTACTTCTCTGAGAATAAGTTAGCACGAGGGACTGAGCGAACGGTTCTGTACTGTTTCCACAATACCTGAGGGGTCAGGGTTGTCTTGTTCAGTGGTTGCCGGAAAACATTTGCTCCCTGATAACTTTAGGGGGGCTTACTGTGGCACTGTGAGCTAGTTGGTCTATAGGTCAACAAATCCTGGTGAGGTATCCGGAATCAGTCCAGGCACCAACCCCCTAGTTTATGTTGTCCAACAAATGTGTAGATCCTACTAATTAGTAGGAACTACACGACACTAGAACACAAATATAGTCACAACACAATTTAGTGTTCTGGGAGCTGTTAAGCAGGGCTGGATCTCTATCCGCTATCCCCGCCCATTCCCCTGTCTGATTTGGTGATTGCCCCCCAATCAGGAATGTGTGATCACATGATCATGGCCCAGGTACAGAGCTCCCCTCTAACATACTTGTGCTTAGCCTCTCACAGTTCAGTTTTTACAGTTTCTTACCACCTTCGGGGTATCAGTACTTTTGGTAACTACTTGTCTACCTTCTCAGGGGGCTCACCCTTCTCCTGCTTCTGAGATATGGCACTACCAACAATTTCATCTGGCATCTCTGCACTGGCTGCTGTGGCACCTGTCTTGTAGGTTTGTATACCGCAGTCCTGCTTTGGCTCGGTCCCCAGTTCTCTTCTGCGCTTGTTGAGCAGAGGGGAGCAATGTTACCGAGTGAAGGTCATGGTGCAGACAGATGAGTCCCGCATGAGCTGATTGTCCATACTCTATCGGGTCACACCCTTGCTGACTCTCTACGCACTGTGCAGCCAGGAACATGCCAATTTTCTTCTTGTAGTGTAGCCTTACACAGGCCAATTCTTGGTTGGTGATAAAGCCACATACATGCCACTCTTCGGATGGCGACACATCCAAGCACAGGCCAATTTTCTCATGGTGATGGGCCCCATGCGCAGACCGTATTTTGACTTAGGATCAGAATTCCAACTGAGCCTCACAGTCTGAGTCTTAAGAGTTTAGGTCTGGAATCCCAGTGGAGAGAGTGCAGGCCCATAGACACCAGGGTCTACTGACTGCTCACCGCAGTCTTCTTCCTTTGAATGTCTCAGACACTTGGGACACACTGTACCTCACCCCTCCTTGAAATACACTCCTCTTGCAGGGTTGGTAGGCTCCTTCCCTCTCTCTGCAGACTGGCAGGCATCTAGGTGCGTCACAGCAGATATACAGCTCTTCTAGCAAAATCTCAGACTCAGGAGATACTCACTCACCTCTGGAAAGATGGCAGTCAGCAGTTTTTGTTGCACAGCAGTGCTCTGAGTAATCAACATTTGTACTAAGAAACAAGAAAACCAGAGAGTCGTCAGGGACCTTGGGTAGTCATAGCATATCAGAACAGTGGTCCCTAGGCAGACAATATCAGCAGTCTTAAATACCAAATGGTTGTTTATTTGTAACAAGAGAAAAAAATATGAAAAAGAAAAATCAAACTTATTAACCGGTTAAAGTTGACAAAACATGCTCTTTCTTAGGTAGTACACACGTGATCATAGTGGTCAAAGTGTAAATCCAAAACAAGAACAGCATGGTCAATTACAAATTGATAAATAGTGCACGTAGGGTCTGTCACAACAATTGCTGTTTTGATCCCTTAAGTGGATATTGGTATCATCATCAGGATTCAACGGTTTTCTAAGAGCAAGAAAGTTAGATGGAAAAAGCATAAAGGGACTTGGGGTAGTAATACTGTAGATACGTATGACAAACCCAGAATAAGTGCTCCAAATGAAGATCTGAAGGTAGTAGGCGCTCGAGTGAAAAGGATGAGAAGCGACTACATATGATAGAGTTTCCCAGCACCACAGTGTACACCAAATGAAAGGTCCAAACCATCAGAGGCAGCAGGTGCGTGCGAGGCTAGGACAGGGAATGCCCCGCTTAGAAGAGTGCCATGGAGGAAGCGTAATGGGTAGCAACCCATAGTAGGGTAGAGGGTTTGGGACTGTAAGAAGTCTGGTATTGGGGGTCATACTTTTATACAGTCAAATCAGACTGCAAATCAATATCCACTTTCTGCATCTCTACAACCGGTTTGAGGTTGATCTCCTTTCAAGGATCCATTCCTGGCTGCTTTCTAGACACAGCCTTTGTGTAGAGTGATGTTTCTCACAGAAGGATAGTCTTCAGCCTGAGGCAATGACAACAGAGTCTCGGAGAGTTGCGAGGCGTCTGGCCCTAACTGTCTTCAGCCAAAGTGTGAGTGTGATCAGGGAAAGACAGAAAGTTGGGCCTCAACTGTGTGCAACACAACAGAATCTGCAGTCCTCTATCCCTACAATCCCCAATTAGCAGTGCTCAGGAAGACAAATCATTTGCTTGGTTGCCAAACAAAAGAACTAATTGAATTTCTAAAGGAGATTAGCTTCACTTCCCTCACTTCATTGATTTAGTATTCTCTCTCCAGCTTCAGGAATATCAGCAGTACACTGCCACTGTCTGGGAAAACAATCTCACTTCCATAATTTGCAAACGGCCGGCCTAGGGTATCCAAAATTGATCCCACAGGCCTTCCTTAATGTGCTCCATTCTCACACTCCAGGCATGAACGAAGCAGGCATGCACACACCCACGAATAACATACAAAAGGGATGATAGTGGTAGGAGGCAGATAAGTGCAGTGCATAGAAGCAGATCTGTACACCAATTGGACAGCAGGCCTTCATTCTAGTGTCACAGCTAAACATGTCTGGTGACAGCTACGGATTCACAAAACATGACAGGCTGCTACCACTGCTCTACGTGCTAACCCATTACAGCAACCGTAGTCATCTGTCTGTCCATGGGGGCATGTTTGGTGATCCCGCCAGCTCACAGGAAAGATCCAGTACCGTCATCATATGAATGGACAGGCCTAGGCTTGTGCACACACACTACGTTAGCGTGATGCCAGGGCCAAAATCGAAGACCAGGTACACGCAGTTGGGCACTCAGTTAAGGGTTCATGACTCTCATACCTTGTCACAGTTGAAATGATTAATGCTTGTAGGTTTTCCCATGCATACCTGGCAGAGACATTACTGGTGTTGAAGCTTACTCTGTAGGTAAGAAAAGACCTTCTTAATACACAATTAGATCTTTATTGTGACTTTAAAAGTTGCACTTTGTCACTTTGTATTACAGTAAACACTACCTAGGCAATATATATATTGCATGCTGTTCAAGTGTTATTTATTTCTAGACATTCTACTCCCAGAGTAAGCCTTGCTTGATTGCCAGTGCTACCTCGTGAGTTTCAAAGCCTGAAAAGGTGGATTTTTTAGTATCCAGTGAGCTCTCGGTGGTTTGTGGTTCGGAGGTTTCAATCTTAAGATGCAATACTTATTATAAGGATTGCCCATTTGCCCACTAGTTCCTTAAGCCCCTCAGAGCTGACCTGACAACTTGCATTATTGTTATTTCCGGGTTTCCAAAGTGACAAAAACTTTACTTCATCTTTTATGCTTAGAAGGTGTGTCAAAGGAAACAGTCTTTCGCTGTGCTATCGGAATAAATAATTGTTCATGCTACACGGTAGTACAGTACATGGATGCATTAGGAAGCATGATTGCCCTTATTTAGAATTAAGCTTCCAAAATGTTCTTAAATGTAGTACATATGTGTTCATAGGCAGTGTGTATTCGACAGTTAGTTGCCTCTTTCAAAGCTAGTATTTTTACTTTAGGGAATTGACATAAAAGTGGTTTATTAATCCCATTAGAGGCTAGATACAAGATATTAAAATCTGCCAGTTTGTGAAAAAAGAATATCTGAATGTGCCAGTTGGCTTTAGCATTTTGTAATAATATATATGTTTTTACAAAATGTTTGCAATTATTTTTTAAAGATTAGAGTTAACTATTTATTTTATGTTCCTTAGTAACAATGGCTGTCCGACTTTATTAGTGTGACATGGGGTGATTTTGTTGGCCTATAAGAACATTTTAACTTTTTAACCTGGTTCTACTTTTTCTACAAATACTTATAGTTTGAACAGCTTTAAATCTTTAAAGCTAATATACATCGATCACACAGCGGCAAACCGCAAAGGGCCACATTTCCTACAATCAAAACTCTCCAAATACTTCCAACCTAGCACCATACATTCCAGACTGCCACATGTCTAATAATTCGGTGTGTCAAAGAAAGAAAACTATTGGTGGCACTACTCCCTCTTTTCAAGACACCCATATATAAAAAGGAATTCCCTACCTGCAAAACTTTGAGGGACTGAAAAATTCTCGGAGTTCAGAAGAATGGTTAAGAGTTGGAAATTCTGAATGTGATCCATCAGAGAATCTGTATGATCTTGTTCATAAAGACGAATGCCAACACACATTCTCGCCTCACTGCCTACAAACAGATGAACCTGCAGTACCCTCTAATGAGAATCAGATCAGCCCAACCCCCTTCCAAACATACCATACTATATTCAAGATCAATAAGTGATTTGTGTACGTTTCTATCTAAGTTTGTGCTGTGGTGTAGGCCTTTGTCTAAAGAAATGTACATATCAAAGTGTATAGTGCTATCTGTGTGGCTTGGCGCTTGGCAACTCCAGATGGGTGTAGTAAGTGCTATACAATGATAATGTAATGTGCTATCTCACATGCAAATAATGCCATTTATTTCTACAGTTTTACATTTTAAGATGGCATGCTATCTCAGAAAGTACACTCTATATTCCTAGGGCCAGGCATGAAAAAATTAAGCTTGACTTAAAACTAGTGACTGTTGTCTTTCCTTTCTTTGATAAAAAATCAAAGCACCTCTCCTAACCCGCCATCCTCTTCATGCTTTACTCTCTCTGAGTATAGCCTTCTCTAAGTGGAGATGCCTGTCTGCTTACCCTCAATTATTGCCTTTCGCAAACTACCCACACCTTATTTCTTAGCCAACGACCTCTCCTTCCTTTAAACCGCATCTCTGCAACCTAACAATACCTAATCTTGTCTCACCTATCCATTCATCCCATCAACCAATGTGTAAACTCATATGCCCCCACAAATGATGACATCTAATTCCTAATAATTTAATCTACCACAAAGAAACAGGAGCAAATGCATTGAATGGTTTTCCTGAGAGCTCAATGATATTCCTGATCACAAACAATTACGAATAAATAACCAACAATCACCAATAACCAGTATATCAACCAATAACCTTGGGCTCCAGAGCATCGTGTTTACCCACCAAAAGTATTTCAACACCTCATCAAGTCAGGGCTAATAAGAGCTACGTAAACGCTATCACAATACAATATAAATTATTTTTGTATGATATGGATTCTTTATATACCAAACCCAGTGAGAAAATTAAATATATATATGTGTGTGTGTGTATAGATATCTATCTATCTATCTACTATATAGATAGATAGATAGATAGATAGGTAGATAGATAGATAGATATATGATAGACAGATAGACAGACAGATAGATAGATAGATAGATAGATAGATAGATAGATAGATAGATAGATAGATAGATTCACTGAAAAAAACAAAGGTTTCAAAGAGGTTTTAGTTATGAAATTCAGCAGTTATAATTACCTGAGCTAATTATAACTTACGCCACCACAATGCACTGCTTATGACCTCACATATTACATCACTCAAGACATGGTCAGTGACATTACAGATGACATCACTGATGACATCTCAAATGACATCACTGATGACATCACTATCTGTCTATCCTTAGCTGATTGGCAGAGGAGATGCTGTGATGTTAGTATGACAACAACCTCAATTTGACCACCGGCGGATCCATGAAGCAAAATAATTGCCTATATAGTGTGACCAAGCAGTTCAAGTTCAAGTTCAAGTTCGGTCATTTGTATAGCGCGCTACTCACCCAGAGGGTCTCAAGGCGCTAGGGGAGGGGGTTAGGGGTTCAATTATTTGTCGAATATCCAGGTTTTAAGTTCTTTTCTGAATGAGATGTGGTTCTGAGTAAGGCGGAGGTGGGTGGGGAGTGAGTTCCAGGTCTTGGCAGCCAGGAAGGAGAAGGATCTGCCACCCATGGTGGATTTCCGGATGCGCGGGACTGTGGCGAGGGCTTGATTGGACGATCTTAGTTGGCGGGTGGGTTTGTAGAAGGACAGTCGAGTGTTGAGGCATTCTGGTCCTAGATTATAGAGGGCCTTGTGAGCGTGGATGAGAAGGCGGAAAGTAATTCTTTTGTTGACGGGAAGCCAGTGGAGGTCTTTTAGATGTTCGGTGATGTGATCTAGGCGCGGGATGTCTAGTATGAGTCTCGCTGACGCATTTTGGATGCGCTGGAGTTTTTTCTGTAATTTTGCTGTGATTCCGGCGTAAAGTGTGTTACCATAATCCAGTCGACTCGTGACCAGTGCGTGGGTGACAGTCTTTCTTGTCTCGAGGGGGATGCAACGGAAGATCTTTTTGAGAATGCGAAGTACGTTGAAGCAGGAGGACGAGACGGCGTTGACTTGTCTGGACATCGAGAGAGAGGAGTCTAGGATGAATCCAAGGTTACGAGCATGGTCTGTGGGTGTGGGTGCTGTGCCCAGAGCGGAAGGCCACCAAGAGTCGTCCCAAGCTGAGGGGGAAGATCCTAGGATGAGCACCTCCGTTTTGTCTGAGTTGAGTTTAAGGCGGCTATGTTTCATCCATTCGGCTACTTCTTTCATGCCTTCGTGAAGATTGGTTTTGGCTGTGTTGGGGTCTTTGGTGAGGGAAAGGATTAACTGGGTGTCGTCGGCGTAAGAGATGATGTTGAGGTTGTGTTGGCGCGCGATGGAGGCGAGAGGACTCATGTAGACGTTGAAGAGGGTGGGACTGAGTGAGGAACCTTGGGGTACGCCGCAGATGACTTCGGTGGCTTCTGAGTAGAATGGGGGAAGACGGACTCTTTGAGTTCTCCCGGAGAGGAATGAGATGATCCAGTCCAGGGCTTTTCCTTGTATGCCGCTGTTGCTAAGGCGATGTATGAGGGTGCTATGGCAGACTGTGTCGAAAGCGGCGGATAGGTCAAGTAGGATGAGGGCCACTGTATCTCCGTTGTCCAGGAGTGCTCGGATGTCGTCAGTCGCTGCAATGAGGGCTGTTTCGGTGCTGTGTTTGGCTCGAAATCCGGATTGAGATGGATCAAGGGAGTTGTTGGATTCAAGGAAGGCGGCAAGTTGGCTGTTGACGGCTTTCTCGATGACTTTGGCCGGGAATGGGAGGAGGGATATGGGTCGGTAGTTTTTAAGTTCAGAGGGGTCTGCTGTGGGTTTCTTCAGAAGGGCACTGAGTTCGGCGTGTTTCCAGCTTTCTGGAAAGGTGGCAAAGTTGAACGAGCAGTTGATGACATCACGGAGATGGGGTGCTATGATGGAGTCAGCTTTGTTGAAGATGTGGTGGGTGCAGGGGTCAGATGGTGAGCCGGAGTGGATTGAGTTCATGAGACGAATGGTGTCTTCAGTGGTGATAGGGTTCCAGGCGCTGAGGTTGTTTTTTGGCGGGGTGGGAACTGAGGGGGGTGGGGAGGGTATATCGCTGAGAGAGTTGGCGAAGCTGTTGTGGATGTCGGCAATTTTGTTGTAGAAGAAGGAGGATAATGCGTCGCAGAGGTCTTGGGAGGGAGTGATGTCGTTAGCTGCTGCGGTGGGGTTGGTGAATTCTTTGACGATGTTGAAGAGTTCCTTGCTGTTATGAGTGTTGTTATCGAGACGGTCCTTGAGTGCTGATTTCTTGGCGGATCGAATCAGTTGGTGGTGTTTGCGGGTGGCTGTCTTGAGGGAGGCCATGTTGTCTGAGGTTGGGTTTTTTCTCCATATCTTCTCCAGGGTGCGGCATAGCTTCTTGGATCTTTTAAGTTCATCATTGAACCAGGGAGCCTTTTTGCTGGCTGATGTCATCTGGTGCTTTTTCAGGGGTGCTAATTCGTCGGCGCTGTGGGTGATCCATTGTTTGAGGTTGGTGGCCGCTTGTTCTGGGTCCATTGATAGGGTGGGAGGGTTTTGGTTGAGTGATTTGAGGAGTTGGTCGGAGGTGATTTTGTTCCAGTTTCTCCGAGGAATAGGGAGTGGTCGGTTGTGGGTCAGGGTGGTTTTGTAGCTGAAGTGAACACAGCTGTGATCTGTCCAGTGGAGAGTTGTAGTGTGATCGAAGGAGATGTGCTTGCTGGAGGTGAAGATGGGGTCGAGCGTGTGTCCGGCTGTGTGGGTGGGGGTGTTAACGAGTTGTTTGAGTCCGAGATTGGCCAGGTTGTCCAGAAGGGCGGTGGTGTTGCTGTCGTGTTTGTTTTCAAGGTGGTAGTTGAGGTCTCCTAGAAGGATGTAGTTCTCGGAGGCGAGGGCGTGTGGGCTGACGAAGTCCATGATGTCATCGCTGAAATGAGTGCGGGTACCTGGAGGCCTGTAGATGAGGGTACCTCTAAGTGTCGTCCTAGGGTCGGTGTGGATCAGAAAGTGGAGGTGTTCTGCGGTTGCAAGATTGTCGTCGGAGCTGGTTGTGATTTTGATGGTGTTTCTGTGGATGATGGCGATGCCTCCTCCTGTTTGTTTGGTGCGGTCTTTTCGGATAATCTTGTAAGCGTCCGGTATTGCTATGGCGATGTCGGGAGCTGATGATGTGTTCATCCATGTTTCAGTAAGGAAGGCGATGTCAGGTGACGCAGTGTCGATTAGGTCCCAGAGTTCTGTAGCATGTCTGTGGACCGAGCGGGTGTTGAGCAGGATGCACTTTAGGCGGTTAGAGTCGGAGTGGTGTTTGGGGGGCGTGGATTTGGTGAGGGTTCTGAAGCAGTTGAACTTGCAGGAGAGGCAGGCGAAAGGGCCGTGGGTACGTCCTGGGGTGGCTTCGCAGCATTGTGATGTACGTCCGGGGTTGAGGGCGAGGAGAGCAGTGACATTATATGTGAATCTAGATGGTTGGGAGCGGTGGGGACCAGGGGGTCTAGCGCTTGGCGCGGGCCAGGCGCAGACGGGCGCAGACGGGCTTACCTTTGGCGCACCTTCGGCGCGCATGGGGCGCGACCGCTGCGGGTGAACGCTGCGCGCAAAAGCATCTGTCATAAGTGGATAGTGGAGGGGGAGGGGCGAGGGAGGGTCAGCTGGGAAGGCGGGAGCGGGGTGGATACCAGGGCAGGGCGACACAACAACAACAACAGCAAAATGGCCAGCGGGCTTCCACGGAGCCAGCAGATGTCCTTAGGCAGTAAGAATCAATGTCTGAGCACTAACACAGAAGCGCAATATGGATATTCTAAAACAATGCAGGCAGCAAAATCACTCGTTAGTTTCCCTTTCTGCAAAGCGCTACGATTCCAATCAGAGCCAGCAGATGTCCTAAAGCAGTGAAAAACTATGTCTGAGCACTAACACAGAAGCGCTATACGGAGATTCTAAAACAATGCAAGCAGCAAAATCACTCGTTAGTTTCCCTTTCTGCAAAGCGCTATGATACCAATCACAGGTGAGGCAGGTCAGGGAGCAGCGTGGGGGAGCGACCTCGTCTGCAGAGAGCAGGGACGGTCACAGCGCGATGTGGGCAGGGCAGTGCAGGTACTGTTCGTGGGAGGGAGGGTCAGCTGGGAAGGCGGGAGCGGGGTGGATACCAGGGCAGGGCGACACAACAACAACAACGGTACCTGCAAACACAACAATGATGGACAGAATGTGGATCAATGTCACACATTCATCCCAGTCCAAAGATCTGGGCCCAAATCCATTGTTTTTCCACTCCACACCACCCTGGGTTAGACAATGGCGATATGCAAATCAGCGCTGACCCTGTGCCCCATGGGAACAGTCCAGTCCGAACTACAAAAGCCATGTCCTTCCCAGAACGGAAACAAGCATCCGAGGACCGGCCCGGTTTCGAGGTAACACCTCTCATCAGCCCGGCTAGCTTGATTCCAGTGGTGTGGAGTGCCTGGGACTCACGTCTGAGCATCCCCAGTACACTTAGAGCGGTACCTGCAAACACAACAATGATGGACAGAATGTGGATCAATGTCACACATTCATCCCAGTCCAAAGATCTGGGCCCAAATCCATCGTTTTTCCACTCCACACCACCCTGGGTTAGACAATGGCGATATGCAAATCAGCGCTGACCCTGTGCCCCATGGGAACAGTCCAGTCCGAACTACAAAAGCCATGTCCTTCCCAGAACGGAAACAAGCATCCGAGGACCGGACCGGTTTCGAGGTAACACCTCTCATCAGCCCGGCTAGCTTGATTCCAGTGGTGTGGAGTGCCTGGGACTCACGTCTGAGCATCCCCAGTACACTTAGAGCGGTACCTGCAAACACAACAATGATGGACAGAATGTGGATCAATGTCACACATTCATCCCAGTCCAAAGATCTGGGCCCAAATCCATCGTTTTTCCACTCCACACCACCCTGGGTTAGACAATGGCGATATGCAAATCAGCGCTGACCCTGTGCCCCATGGGAACAGTCCAGTCCGAACTACAAAAGCCATGTCCTTCCCAGAACGGAAACAAGCATCCGAGGACCGGCCCGGTTTCGAGGTAACACCTCTCATCAGCCTGGCTAGCTTGATTCCAGTGGTGTGGAGTGCCTGGGACTCACGTCTGAGCATTTATTTATTTATTTAAAACATTTATTAAGCGCAACTGTCACCTTGCAGGTATCCTGGCGCTGGTGGCTACTCCTGGGTTTATAGACAGGGAGGTTGAACTTTAACTAGCAGGCTAAAGGGGTGAAGGAAAGAGCCAAGTTTTGATTCGTTTCCTAAAAGGTAGGAGATGAGTAATTTGGCGGACATCGGCCGGCAAACTGTTCCACAGCTTAGCTGCCGCCACTCTGAAAGATCTGCCTCCGATCCTGGACTTCTTATATTTGGGGACTTTCACCAGGCAGGCAGTCGTAGACCTAAGTGTTCTGGTGGGAGTGTACCACGAGAATAGGCGTTGGAGAGGTCTAGGTCCTGCACCGTGTAGTGCCTTGAAGACCAGACAGAGGGCCTTGAAGGCAATACGCTGCTTCAGCGGTAGCCAGTGCAGCTCGGCCAGCGCAGCGGTGGCAGAGGATCTTCTGGTCCAACCAAGAGCCAGTTTGGCTGCTGCCGACTGAACTCGTTGGAGTCTGTCCAGTAGTGTCGCAGGGGATTCAAACAGGAGAGCATTACAGTAGTCAAGGCGACTAAGAATAGTGCACCTGACTATCAATGCTCGGGCCGAGGGTGGTAAAAGAGGCAGAACCTTGCGCAGTGAGCGCATGAGGGCTGAGCAGGTAGCAACTGTTCTTGAGACCTGCGTTTCCATGCTCAGCTGGTGGTTTAGCATGACGCCCAGATTGCGAGCACTGGTGACGGGTGGTGGGTTGTTAGAGTTTTCCGGGGGCCAGAACTCAGCAGGCAGAGGGCGGGGAATGCGGCTCGCCGGACAGAACAAAACCTCGGTTTTTGCGGAGTTGAACTGGAGGGAATTCCGGTGCAACCAGCTAGCGGTGTCTCTTAGACAGTTGTGAAAAGCTTCTAGGGGGATGGATTCTTCGCCCTCCCAAGAAAGCAACAGCTGAGTGTCGTCTGCATAATTTACTGTGGTCACCTTGTGCGATTTGATTAGCAGGACCAGTGGTTTCAGGTAAACATTAAAAAGAATCGGGCTAATAGAGGAGCCCTGAGGAACACCATGACGGACAGGGGAAAAGGCCGATTGGTATGGGGGAAGGGATACAGCCTGTTGTCTGTCACTAAGATATGAATAAAACCAAAGCAGGGCCGTACCAGCGATCCCTGCCTCTCTTAACCTCTCAAGCAAAATCCCATGATTGACCGTATCGAATGCGGCAGACAGATCCAATAAAATCAAGGCCACGGCTTGGCCCCTGTCTGCACGCATTCGAAGCTCCTCCATGGCAGTGAGCACAGCAGTTTCAGTGCCATGGGCCGGGCGAAACCCGAATTGGAATTCGTCTAAGACGTGGTGCTGCTCGAGATGGTTTGAGAGGCAGTTGCTGACCCAACGTTCGAGTACCTTCACCGGGAATGGCAAAAGTGATATAGGGCGAAAGTTGGACAGACATTCTGGATTCAGCGTGGGTTTCTTCAATAACGGAGTGATGAGCGCTTGCTTCCAGGGAATGGGGACGATACCACACCTGAGGGATTGATTGCAAATCATCCGTAAAGTATGAAATAATTCGTGCCCACAAGCTTTCCAGATTTTCGGAGGCAGAGGGTCGAGGGGGGATCCAGAGGTGATGGCCAATGCAACTTTCTCAAACTCAACTTGAGAGATAGGAGGGAAGTCCAAGAGCTCATTCAGGGGAGGACAGGCTAACCTTGGACAGTCAGGATTGGTGAAGCCAACTTCAGGAGGGGTCAAGTGAAGATGTGCCGGAGACATTGCCAGATTATTAATGATAGTCTCAATTTTATCAGTAAAAAACTGAGCGAGACTGTCACAAAGGGTCTGAGATGGGGGAATAGAGTTTTTAACACAATCAGGATCCAAGATATTGTCCAGGATCTGAAATATACTTTTAGAACTATTGGCCGCATTGGCTATAGTAGAGCAGTAGTAGTTCGCCTTACTTTCTGCAATGGCGGTTTTGTAGTCCTGGAGTAACTTTTTCCAGCGGGCTTTGTTAATATTGCAGTAACCTTGTCTCCACTTTCTCTCAGCCTGTTTACAGGCTGATTTGAGGGATTTGAGGGACTCGTTGTACCAGGGAGCAGGTGCTCTACCTTTGGGTTTGCAATGTTTTAGGGGGGCAACCGAGTCCGCAATGGAGGTGATTCTGGAACTAAAGGATCTATAATTGTTTTCCACTGAACTAGTGGGAGAGAATCTATCCTGAACTTCGAAAACTTTGGTGGAGGTGCTAAGTTTATCTAAAGCTTTCCAGTTTCGGTAAGAGAATTGTGGTGGCGGATGATTCTTGGGCTTTCTTATTGTGGCATTATTGATATAAAGTTTAATGAGCGAGTGATCAGTCCAGCTCATAGGCAGAATGTCGCCTACTTGAGTTAGGCCCGGACTCGAAAAGATGAGGTCGAGACGATTGCCTGCGGAGTGAGTGGGGACCTTTATCAGTTGGCAAAGGCCCACGTTCTCGCAGGACAACAGAAGATTTCCCAACCCGGTGTCCAGGCTGCCGTTTGGCCAGAGATTGAAATCTCCTAGAATGATAAGTTTGCTATGAGAGGTTGCCATATTAGTGATGGTCATGAGGAGCATTTGCTGTTGCGAAAGGAGAAAGGCCCCAGGCGGTCGGTAGCAGATGATCACCGTAAATATGCCTCCAGAGTGACAGTTTATGGCCAGACCAAAGAGCTCTATCCCAGGTACCGGATCGATATCAATGGTATTAATCTGCCACGCGGCTCGGAAGATGACCCCAACTCCGCCACCGCGGCCTTTGGGTCTGGGAAGATGAAGGATGTTAAAGTTTAAGGGGCAGGCAGAAGCTAAGTCGGTCTCACAGTTGGCGTGTGTCCAGGTCTCAGTAAGAAAAAGTACATCTAAGTGATGGGAATCTATAAGAAGATTAATTTCGGTGGCGTGCTTCGGTAAGGATCTGACATTCAGGAGGCCTCCTGTAATTAGGCCCTTGTGAGTGAAGTCAGTTAAGGGAGGTGCAGTCTCTTCAAAGGTGAGCTTACCTTCGTGTGCCTACCCTCGTAGGTTGAGCAGCGTGTCGCGGGTGTAGCCAGGTGAATGCAGGCTGAGACAAACCGGGTTTGTGGCGCTAAGCGCGTCCTCGTCGCGGACGAGCGCAGACGAGCTTGCCTTTAGCGCGCCTTCGGCGCGCAAACGGCGTGCCCGCTGCGCTCGTCCGCTGCGCTTCCGAGGATGGCACATGGCTTATAGTAGCAGCTGATGACGTTGGAGGGGGCGTGGCCAGCAGATGTGGGCGTGGCTACGCTCTCCCTCGGCGTGCCAATGGCGACCAGAAGCAGCGTTTGTGGGGGATAGGCAGTGTCAGCTAGTTATCAGCTGCACTGCGGAGTCAGGGTGAGTCAGGAAGAGCGAGTGCAAGATTTCAATTTTAAAATACAGTAAACACACAAAATGTTAAAAGCAGCTCAGATCAAGACTCCCGGCTTTCCGCCTCAGGAGTAACACAATTAGTGAAGCGTCGCTCGTTTCCAGCGCGCTTTAAGCGATGCGATAGCGGGGGGCGTGGCCAGCAGGTGTGGGCGTGGCTACGCTCTCCCTCGGCGTGCCAATGGCGCCCAGAAGCAGCGTTTGTGGGGGATAGGCAGTGTCAGCTAGTTATCAGCTGCACTGCGGAGTCAGGGTGAGTCAGGAAGAGCGAGTGCAAGATTTCAATTTTAAAATACAGTATCCCCAGTACACTTAGAGCGGTACCTGCAAACACAACAATGATGGACAGAATGTGGATCAATGTCACACATTCATCCCAGTCCAAAGATCTGGGCCCAAATCCATCGTTTTTCCACTCCACACCACCCTGGGTTAGACAATGGCGATATGCAAATCAGCGCTGACCCTGTGCCCCATGGGAACAGTCCAGTCCGAACTACAAAAGCCATGTCCTTCCCAGAACGGAAACAAGCATCCGAGGACCGGCCCGGTTTCGAGGTAACACCTCTCATCAGCCCGGCTAGCTTGATTCCAGTGGTGTGGAGTGCCTGGGACTCACGTCTGAGCATCCCCAGTACACTTAGAGCGGTACCTGCAAACACAACAATGATGGACAGAATGTGGATCAATGTCACACATTCATCCCAGTCCAAAGATCTGGGCCCAAATCCATCGTTTTTCCACTCCACACCACCCTGGGTTAGACAATGGCGATATGCAAATCAGCGCTGACCCTGTGCCCCATGGGAACAGTCCAGTCCGAACTACAAAAGCCATGTCCTTCCCAGAACGGAAACAAGCATCCGAGGACCGGCCCGGTTTCGAGGTAACACCTCTCATCAGCCCGGCTAGCTTGATTCCAGTGGTGTGGAGTGCCTGGGACTCACGTCTGAGCATCCCCAGTACACTTAGAGCGGTACCTGCAAACACAACAATGATGGACAGAATGTGGATCAATGTCACACATTCATCCCAGTCCAAAGATCTGGGCCCAAATCCATCGTTTTTCCACTCCACACCACCCTGGGTTAGACAATGGCGATATGCAAATCAGCGCTGACCCTGTGCCCCATGGGAACAGTCCAGTCCGAACTACAAAAGCCATGTCCTTCCCAGAACGGAAACAAGCATCCGAGAACCGGCCCGGTTTCGAGGTAACACCTCTCATCAGCCCGGCTAGCTTGATTCCAGTGGTGTGGAGTGCCTGGGACTCACGTCTGAGCATCCCCAGTACACTTAGAGCGGTACCTGCAAACACAACAATGATGGACAGAATGTGGATCAATGTCACACATTCATCCCAGTCCAAAGATCTGGGCCCAAATCCATCGTTTTTCCACTCCTGTTCTGTTCTGGGAAGCACATGGCTTTTGTAGTTCGGACTGGACTGTTCCCATGGGGCACAGGGTCAGCGCTGATTTGCATATCGCCATTGTCTAACCCAGGGTGGTGTGGAGTGGAAAAACGATGGATTTGGGCCCAGATCTTTTGACTGGGGTGAATGTGTGACATTGATCCACATTCTGTCCATCATTGTTGTTTTTGCAGTAACCGCTCTAAGTGTACTGGGGATGCTCAGACGTGAGTCCCAGGCACTCCACACCACTGGAAGCAAGCTAGCCGGGCTCATGAGAGGTGTTACCTCGAAACCGGGCCGGTCCTCGGATGCTTGTTTCCGTTCTGGGAAGGACATGGCTTTTGTAGTTCGGACTGGACTGTTCCCATGGGGCACAGGGTCAGCGCTGATTTGCATATCGCCATTGTCTAACCCAGGGTGGTGTGGAGTGGAAAAACGATGGATTTGGGCCCAGATCTTTTGACTGGGGTGAATGTGTGACATTGATCCACATTCTGTCCATCATTGTTGTTTTTGCAACAACAACAACAACAGCAAAATGGCCGGCGGGCTTCCACGGAGCCAGCAGATGTCCTTAGGCAGTAAGAATCAATGTCTGAGCACTAACACAGAAGCGCAATATGGATAATCTAAAACAATGCAGGCAGCAAAATCACTCGTTAGTTTCCCTTTCTGCAAAGCGCTACGATTCCAATCAGAGCCAGCAGATGTCCTAAAGCAGTGAAAAACTATGTCTGAGCACTAACACAGAAGCGCTATACGGAGATTCTAAAACAATGCAGGCAGCAAAATCACTCGTTAGTTTCCCTTTCTGCAAAGCGCTACAATACCAATCACAGGTGAGGCAGGTCAGGGAGCAGCAGTGAATACCAAGTAGGCGCAATACTTTCCTATATGTGGCATGCAGAGTACTTGAAGGCAATTTGCACCAACAAAACTGTAGGAGTGGTATCTATGAGGTAGATCCTTTGTCCTGAAGAAAAGCCATGGGGATTGGCTTGAAACATGTCGGCCATTAGAAGGGCAGGTACATTATAACTAGGGCTCCCGGTTTTATGGTATTTTTCTTTTTACATTTATGTCTGTATTTATCCATGTTTATTTTTTGTCAACTTTATCTGTATTAATCCATATTTATTATGGATTTTGTGAAAAAACATAAAGTTGAAACTGGTATATTTCCACATGTATTTAACCAATAAATATGCACTCATGCTTGAATGTCTGGCAGGTTTCAGTGATATGAATATCTGCAGAAGATAAATCAAAGCACTTATATGAAAAAATGCACATTTCAGTATCTGCCTTGTGCATATCTACTCCTGTTTAAGCCTCTTTACTAAAATTCCTTTCTTTTTTAACCCCTTACCTATCAATCCACACTGGCAGTCATGGCAAAGTGTATTTAGAATCACTCAAAAAGCACCCAATTTCCGTTTTTATCCACATTTAAAAATAAATACAGACAAGAAAATAATTCTTTTTCTGTCTGTATTTATCTGTAAAAATCTGTAAAAAAAGAAAATAGAGAGCCTTAATTATAACATATACTTTTTAGCTCCCCGTTTTAAATCATACCGCTCTGAGGACGTATTAAATAGTATCTTTTACCTGCAAGGCAGGTATTTTTAACCTCCACCCAGAACCCCTCCCACTCCTATTCCTTTCATTATCTGGAGTACACCACTTAGTGCTCCCACAGGTATACATCGTTTACAACGATGTTTTCACAACGCGGTACCTTTACACCGCGGCTGTGACAACGCAAGTCGTTACCACGACTTGCGCTGGAGGGCGCTCAAGGTCTAAAAATAGTTAATTTACTATCCTAACACCTTCCCTAGGGTCCACGGGGACTGGTGTTAGAATAGTAAATTAAACTATTCGAAATCCGCGCCCCCCCAACGCAAGTCGTGGTAACGACTTGCGTTGTCACGGCCGCGTTGTAAAGGTATGCGTTGTGACGGTACGCGTTGTACCGTCATATATCCGCTCCCACATAATCCATAGGTCACAGCAAGCCCCGTTCTGTAGTGGAATGGGATGAACCCTATGATGAAGCATGCCACCAAGGGGCAACGCTGGTGGGTGAAGGTTATATAAGAAAAGCACAAGTTTTCTCCCCATCCCTTGGAGGGGTAGCATAACTAGCATGGACAGGCTCTCTCTTTTTTCTGAAGACATTACTGATGACGTTATCCAGGGAGTGGGTTTTTAAAACGTTTCTGAGACTTAAAGATATATACTAAGCTACTGCATAACTTAAATTACTACTCTTTCTCTACTACTAATGAGTGATACTATTTCTAAGATAGGTCATCTCATCTAAACACCCAGTTTTATAAAGGGTGTACTATTAATTAGTAAACTACCCTCTACACTACCACATGTTCTTTGCTGATCCTCTGCAAAATTGTGGCAACATTGAAATAAATACACATTTTGGCCCCCGGTGGGGACCCCTTGGGACACCAACACCAGTCCTAGGGTGTCAGGGCATTCCCACCCTGCCCCCTTTTTATAACCTTATTGTTTAATACTCGGACGAGTCCGAGTCCCAAGATGACTGCCAGCTCTTCCTGGTTGAAGTGTTGGCAGTCAATCAGATCTCAGCATGAGATCTGTTGGATCTGTGGAGGATTCACGTCTCTAGAAATCTGTGTTTCTTTTCACTGCCAGTAGGTAAAATATATATGAGCAAGGAGTGAGGTAAACTCCGAAACGCATTGTTTTTTATTCTTTGTTGTTCATGTGTGAAATAAAATATACGCTCTGCTGGAAAATCGAGTGGCAGCTCTGATTCATTTTTCCGGGTGCCTCACACTAGGATATGTTGTAGTTTGTGCTGGATTTATGAGGCTCGCTACCTCGCTGACCACTCCTCACTAGAAGAGGCTCGAGCATTCGCAAAATACTGGTTGGATATAATTTGTAATTTGTAATTTGTAATTTATATTTATATAGCGCATTATCACCAGCGGTCTCTAAGCGCTTATATATATATATATATATATATATAGATATATATAGATAGATAGATAGATAGATATGTATATATATGTATTATATATATAGATATTGATATAGATATAGATATAGATTATAGATATATACGCTGATCTCCTGCCGTTCTCTAACTGCATCCACCTCAGGGAGCCGGTGCGAAAAACAAGAACCCTGTGCGTCGCATATACAGGAAAAAGGACTAGCACACCTGAGAAATTACATCAGTGAAAAGTTTAATAAGAAGGCTGACGCGTTTCGGCCAACACTTGCCCCTTAAATAAAACATCATCATCAACACAGAAGACAAACTGCACATACTTCAGTGCATAAACCCATATATACAATAGCCTATCACATGAAAAATGCTGCAAAATATTTCATACCTACAGATATGGTGACCATACAATCCTGTTCTGCCTTAAAGATCTCAGGGTTGCTGCAATTGTGCTTGGCCCTGAGCAACTCACCGTAAGGAATAATTCACTTGAGATTGAGAGGATGATGGTTGTGGGTGTGGAGAATACTGTTACCCGCAGTTGTTTTTCTAAAAAGACTGGTATTAATAATGCCATCCTGGACAGTTACTAGCACGTTCAAGAACTCCATAGTAGGAGTCGCGCGCACAGTGACCCAAAATGGCCACCTAGCGTAGGAGCTCCGCATTGCGCCGGACTCGTAAAGCTTTTTATAGCATTTTTTCTACCTTCCCCACTGTAATGCTGCCATCACATTAAATCGGAAGGGAAGCGCTTCTAGATGATGCCTTTTGCTGTTTGCGCTGACATGAGGAAATAATGAAATCGTTCAGGTGAATTTTTTATGCTGTTCTACGGCTGCCATTTTGTCTCGTTCCTGCCGGTTTTCTCCTCATAATTCGCTTCAGGATGCCTCTAACGGCAGTTTTTTTAATACTTCCAGCATGTTTTAAGTACTTTTTCTCTGTGACTCTTGTTCTGCTGTGGGAGGTCTTCAATTCTGTCGGAATTTTGAAGTATTGTGACCTTTAATTCGAGTAGTATTTTTTGCTCTCTTTTTTACCTCAACCCACGGGTGGGAGTAGACGCATTTTACAGCACTCCAAGTTTGACGCAAATACTCCTGCCACTTCTGAAACCAGTGTCTCTACTTTCAATAAATGTTCATGTTTATCTCAATTATCACCACAAGGAGACTGTCTTAATTTCACAGAAAGTCACATTGCTATGGCGTCTAAAAGGCCGTTACCGCTGACTACAGGCAAGAGGCTTAAACAGGATCCTCCTTCTCCTCCTAAGTCTTCTTCTCCAGTTTCCTTGGACATAGTTTGGGAGGAATTACTCGCCCTCTGACCATTTATTGAGGAAACCAATTCTCGCCTGCAAACGTTGGACGATAAATGGTCTTCCATGGTGTCCCGTATCACTGTGGTGGAACAGCATCTGAATGATGTACAGGTCTCATCTACCAAATTGTCCTCGTTGGAGAAAGAAATATTACAATTGAAAAGAGCGACTGAGGATTTGGAAAACAGGAACCATTGCAATAATCTACGCATTTGTGGCCTTCCTGAGGGACTTGAAGGTGACGATCCCGTCACATACTTTACATCTATTTTGCATTGGTTTTTGGATCTCCCTTCTACCACCAAATTGAACATACAATGAGCTCATTGACTGGGACCCCGTCTTTCCACATCATCTGCCCCTTCCAATCCTTGTGGAATAATTATTTTATTTCTACAATTCACTGACCACTTGCTGGTATTAAATGCTGCGAAAACCAAAAAGAATCTCTCGTGGCAAGGCAACAAAGTATTTATTTCTCAGGATGTTTCTGATCTTCGTCCCACTCTTCGCTCCTTAGGTGCAAGCTATGGCTTATTCTATCCATGTCTATTCAAAGTTACAGGTCTCTACAAGACTTCTACCTTTGAAGATCCAGCTGAGCTCTGCATATTTATCCAATCTCACTCTACTACGTCTGGAACTTGACTGTCGTATTTCTTTTATTGTAGTATCCCATTGATGTTGTTGTCTTACTCCCTATTTTTCAGACTCCATTGCTTTTTCTAGATTTAATCTACATAACTCCTTGTTTTCTTTACAGGTATATTGTTTTTACTTTAGTCTTCTTCATGTACTCACCTCATCCTCTTGTTTTTCATTAGACGTCCTGTTGTAATATTTGATCCCCTCGTCTGATTCATTTTGTGTTATTGGATTCCATTGTGCCATTTTATTCTCTTCACATATGTCTTTGTTTCCTTTTACAGGTTCAATGTATTTTATCATCCACTATCCGAGTTCCTTGTTTCCGCTACTGCTTATACTTATTTTAGTGATGTCCTGGTGTGATATGTTGCCGACTTGTTGGGTGTGCTGTTTTAATTGTCCCTTGCCCCCTCTCATCCCTTCCTTGTTCCTGTAAGGTACGTATTACAGTCGTCATTTGACATGTACTGTCTTCTTTTGCTCTTACTCGTTCTTCCCTTCCTTTCCTCCCTCCTTATTATTTCTAATCCCCTTTCTTCCTCGTTAATCTTAGATTTGTCCGCTTCTGACCGTTTTTTCTATTTCCTTCCCCCTTTACTCATTTATTGTTTGCTTTACTTCTTCACTATTGCATTCTTTGTTCCTTATGTGTTTTTGATGACTTTACATTCAGATTTATTTCATGGAATGTGAAAGGGTTTATCAACCCTATTAAGAGACAGAGAATATTATCTCATCTTGCCTCTTACAACCCAGATCTAGTGCTTTTACAAGAGACTCACCTTTCAGAAGCTGAGGCATTAATATTAAAGCGTGGTTGGGTGGGTTCAGTTTTATTCTCTCCTACTTCAAATTAGAATAATGGTGTCATAATTTAGTGTCATAAAAAACTGAAATGTAAAATGATATTGCAAGAAATTGATACTGAAGGGAGATGGTTGTTAGCTGTTATTATTTAACAATATTTCTTTAACCGTTTTTAATGTTTATGGGCCTACTCATCCTGATTCTTCTTTCTGGCCTCAAATTACACAGAAATGTATTCAATTTAGAGATGACTTTTTTATACTTGGAGGTGACTGCAATCAAGTTGTTGACCCCTATATTGATCACCAATCTCAGGTTCGCTTCTCTCCCCACACATCACACAAACAATTTCTTGACACTATATCCCAATCTCATCTTGTTGATTCTTTGAGACTCTCTCATCCCGATTCTCTTGATTTCTCTTTCTTTTCTCCCCCTCATAACTCCCTTTCTTGTTTAGATTATATTTTTCTTTCTCAATCTTTGTCTTAAAATCTGTTATCCTCCTCTATTGAACCTATTGTTATCTCTGATCATGCTCCAAATATAACTGATCTTGATTTACTCCCACCACATCCCAGGTCCTCCCGTTGGTGTTTTAATAATTCTCTCCTTCTCGACCCTCTTTTCTCTTCCTCTTTTGTCACTTTTGCTAACGAATTCTTTGATCTAAACAGTGTCGCCTCTAATTCCCCCATGTTCTATGGGACTCTTTTAAAGCCACTGCGAGAGGCTTCATTATAGATTTTGTTAAAAAAAAAACTCTTTCTTCAACATCATAAAGCTACCCTAGCACACATTAAATCCTCAGAACATAAATTTTATATGTCATCAGCGGATTCTGTACTTCCAGCTTTGATACGGGCCAAATTAACATTTAACAAAACTTCTACTGATAATGCATCTTCAATTCTTCTTGGTAGCAGTGCTCGCTACTATGGAGGTCACAATAAGGTTGGAGAACTTTTTGCGAACTATTTTAAATCCCGTAAAGATCGTACTCTGATTGATTCTATCTATTGGTTCCCTTCTACACAAGGATCAGGATATTCTTAATGCAATCAAAATGTTTTATATGGACCGTTATACCCCAGAATACCCTCCCTCTAGCTCCCATGTCCAATCCTATCCAACCTTCCAACCCCATCTACTTCCCACCTCAATCTAACAGATCTTGAAACAGAGTTATCGCTTAATGAATTATCCTCTGCGCTAAAGGCTTTAAAAAAAGGGAAAACTCCTGGCCCGGATGGCTTTTCAGCTGAATTTTACTTGCATTTTTTTAACCTGTTGCTTCCTAAACTTTTAAATCATTTTTACTAATTTTTCTGCTCCGGGAAAACAGAAGGCACCTTTCAAGAGGCTACAATCTGCCTAATTCACAAGGAGGGTCGAGATCCCATGTTTTGTAAAAACTAGCGACCGATTTCTTTGGTCAAAGTAGACTATAAGCTATTTGCCAGATCACTCGCATTACGTTTAGATCCACTTATGCCTCACTTGGTCGGCAAGGAGCAATGTGGTTTTGTCAAAGCTGATTTCGGATAATTCTCGCCTCTTTTTTAATGTTCTAAACAAGATTCGTTCTCTTTCCACATCTTTAGCGGCCATTTCCACCGACGGTGAATGAAAAAGCATTTGATAGAGTAGACTGGTCCTTTCTATTTGCTGCTTTGAAATGGCATGGTTTTGGTCCCAAATTAATTTCACTTATTTCTTTATTATACTCTGCGCCTAGATCTTCGATATTAATTAATGGTTGCGTCTCATCCTTTTTTCCCCTTAAACGCGGAGTTCGTCAAGGCTTTCCCCTTTCCCCCCTTCTTTTTGTTCTTGCCTTTGAACCCTTCTTATCTTCAATCCATAATAATGATTCTATTTCTGGATTTTCTTATGATGATCAACATGTAAAACTTTCCGCTTATACGGATGATATTCTACTTTTTATTTCTGATCCTGAAACCTCTGTGTCCCCTCTATTACAAGAATGTACTTATTGTTCCCTTGTTTCTGGATATGAAATCAATTTAGACAAAACAGAAATCCTCCCTCTCACCAAATTTTGTCTCCCACATTCTTTTTCTCCCCTGGTTTTGCTTGGAGTGGTTCCAAAATCAAATACTTAGGTATGTGGTTCTCTAACTCCATCGCCTCTACTATTAGATTAAATATGTCTGTGGTCCTCTCTCGGATTGACAAACTACTTTCCTCTTGGAATCCTCGTTTTCTTTTGTGGTGGGGTCAATTAGACTCAATCAAGATGATGATTACCCCTATTTTGATTTATGCTCTTTCTATGCTCCCTGTACATATTCCCGCTTGTCATTTTAAACAAATTGACTCCCGTCTCTCTAAATTTCTCTAGAAAAACAAAAGGGCTAGAATTTCTTTATCTTCTCTTCGTAAGACAAAATCTACTGGAGATGTTAATTTTCCTGACTTCTGCCTTTATCACAAATAATTTTGTCTTCGCCAGGTCTCAATGTGGCTCCTTTCTGAACCCTCGCCTTTCACTCCCCTTTGACTTTCCATTGAACGCGCCTTATTATTGCCTTTCTCTTTCAAAGAAGTCCTCGCTTTTTCTGCCAAAACCTCTCACACTTCTCTTCCCTTGTTTAAACACACTTGTTCTTTATTAAGTTCTCTCATCGCTCCAAAGTCTATGTCCAGAGAATCCTTTTTAGAGTCACCTATTTGGCATGATTCCCTTCTTGTTCTCAATAATAGAACCATATTCTGGAAAACTTGGAGACTGAAGGGTATAATTTGGGTTAAACACTTTTATTATGGCATATCTCCTTGTTCCTTTCCCCAATTTCAAGCCACATTTCGATGTCCCCGTTCTTTCCTACAGAAATTTTCCATTCTAATGACGGTTATCCTTGATATATTTTACTCCCTTCCATTTTCCCCCTCCCCTGTTCCAAACTCTCATGGGAATCTGACCTGGGATGTGAGTGGAACATTCCCATTTGGGATAAACTTTGGTCACGTTCTCTCAAAATCTCTCACTCTGCCTCTTCACTCAATCTATGTTCTTTCTATATCACAGACTTTATCTTACTCCTGCTTCCTTGGCTCGCTTTTCTCTTTCTACTGATACCAACTGCTGGACTTGTGGCTCCTCAAATGCTGATATTATGCATCTTCTCTTCCTTTGCTCTTCTGTTTCTACTTTTTGGAAGAAAGTTTGGTCCTATATTTCTCGTCTATTTAATATTTCCATTCCCTACTCCATTTCTCTTCTTTTCTCTGGAAGTCTATCAGATTCTTTAGATCTTTGCCCCCATGAACATGGTCTCTTTGACCTCATGCTTGCTTTAGCCTTCCAACACATCACTCTTTACTGGAAAAAGCTCACAAAAATCTCCATCCAAAACTGGTGGAATAGTTTCTGTCACTTTCATCGACTTGATATTGCTTTTGCCTCCTCCTGCAAACCAATGGTTAATCGAGATCGCGTTTGATTACCTCTCACTACTTATTTAGATAATCTAGCATTAACACATAATTTTCGTTTAAATGCTCAAAATGTTGAACCTCCCTGAATGCTTATCGTCTCTGCTCTTAGATTTCTATTTTTTATTGGTTTAGTATATGTATAGTGTTTTGTTAAAATGATCCCTCACATTCCTTTATAAAATGCAGTTTCCTTTTTGCCTCAAATTGTAGTCTTTGTCCATTGACAAGATCTCCCTTTCTCCCTTCCTCTTCCCCCTCATCCCTTCAAAATTTAAATAGCTTTCTCTTCTGTTTTTTAATACCAGCCATTTTATTGATATATTTCCTTTTTAAGATGACTTACTTTGTATTGTTGGGCTTCTGTGATTTTATTATTTCTTCCAATAAAGCATTTAAACTTTTAAAAAAAGAACTCCATAGTAGTTTTATGATTATGTATATGTTTAGTGTTGTATTGTCAGGCACATATGTACTGCAGTTTTTGTTTACTGCGATGCTTGAGTATACATTTTCTGGCACTTGGCAATTTTTTGACGTGTATTTGATTTAGTATGAAGATGCATTTGCATGTCATTCATGTTGTCTGTTTTAATAGCCTTCAATACAGGAGTTTCATCTGAAGTTTATAAACCACTTGGCAGGAGTATATGTGTTTAACCTGTTCATGTCAATACAGGTATTTTGTCTGATGTTCATAAGCCACTTCGTAGTGTAGTTTTGTTTAACCCTTTTATGTTGTTGTATGTAATGGTCTAAAGGCGTAGGGCCATTTTCTGACACAATTGATTACTGTGATGACAGAGATACTGCTTACTATTGGGTGAATACACATGGCCCCGCCTCACTGAATGTTCCATGTTGGCTATCAATATCGATCTTATTAATTAATGCGGGCTTGCTATGTTTTTGACATCGCACCACATACCTCCAGGTATGAAATATTTTTCCGCCTTTTTATGTGATACGCTATTGTATATATGTCTATGCACTAAAGTATGTGCAGTTTGTCTTCTATGTTGATGATGATGTTTTGTTTAAAGTGCACACATTCATGCATTACTGTAACGCACTCACGGGGAGCTTTTCACATCAGGCTTCTTTATTATGAAGCGAGCAAACGCGTTTCGGCGTCAAGCCTTCGTTGGTGTTCATGACACCGCTATCGTGACAGGCTAATAAAGTTTCTTCATTTCATGGTAACAAAGGAAGGACCATTACCCTTTAGCAAACAATGGGCGCCATCTTGGAGTATATGTAAGGCGCAATACCATTACTTACACATATTATGATAATTAAACCACAACACAATTGAGCCATTACATGTACAAATGGTTTTATCCTGCAATAATTTGTGGGGCCAGGGGTATGCCGATCTATGGCTCAATTGTGTTGTGGTTTAATTATCAGACGAACAAAGCCTCACACAGAGAAGTAGACGGGTCGGTATAGACCAAGAGGCTCCGTGTAGTCCTTTTAAACCAACTTCTCAATTCCTTCCTCAAATGGCGCAGGATGCCATTGACATCTTCTCCGAAGCCATGTTAAGGGATTTGATGAAATTTCGAACAACAAAGGACAAAAAATCAACGAAAAATCCATTAACACGGGGACAAAGGGAGGCATTGAAAAACCTACAAGCTGATCCAACAGTAATCTACAAACCATCAGATAAAGGCCGCAACGTCGTCATATTGGCAAAGGATCTGTATGTCGGGGAAGCCAAAAGACAGCTAATGAACCAGCAACATTATGAGCATACCACCATGAAAAAATACCAGGATAGTGTGCAGGAATATGATAGACTGATTCAGAAGTGGCATAACAAGAACATGCTTAATACCGATGAATATATGTTTCTGCGATCCAATTATCCGGTCATTCCGACTTTCTACCAATTACCAACGATCCACAAAGATCTCAAGGTACCACCAGGCTGGCCCATAGTATCTTCAATGGGCAGCTTAACTGAGAAGTTGTCGACTTTATTGACCATTTTTTGTTCCAATCAGTTTTGACTTTGTCTTCTTACATCAGGGACACCAAGGATTTCATCATACATCTGAAAGAACTGGTCTGGGATCCCACCTATGTCCTGATTGTTATGGACATCACCAGTTTATACACTTGCATTGATCATTCTCAGGGTCTCAAAGCAGTCGAATATTTTTTGAACAAAAGACCTTTGAAATTTGCAGGACACAGTACTATGATAATGGAACTAACAGAGTTCTGTTTACTCAACAACATCTTTCTTTTTCAGGGGGACCTATTCAGACAGATCTCCGGGACTGCGATGGGCACCTGCTTTGCCCCCAGCTACGCAAATTTATTCGTCGGCTGGTGGGAGGAGCAGGTGGCCTGGTCTGAGGGTAATCGTGTGTGGACTGAAAATGTAATAAAGTGACATAGATACATAGACGACCTCTTTCTGGTGTGGAAGGGGTCGATGGAAAGTGCCAAAGATTACATCACTCACCTGAACAACAACAATGTCAATTTGCAATTTACTGGCGAAGTGAGCTCAGTGGCAGTGAGCTACCTCGATCTCCAGATAGTCATAAAAAACAATCAGGTAACCACATCTCTGTATCGAAAGCCAACTGCTGGTAACAGCATTTTACATGCTGACAGTGGGCATCCCACGAACCTCAAACTAAGCATTCCCTACGGGGAGTTTCTGCGTCTTAAGCGCAACTGCTCCCGGGAGGAAGACTTTCAAGACGCAGCAAGAGACAGTATTGAAAGATTCAAGGTGAGAGGCTATAGTCCATCTCACTTGAGTCAGACACTGAAGAAGGTAACCAGGATACCAAGAGATGAGTTGCTGAGGCAGGATAAAGGCAAGAAGAGTGAGGATGGAAAATTTCGTCTAATTGCAACCTTCTCTAGTGATGCCAATTTCTTGAAGGCAACTTTACATAAGAATTGGCACATCTTGAAAACCGACCCGATCATCGGGATGGACATCCCGAGTGGTCCCCTGGTGACTTTCAAGAGAACGAAATCCCTTAAGGATCTCTTGGTACATACAGCCAGATTCATCATCGGCATGTTTTGCGAGTCTGTAATAGCGAATAATAAGGAATCGCTATTACAGACTCGCAAAACGGGATTCATGTAGGAATCGCAATATTTATTGCGATTCCTACAGCTTCCTTATTTGCGATTGGCTAATTGCTAATCGCAAATAAGGAATAACTCCCCATTCATTCCTATGGGCCTAAAGGCCCATAGGAACGAATGGGAAGACATATCAATGTGCATATCGCTATTAGCGATTCGCATTTTGATTTTGCGATTTCAAGGTTGCAGGGGTGTCCAATGGACAGCCTGTTGCACCCCTGAAATGTAAATGTAGCCTGATGTTGCGCACACACATGTCCAAAGGACATGTGTGTGTGTAATATACCACTTAGAAAAATGCACTAAAGTGCATTTTTCTAAGTTTTCGCTATTTACCACGAAGTTACACTTCGCGGTAAATAGCGGCCAGAAATAGCGAATTCGCAAAAACAAATGGTTAATAAATTGCATTTAAGGAATCTCAAATACAGCCAGATTCATCATCGGCATGTTTTGCGAGTCTTTAATAGCGAATAATAAGGAATCGCTATTACAGACTCGCAAAACGGGATTCATGTAGGAATCGCAATATTTATTGCAATTCCTACAGCTTTCTTATTTGCGATTAGCTAATTGATAATCGCAAATAAGGAATAACTCCCCATTCATTCCTATGGGCCTAAAGGCCCATAGGAATGAATGGGAAGACTTATCAATGTGCGAATCGCTATTAGCGATTCGCATTTTGATTTTGCAATTTCAAGGTTGCAGGGGTGTCCAATGGACACCCTGTTGCACCCCTAAAATGTAAATGTAGCCTGATGTTGCGCACACACATGTCCAAAGGACATGTGTGTGAGTAACATACCACTTAGAAAAATGCACTAAAGTGCATTTTTCTAAGTTTTCGCTATTTACCACGAAGTTACACTTCGCGGTAAATAGCGGCCAGAAGTAGCGAATTCGCAAAAAAATGGTTAATGAATTGCATTTAAGGAATCTCAAATAGAGATTCCTTAAATGCAATTCCTCGCAAATATGCGATTTCGCAATTAGCGATTTTTGCATTTGGGATGATGAATCCCAAATGCAAAAATTGCGCTCGCAAAGGGCCAGATTCGCAGAATCTGGCCCTTTGCGAGACGATTTTCCTTTCATGAATCTACCTGATAGTCATTTAGACACTCCCAAAACAAAAGTCAACACCGTGGCAGAGATGAAAGGCTTCTTCCCATGCGGGAAATGCAAAGCCCGTGCACACAGCAAGAGGGTTTTGGGCTATGAAGTACCAGGCCTAAAAAAACGTAGATCCATCAACTCATACATCACCTGCCAAACATCACATGTGGTATACTGTTTGATGTGCCCCTGTAAGCTGAAATATATAGGGAGCACTATCAAAAGTGTAAAACTAAGAATTCTTGAGCACATGCGTGCTATAGACAACAAGGACATGACGTCACCAGTAGCACAGCATTTCGCGAATAAACATCGCAGTAATAGAGATGCTCTGCAATACTTTGGGGTTGACCAGGTGTTAGAAGACGAAAGGGGAGGTAATAGACTAACCAAACTCAGATGCCTAGAATCCCGTTATATCATTGACCTGCAAACTAAAATTCCCCCAGGTCTCAACAGCGGGGAAGAATTGGCCATCCACTTAGGAAAATAAATTCATGGACACATTACCAGGGCCACCACATCATTCTCATAGGATATTATATTGCCAATCCTGGCAATACTTTGAGGCTTTTTTGCGGTTTCTAGTGATAGGAACCGCCACAGCCGATCCACGGCAAGATCTATAAATGGAGATGTGTTTGATATTAGGCTATGCAATTACACACCATTATTTAATGTCAACATCTCGAGGTTACTTGCATGTGCCAAATGTATATGATGATATTGTCTAGAGTCATAGACCAAATGGTTAATGATTAAGACGGTCTTTAAGAATGTCATTTGAATTCTGAACTTCCTCTGAAAATAAGCAATGAGTAGCAAATAAGTTTTGCCGATTCACGGCATGATCAAGAGATGTATTTTGCGGTTCCAAATATCAGGAACCGGGCTGGCCGATCCACGGCTTAATGTATGACTGTTGACATGTCTGACATTTGATAAAACTGTTTGCATATTTCGAATACCGATCGCAAATTGAATGTATATTGTATTGACTAATTTGCACATTCCAAGATGGCGCTCGTACAATTTTGACGAGTAGTCCTACCTCACTTTTCTTTATGAGAATGCACGTTGCACTTTAAAGCGAGCTCCCGTGTAACACCCGTGTTGACACATTGACAAAGGGCTTGACCCGAAACGCGTCTGTGAGGAGCGCTTGAAAAAACTTGGAACAAGCTGACAAACACCCCGTGAGTGCTGCCTTTTCTTTCCCGGCTGGGGAGGAGACTTGGAGCGGTATTTAATACACGGTGCACCACCGTGTTAGCGACACCCACCGCTAGTGCCCTGTCGCTTTTGGTGCAAAACTTGAGCTGGAATATATATATACATATATATACATTCATATACAGGGAGAGAGAGCAACCCGAATCTCCTAGCTCACAACAGCCTACTTGCATAAAGTCTAATATTGATGCTCAGTATACTCGGAGCCACTGGAATTATTCAGTTCTGTCTGCAGCTGTGGCATTTTCAGCATAATTATGGCTTTGCTGCATTTGCCAGCTAATCCATTATCCACTGTATAATTTGAAGATTTTAGCAGAAAATACTGTTTAGAGTTCAATCATATCAAAGGTTACTAAGGACACAGTCACATATGTTGCAGCGCGGTGGAAGCCTCCTCCCATATGTTGACTGGTCACTTTTCAGGTGCTTTATGTTGTATTTTGGTGCTAAACTGGTACTAATGATTTGAAAATGGCAAAATAATTAACTAAAGCTATCATAAAATGTACCACATAATTTGCATTTTCTTGCCGCATAATGTAGTCAACCCTACCACATAATTTAATTATCCCCTGTAACATAGTTGCAGTGGACCTGAGTATATTTATAAGTGTTCGCAATTTGGGGGTTAACTGGAAGAGATGCATATAGTGCGTTGACCAGGCTCACACAATTCATAGCATACGAAAACGCTAGGGTTAGAACATTTATGAGGCTGTGCGTCACTTTTACGCCGCCGGTGCGTCACTTTTTGTGACCCACCAGTGGTGTAAAAAATTCACCTTGTTGCGCCATATTTACAAAGTGACGCATCTAGGGAGATGCGTCACGTTGTAAAACCCTGCGTCACATTATATCTGCGACAGGTAGAATGTATGCAAGGGGGGGCGTATTGACGCAAGAAAGGGTCATGGAAGTGACGCAGTGAAATCTATGAGATTTCACTGCGCCACTTCTAGGACTCAAATGCGTCAAAATCTTACGCCTGCCTCACAGCAGGCGTAAGACTGACGCAGGCCCTTTCACCATGTGAAAGGACACATTGCTGGAGTTGCGTCACTTTTGTGACACACTCCAGCAATGCGGCACTTTTGCGCCTACAGATACGCCAGAAATACTGACGTATCTGTAACTTCTTGCGACATGATGTGTCATAATGTAAATATGAAGCATCATCGGTGTCGCAAGGGGGGCGCAATGAAAAGTGACGCATTGCTGTTTTCACGCAGCGATGCGTCACTTTTCATAAATGAGGCCCCATGTCTCCTGATTTCTCAGAGGGTAACAACCAAAACATCACACCTGATGCTACCTTCATTTTAGATCTCGTTACACAGGAACTTCTCAGCACGCATCAATCTGACGCCACTCTTGCTGACGTGATGCCAGCCTGTGGCTCCAGCTCTCTCTGGGCCTAGTGACCCGGGGGCGGGGACTGAGCTTTGAGAGGGGCTGGCTGTACCTCCAGTGGGACAGGATGACATGGCATAAAGCAGAGAGCCTTTCCAGACTGCTGGCTCCTCTACGCTGTGATGAGATCAGCGTGTTCTGGTCTTTGTAAACCCCGGCCATGCACTTTCACAAATCCTTCCCTCATGTGATGTAGGACTGCGGCAGCCCGGGGGATGCAGATAAGGGGAGAGCAGCGACACCCCACACCCCTCCTGACAGAATAATGCTCACTCCAACACTTTGTTTTATTTTTTATATTTTTATTTTTTGCAGATTTATATAGCACGAACTCGATCCGAAGGTACTGGAGCGCTTTATATGAGCTTCTTGTATGTTTACACGTTTCTTTTCACAGTTACACAGGAACGCGAACCTCAAAAATACACTGCCCCGGCTATAAAACAAAAGCATTCTGTCCGAAGATTCTCAGGTAAACCTCAGTGGTGACTTCTGACCCCAGTGACTCCCTGGGCTTGGGAGGCACTGTCCCTGTGCAAAATCATTGGATTCTCCTGTAGGCCGGGCCTGCTCCACCTCAGACTCTTGGCACTCAGGCCCTGCCCGGCTTAGAGTTGGAATACATTTTCCACCGCAATAAGGCCCAGACTGTTCTCATTCCGTTCAGGCATTTAAACAAAATAAGCAACATTGATTTCCACAATAAACACAACATAATCCAACAAAACCGCAAGCTCCAATAAACCCAGAAGGCCTGGTTTATGCAGTTTTATCTCAACATAGCAAGGATAAGGGACAATCGCCTCTCAAAAGGAACAAGCATTGCCAAAGCCAATAGGTCTCACTTTTGCGATTTACGGCCTGTGACAATTTTTTTGGGCTATGCTGAACAGCATTGGTAAAATGCCCAGTGAAAAAAAGGCGCCATAACGTGGCCGCTGTTGTCGGTCGTGTCATTGTCCATGCACACGCATGCTTCTCCATGCATATGCATGCCTATAGAATGGCTTGGGTGCCATTTTTCAAAATGATTTTTACTGAACAACCTAAGATGCAGTGACAGCCGTGTAGGGCGTTCCACCGGCCGGTGATGTGGGGCGGGGGAGGGGCAGGGTAGGGGGGTGTAAAATGGGGAAACGGACGATTACAGGTAAGTAACGTAAAAAATAAATGAAACAAATTGTTTTGCGCGCGCTGCATCGCATTTGGCGTTGGAGCGAGCGCAATGAAATTTGTTTTATTTATTTTTTAAGTTACTTACCTGTAATCGTCTGTTTCCCGTATTTTACACCCCCCAACCCTGCCCCTCCCCCGCCCCACGTCACCGCCCGGTGGAACGCCCTACACGGGCCGTCGCTGCTAAAATGACAGGCATCACCTATATCGGTCAATAAAAAATTAAAAAAGAAAGGAAAAAAGACAGCGGCGGTTCCACCTCCCCCGCACAGCTGCAGAAATCTGGAAAAATAAAATGGTAATGAAAGGATTTTATTACCATTTTAGTTTTCCGGCTTTCTGCTGAACTGAGGGGGCAGAGCGGGCCCAGTGCGTCATTGCTGCTCATTGGCAGCAATGACCAGTGGCCCTGTCAGTGCGAATTGGGCATGTCGGGTTGGCCATCTACATTATTACGGCCAAACAGACATGCGCAATTCAACCTATCCAACCCGGCTGTCATAGACAGTCAGGTTGGAGAGCAGGCACAGGTCTTCAATGCTCTTCAGAGCGCTGAAGCAGGGTACTCCAGCCAATCCAGACACATCTCTCATGCAGCATGAGAGCAGTGTCTGGATTGGATAAGGAGCTGCGTGACCGCACACTTAGGAGTAGGGAGCTGGCTGGAGGAGTCGGGAGACGGCTGGAGAACACAGAGGACACGACGTGATGCAAGCTGAAAAGGTAAGTGAAACTTTTATTTTTATTTTAAAATGTTAATGTATATTTTATATTGTTTAATTTTATCTATTTCGACACCATTTTCGTGGGACACCAACCACCACTGAAAAAAGAATAAGAACATGAAAGCGCTTTATCAGGGGGACAGAAGCAATTTGCTACCTGACACTAACAAAAAATAAGTTTCTTTAAAAAAAAAAGAAAAATGGGTGGGAGGTCAAAGGAAATGTAGGTGGGAGAGCAGGTTGGAAGAGACAGTGGGCAGGGAAGCTCGAGGAGAGCAAAACAGGTTTGATAAGAAGCACACGAGGGAGACAGGAAAACAGGGTGGTGGGAGAAGCTTACAAGAGAGTCAGCAACACAAAGCACTGGGGTGGGAGGAGAAGTACATGGGAGAGCGATTAGCCACTAGGGAGAGAGCACACACAGAGTGGGTGCATGGGCATTTAGTAGCGGAAGTTGGCAAGAGAAACAGAAGAGGGAAAGACCTGGAAAACGCATTGAATGTGATGGAATACTTAACCAAAAAGTAAAAAGCTGTTCCCTAAACAGCAGTAGAAGGGCAAAGGACAACTTGTCAAGAGTCAAGAAAAGTGACGTGGAATCAACGGTACCCTGAGAATGGACACCTGGCAAACTGAAAAACTCCGAGGGGAGGGAGCTTGAAGGGTGTGGTTGTCGTAACAAAATAATTAAGAGAAGTATAAAAAATGCAAAGCATGGATATTCTGACATTCGGGCCGCGGATGTGTTTGAGGCTAGGTAGCCTGAGGGGAGTCGTCGGACAGAAAGGATCATTCGACGTGAAGGTTTCCCCTGCGCGAGAGCCCATGACACACAGTTTACTAATGCTGACAGTGTAAGGCCCTTGAGAATACAAGGCGAGCCCACACGGGCGTTCCGTGAGTTCTTGTTTTTAGTATCACTTATCCCCCAGTTTTGGTCACGCCTTAGCGTGCGTAGACCACCTGGGGTGATTATTGTTTGGTCCTGACGAATGCTGAGCACAATGAGCATCTTACAGCAGAAACATGTTGACCACTATAGCTACATAGGACACATGGGATCAAACTAACTCAACCTTTATTTGTCTACTTCACTTGTTTTTACTTGGAGGCTGGCTGTCCCTTTATTAAAGTAGGTACAGGGAACAGCTGTCTTTCTTTTAACTCCACATTCATATTTGAGTTTCGGGGCACTAATTCACTGGCCCTTTTAAAAGAACCCAATGATGAAACAAGTCACCACTTGTGTTGGTGACTGAGGGTTCTTTTAGCCGCTCTATATATATCTTTATATATATATATATCTTCACCTATCAAACCTTTCCTGGGATATATGGTCTAGTTACTATTATTAATTTTGACCAGCTTTGTATGGGCTGCACTGTTTAATTATTTATTTGCACCATTTTGTTGCTCTTTTGTTGTTGTTGCATAGATTATTCTATCAATGCGCCAACTAAAATGGAGGAAAATATTCAGCATTTTCCGAACACCCTCTATTCAATCTACCAGAAGAGTCTAGACCCACTGACATTTTGAACTTAAAAATAAGTAACATGATGTAAAGAAAAAAATGAGAAGCTATGATAAATAACTTTGGGAAAATCCCTTAACCTCCCTCTCCATTTGCCCATGCTCACTACAGCCATTATTTTCTAAAGTTAAAGCCCTCACTAAGGAACGAGATCATAAAGGCTTGTTGGCAATTTCGCCATCGTCAGGGGATCCCAGCAAACCCACAGATAGGGCACCATCAGACTGGAGTTGAAGAAGTGCAACTAAAAAAAAACCAAGGCAAATGGCCTTCTCTGTCTATGCACAAGGTATCTGGAACGATGTCCCCATATCCATCAGGAGTGCCTTGGCCCTGCTGCAATTTAGGAAACAGTTAAAGAATTTAGGAAAGAATTGAAGGCTCATCTCATTAAAAATACTACCTTGTTGTTAGAACTGACAGCCTTAGGGTGGTCTTCCCCCAGCTTTTTACCTGCCTCCCTCCATTTTTCTGTACACGTTTTTGCTGGCTTTAGGATTCGACGCACTTTACCCCGGCTAAGGTGCTTGTGCTCTCTCCTCTAAACATGATAACAGTGGCTCATACCCAAATGGCATATTTAATTTTCTTATACGTCTCTAGTAAAGTGCACTACATGTGCCCAGGGCCTGTAAATTAAATGATACTGGTGGGCATGCAGCACCAATTGTGTTGCCCACATATGTAGCCCCTTAACCATGTCCACTGCTGCGCCTGTGGATGTGCAGTTTACTGCCACTTCGACTTGGCATTTAAAACTACTTGCCAAGCCTTTGACTCCCCTTTTATTACATATAAGTCACCCCTAAGGAAGGCCCTTGGTAACCCAGAGGGCAGAGAACAATGTACGTAAAAGGCAGGACATGTACTTCTATGTTTTACATGTCCTTGTAGTGACAAGCAGCTAAATTCGTTTTCACTGCTGTGAGGCCTACTCCTTTCATGAGACAGAATTGGGAATTCCATACAATACCTTTATGCTGTAATTCCTTATCAGAAAGGAGTAGCTTTTTCATGTTTCCTGTTGTTGGAATGGTAATGATACATCCTCCATGCAGATTTAACATTACTAATTGAGAAATGCCACTTTTAGAAAATGACTAATTCTCTGCTTGTACTGCTCTGTATGCCTTACAGCCTGCCTCTAGTACAAGTCTGGGCTAGGTGATAGATCCATTTGGGCATTCCTTCTAGAAAGCCACAGGTACAGGAAAGGGCGTTGTATGATTTAGCACCCATCTGCGTTCATCTGCATTTCAATTGGTCTTCCAGGGCAGCTGGAAGGAAGTGTGTCACCCTTACCCTTCAAAGGGTAGTGGCCTGACCGCATACAAAAGACTGATAACCCTTCAGTGGTAGTCTGGAATGAGGGCTCGGATTGAAAGGGATACTGGTGCACTTCAAAACCACTCTTTAAAGTTTCCCTCACATCATAGACTGAATTGGGTATAAGTGCAGGGTCTCTGGCCCATCAAATCAGACATTTCTGGACCTACATTGAATCTCTGTCAGAAGAACGGTGGTGCTGCTCAAAGGACTCAATTGGACTGCTTCTCTGGAAGCGTTGCTTATCTGTTTGTTGCCCTGCTGCCTGCTGCTCTCTGACTCTGGCAAGGGAACTAAGCTCTGCCTTCCCTAAACAAGTGATCTCCAAGGGCATGTTAATTTTGCCTCCTGTTCCTGAGTCTCGGGGACACAAAAGACTTCCTGCAGTTCTGCTAGTCCTGCTGGGCTCTACCTCCTGTGAGTCCTACCCTTGCCTGAGGTGCCTCCTCCAAGTTCTGGGCCTCAGAAGTGGGTTCTGCAGCTGAGTCTCTGCCAAATCCAATGTGAAACAACATGAAGCCTCGCAAAGCCTTGACGCACATCTGACAGCTCTTGGAACCAACGACGGATGATGTGAAGCCTCGCAAATCCTCGCCTAACAGCCTCTCCGAACCAACACCAAATGGGGCAAAGCTTTGCAGCTTAGACTGCACTCCAGCATCCAAGGTACTGTATCAGGAGGCCTATGTGGGTTCCTGTAGCCTGCCGCTCTCCATTGCGGTCTGCCTGAACTTTGGATTTGCACCGGTCCCTCGCAACCTGAAGTAACCTTTTTAGTGATGCGCTCCTATCATTTCATTTCATAGAGCTTTATTCGGAGCATAAAACATGTCCATAAAAGCACATACAGTTGCATATACAAACATTTCATAGATTAAAAAATATAAAGAAAAATACAGTTGTAACAATAATTATGCAGTGCGGGATGGAATAAATATATTAAAACACAGTCATTAAAAACACATGCTTTTCCTTGCGCTGATAGCCCTCTGTAGGAAAATAGCCGTAAAAAAGCAAATGTCCAGATGATGCATATTAAAAAGCAATTTCATAGATTCTGTGATAGTTCTTACTCCAAATCTATTCAGAATAGGCTTTAAATAAATTTTCCGCAATTCACTGTACATGATACAAGAAAAAAGAAAGTGCACAGTACTCTGTTCTGTCTTGTGTTCACATGGACAGGGTCCCACAGGGCGCGTTTTTATATTAGGGCACGCAACCAGATGGTGTGCAGTTCCCATCCTCATTCTAGTGAGTACAAACTGGTGTGAGACTCTAGTCACCTGCGTCAAGTATGGATGTAATCCACTAAACTCATTCAAGCCATTATACAATTTACAGGTAGTAAGTTTTGAATCCTCCAAGGCACGCCTCTCTAAACAGGAATTCAAAAACATAGTCTTCAAATTTGACTTGGAGTTATCAGATACACAAAACCGATCATTGATCACATCATATCCAAAGACAGTTTGAAAATTTTCAATATTATATTTGATCCAGGGGATTTTCATGTGCTGGTCCAAGGTGAGGCAATCCTCTATGATAGCTCTGTTTAGTGAGGTGCCTTCATTTAACCAAACAGATCGCCACAATAATAAGGGTCTTAGCATGATTAAATCATTCAAGAAATGGGACCCCGTTTCCTTGTGGACCAGGGTGTTAGAAGTAGATTTGGGCAGACACAGGAGCCTTTTCAGGAAGTTGTTCTCCTCTATCTGTAGGCACCCGGCAGATGTTACACCCCAAACTCCTGCCCCATATAGGGCCGCAGATAGGCATTTAGATTGATAGATTTTTAGCATATCTGCTATACGTCTATTTCCCAATTTCTTTGCGAATACGAAAACCCCATTGGCACTTCTAATCATCTTAGTTTTAACCGCTTTGTGTTCGATGTCCCAGCTACCATTTTTTGAGAAATTAATCCCCAAATAGCAGAAATTGTCTACTTTTAAAACCTGTTCACCTTCTATAAAATAATGGGAGTTTGTTTTCGTTTTTGACTTAGCTCGGCCAGAGCACTCCATCACATAGGTTTTAGATCTATTGATCACCAATTTTCTATTTTTGATGAACAGAACAAACCTGTCCATCAATCGTTGGAGACCCAGGGGTGTCCTAGACAACAGTACGGCGTCGTCCGCATAGAGTAGCACTGGGATGTTAAGGCTATTAACTCTAGGGGCGTCAGCCGTAACTGCTTGTAGGGCAGCATCCACCTCATTGATAAAGAGAGTAAACAGTAGGGGTGCTAAAACACACCCCTGCCTGATTCCTCTCCCTATCCTAAATTTACTTGTACATTCCCCATTGGGCCCATATCGGACGCTAGTGCTAAATTTTTCATACAGGCGAGCTAGAAAATATACTATACTGTTGGGGGCTCCCATGTCAATCAATTTGGCCCAAAGTAGGGCGTGGTCAACCATGTCAAAGGCACTGCTTAAGTCGGCGAAACATAAGTACAACGACCCACTCTTGGCCTGTGTATATTTCCCGACCAAAAGTTCTAAATTTAAGCACTGCTCTATAGTTCCACGCCCCTTTCTGAAACCAAACTGGCTATTAGTTAAAATCTCATTCGATTCCGCCCATTCTTCTAATCTGGCTAATAAAACACGACTCATAACTTTAACTGATGAGTCCAGTAGGGATATTGGACGGTAATTTTTTGCTTCGCCCCGGTCTCCCTTCTTATAGATAGGGATTATAATTGATTCTGCCCAAGTAGGTGGTATTTTAGAGCAGACTGCAGCATTAAAAATGTTTGCTGTTTGCTATCTCAGCGCCAAGAAACCGCTCAGGTGTATGCTGCGCTTAATAAATATTTTAAACTTAAACTTTTTTAAACTTAAAAATCTTTGCCAGTAGGGGGCCCCATATCTCCGGGGCTATCTTATATACATCTATAGGAACCCCATCGGGTCCTTGGGCCTTCCCTCCTTTACTAGCTGTAATGCTGGCCATAACTTCCTCTACTGTAATATCTAGTGCAACTATAGGCCATCCGTTTCCTGGGGGGTCTATATTATTGCCAGAATCAAATATGGTCGAGAAATGTTGGATCCATGAGTCTATGCTCACATTAGATGTGAGCACTGGAACCTTCTCGTCTTTGAATAATGGACTATTTACAGTAGACCAGAACAGGTTACAGTTCCTTTGTTCTGCTGCTTGGCTTAGATTGTCCCACGCTTCCTGCTGTAACTCAGCCTTTCTGCGTTTAAGGACCAGTTTAAAATCCTGCCTAAGTTGGATCACTAAACACTTGTCTCTGGGTTTAGCTGCTAAAGCTTCTTTAAGATCTCTCCGGGCAATAGAACAAACATGATCAAACCATCCCATATTCTGTCTATTTACGTGCCCCACCTCTTTAGTGAACTTCTTACTGATAGTGACATTAATTCTGTCAAAGTGGTCGATACTGGCACCATCTGACTCCCCTTGTTCGAGAATAGCCGAAATTTCCATCATACAGCTGTTAATGATGGAATCAGATGTTTCTTCGGCTTTCCCACCCTTCCACCTCAGCCTAACTCCGTTAGTTCTGTGCGGTTCAATATTTACAATTGTACCCGAATTGGGAGTGGTGGTAGAATTCCAGATCTTAATTTCTATGGTAAGGCAGTTATGATCGCTCAACAATACATCAACCACATTGACTTCAGAGCACATATGTTTTAGGTAGGTAGACATGCATATAAAATCAATTACTGTATTAGCCCCCCTCCCTTTGAAAGTTGGGACGCTTTCTCCCATATCATTTTTTAGGTTTTCCATGATTACCATGTCATTGCCATACAATGCCAACTCGCCACATTCATTGAAGAACACAACATCCTCGACTCCTCCCAATCCGGCTTCAGAAAAAACCACAGTACGGAAACCGCCCTCCTCGCCGCAACAGACGACATCCGCACCTTACTGGACAAAGGAGAAACAGTAGCCCTCATCCTCCTCGACCTATCAGCGGCGTTCGACACAGTCTCCCACCGCACCCTAATACGCAGACTCTACGATGCAGGAATCCAGGACAAGGCCCTCGACTGGATCTGCTCCTTCCTCTCCAGCAGGACACAGCGGGTCAGACTCCCCCCTTTCCTCTCGGACCCCACACCTATCACCTGCGGAGTCCCCCAGGGCTCCTCCCTCAGCCCGACGCTCTTCAACGTCTACATGGCTCCACTTGCCCCCATCGTCAGAACCTACGGACTCAACATCGTGTCATATGCAGACGACACCCAGCTCATCCTCTCCCTATCCAACGAGCCCAACACCGCCAGACGCAACTTTCGAGAAGGCATGGAAGCCGTCGCCAAATGGATGAAAAACAGCTGCCTACAACTAAACACCAACAAAACAGAAGTACTCATCATGGGCCCAAACCCCGACGCCTGGAGTGACACCTGGTGGCCCACCGCCCTCGGAAACCCGCCAACCCCCACAGACCACGCACGCAACCTGGGAATCATCCTGGACTCCGAGCTCAAAATGGACCGCCAGATCAACTCTGTCTCATCTTCCTGCTTCCACACCCTCCGCCTCCTTCGTAAGACCTTCAAATGGATCCCCCTCGAACACCGAAAGACAGTCACTCACGCCCTGGTCACCAGCAGACTCGACTACGGCAACGCACTCTACGCCGGAATAAACAAAAACCTCATCCGCAAGCTACAGAACATCCAGAACGCCGCCGCAAGACTGGTCCTCAACCTGCCAAAACACTGCCACATCTCCCAGCACCTGCGCACACTCCACTGGCTCCCCGTCGAGGCGAGAATCACCTTTAAGATGCTCACCCACGCACACAAGGCCCTCCACGGCACCGGACCAGCATACCTGAACAGCCGACTCAAATTCCACGCACCCCAAAGGACCCTACGATCAGCCCAGCTTTCCTACGCTGTGGAAAACAGGCTCAATACACACCTCTTCAAGGAGCACTAGCCCTGACCCAATAGTCCACCGTTGACCTTCCTCCAATAAATGTTTTTTCCAGGGTGTCCTGTCCCCCTTTGAGCACTGCTTTGTTTTTGTGCTAGGTTCACGGACTACAAATACCATCACGTATCTTATCAGTACATTTGCACACTTAGACAACAGCTACTTCTCCGATCACGTTAACTGTGTCTAGTATTTAATAATATACAGTGCTCCAAAGCCTTTATTCTTGCTAAGGATGACTGTAACAGAGCCAATTTGGGTAGATCTCTCGCTCACCCTCACTCTACAGCTGTTGCCTTCTCGGGATCCATACGGTCTTGCATGTATGACCACCTAGGACAACCAGCATTGTCTCTGGGTTTAGCTGCTAAAGCTTCTTTAAGATCTCTCCGGGCAATAGAACAAACATGATCAAACCATCCCATATTCTGTCTATTTACGTGCCCCACCTCTTTAGTGAACTTCTTACTGATAGTGACATTAATTCTGTCAAAGTGGTCGATACTGGCACCATCTGACTCCCCTTGTTCGAGAATAGCCGAAATTTCCATCATACAGCTGTTAATGATGGAATCAGATGTTTCTTCGGCTTTCCCACCCTTCCACCTCAGCCTAACTCCGTTAGTTCTGTGCGGTTCAATATTTACAATTGTACCCGAATTGGGAGTGGTGGTAGAATTCCAGATCTTAATTTCTATGGTAAGGCAGTTATGATCGCTCAACAATACATCAACCACATTGACTTCAGAGCACATATGTTTTAGGTAGGTAGACATGCATATAAAATCAATTACTGTATTAGCCCCCCTCCCTTTGAAAGTTGGGACGCTTTCTCCCATATCATTTTTTAGGTTTTCCATGATTACCATGTCATTGCCATACAATGCCAACTCGCCACATTCATTGAAGAACACAACATCCTCGACTCCTCCCAATCCGGCTTCAGAAAAAACCACAGTACGGAAACCGCCCTCCTCGCCGCAACAGACGACATCCGCACCTTACTGGACAAAGGAGAAACAGTAGCCCTCATCCTCCTCGACCTATCAGCGGCGTTCGACACAGTCTCCCACCGCACCCTAATACGCAGACTCTACGATGCAGGAATCCAGGACAAGGCCCTCGACTGGATCTGCTCCTTCCTCTCCAGCAGGACACAGCGGGTCAGACTCCCCCCTTTCCTCTCGGACCCCACACCTATCACCTGCGGAGTCCCCCAGGGCTCCTCCCTCAGCCCGACGCTCTTCAACGTCTACATGGCTCCACTTGCCCCCATCGTCAGAACCTACGGACTCAACATCGTGTCATATGCAGACGACACCCAGCTCATCCTCTCCCTATCCAACGAGCCCATCACCGCCAGACGCAACTTTCGAGAAGGCATGGAAGCCGTCGCCAAATGGATGAAAAACAGCTGCCTACAACTAAACACCAACAAAACAGAAGTACTCATCATGGGCCCAAACCCCGACGCCTGGAGTGACACCTGGTGGCCCACCGCCCTCGGAAACCCGCCAACCCCCACAGACCACGCACGCAACCTGGGAATCATCCTGGACTCCGAGCTCAAAATGGACCGCCAGATCAACTCTGTCTCATCTTCCTGCTTCCACACCCTCCGCCTCCTTCGTAAGACCTTCAAATGGATCCCCCTCGAACACCGAAAGACAGTCACTCACGCCCTGGTCACCAGCAGACTCGACTACGGCAACGCACTCTACGCCGGAATAAACAAAAACCTCATCCGCAAGCTACAGAACATCCAGAACGCCGCCGCAAGACTGGTCCTCAACCTGCCAAAACACTGCCACATCTCCCAGCACCTGCGCACACTCCACTGGCTCCCCGTCGAGGCGAGAATCACCTTTAAGATGCTCACCCACGCACACAAGGCCCTCCACGGCACCGGACCAGCATACCTGAACAGCCGACTCAAATTCCACGCACCCCAAAGGACCCTACGATCAGCCCAGCTTTCCTACGCTGTGGTCCCCCGCACCAGAAAGACCAGATCGGGAGGCCGCTCCTTCTCCTTCCTCGCGGCCAAAGCATGGAACGCCCTTCCGCTCCACCTCAGACAGACAACATCGCTCCCCATCTTCGCAAGAAACCTCAAAACCTGGCTCTTCGACAGACCCCCTCCTTGATGGAATGGAACCTGCACCCCCCAACCCCCCCCCCACCCCTAGCGCCTTGAGACCCTTACGGGTGAGTAGTCGCGCTTTAACAAACTCCTGATTGATTGATTGATAATCTATCAAAAAATTATTCAGGGTTTCCCCGTACAAATGATGGGGGAAATGAACTTCAGCATCCCCCGAATGATTATAGACACCACATAGATTCTGGGATGATAAGGGGCAAGATGAGACATTAAAATCCCCCACAAAAATATATTCAAAAACACCAATAAAATTCTCTACTAAATTACACACTGCTTTGTGTAAATCATTGACAACTGTGTGCCTAGTTCCGTCAAATATATTATTGTAGAAATTGACCAACAGAACATTTCTACAATCATTTTGTACAAGCCAAAGGATTTGGGAATGAACCCCCACTTTTACATACTTTTTTACTAGTACAGGCAACTTCACTGAAATCAGAACTAGCAGACCTCCTCTAGATCTTCCATGAGGTGAGGCCAATGCGGGAAGTTCATAGGAAACAAAGCCATCACTCCCTCTATATTCTCTACACCATGTTTCCTGTAGACAGATAATATCAAATAAGCTAATAAAATCATTCCAACCCAACATAACCTCTTTGGCCGTCAAACCAGCAATGTTCCAGCTAGCCATATGACACGTTGCCTTACCCGTCTCTAGGCTGACAAGGGGCATATCATCTGAAAATATGGACACGTTATTATTTACATTAAAATGCTCTGCGTTAGGCTCTACATGTTCATCTTCACCCCCATTAAACATACAATCCTTATTCACAGTATTAATGTTTTCAGTTGAGGGCATTTTTAACTCTCCGGCATCCACTCTCACCTGGACTAATTTACCCTTATGTCAATCGTTTTGGTCCAGGAAGCTCAGTGACTGAAACCTGTTCTGGGTAGGGACTTGGTAGAACATCCCATTAAGTGGTGACATTATACTATCGCTTACTGGTGGAAAATTAGGCGCTTGTGTTATAAATCTATTCCCGCCATGTACCGGGTTCATCATATGCATTGGAGCAACAAATGGGCCGTCCTGGGGGGCAAAACAGGGGGTATGTTGCCCTAATCTGTTTCCAGTTGAGTAAGAATTATTATTATTCGAGGATCCCTCCCAGCTGTTTACTGAATGCAACCTGTTTAAGTGGTTGTAAAAATATCCCAGTGGCCTTGCGACAACGTCTGTCTCTGACTGCGTGATCGAGGCCGCTCTTAAGAGGACCGTCGCAACATGTTGCGGATGTTTAAAATTGATAATCACGCAGTCACCCCCACATGTTTTTCTGGTATTACCTATCCAGTTGACTCTTCTAATAGAGATGATCTGATCTGAGTAGCCAACTGGATAACCACAGTGCCGACTAAGCCAAGAAATAGCTTTGTTTTTAAGAGAATCTACCGATTCTTGGGTATAAGGGGCCTGTGTAATAGGTGGGACATTCGTTAAAACTACAACGTATGGTACGCAATCAGGTGGGAGGTCCACAGGACGCTTATTTACTCTAGCTGAAACCCTACTTGTTCCACCATTGACAGCCACTTGGGCTTTATTGGCTAACGCAGCTGGCACATGACCAGACTGCTCCCCATTTAAAGATAATGTTGGTCTAACACCTGGTTAGGACTAACCTGTCCTTTACTTGATGACCTCGCTCTCTGTTGCTGCTGAGGCGGTCTACCCTTATCCTGTGCAACAGAAGTTGTTACTATGGTAATTGGAACAGGTTGTTCTTTAGATGGTTGTTTCCCGTTATTAACTATAACAGGAGGGCTAATTAGATTTCCTGGTTGCCCCTTATCCTTGGTAGATATATCTTTAAAAGTTGATACCGTTTTATCCAGGGTAACAGATTGATGAGCAACCACATCCCTTAGTCTTTGAACTTCCCCGCACAGGCCCTCTATTTTAGCAATCAGTGGATCAATAATCATTTTAAATTTCTTGTCGATAGAACCCATCAGTAAATCTAATTGGACAGGGTCGATGGTGACGCAACTTTCTTTAATTGGTGAACCTATATCCTCTGGGTTATCCTTATGGGTTAAATCCTTTTTATGTTTTCTACCTTGATGATAATTTCCCCTTTTAGGTACAGTTTTCCTGCAGGCTCTCATTAATCTTGAGGCCCTCATTGAATGTTGAGGGGTGCCCTCACAAGTATCACACAAATCACCTCCCACCTCAATGGAATTGCTAAAAACCTCGGTACTATCTACAATGGTATTGTTCTCATCTGCCCCAATTAATGTAGCATGTTCACTGGGAGTATTAGTATCCACAACATTGAGGTCCAAGGACTCGATTAAAGGGGGGATTTCCGGAGTGCTTTTCCCCAGCGATTTCCTCCTATCCGTATTTATTCTGTTAACCACCTTCAGCAGATAGTTATCGGGTAGGGTGGATTGAATAGACATGGTGAATGGGTAATCCGAAGACAGTTCACGACGAGTAAATAAAATCAAATGTTCGAATGTTAAGTCACAATATACTACTTGGATGTACTCACAAGTAGAAGTAAGGGGGGTGGCCCGTCCCGTCCCTGGTCGTCCCCGGACGGCCACAGACGGCCCGCCCTCTGCCCGGACTCAGCCCGGCGACGCCCGCGCGCATCCCGCGACGCGGAGGGAGCGTCCTGTTAAGTAGCGCCTCCGGGCGCGCAGCGGCAGGAAGTGGCCGGAAGTGGTCGCACTGCCCTCTGGGAGCTGTAGTCTCCAGCCGCCACCAGCCGCGAGATGTGGGGACGCGGCAGCGGCGAGCGGCGAGACCTACAGCGTCAGGGCCCCAGGGGCAGGAAGACGTCCAGCAGGTAGGTGCCCCCACAGCGTTGTGCCAGAAATTCCCCCGCTCCACCGAGGGAGCGTCCTGTTAAGTAGCGCCTCCGGGCGCGCAGCGGCAGGAAGTGGCCGGAAGTGGTCGCACTGCCCTCTGGGAGATGTAGTCTCCAGCCGCCACCAGCCGCGAGATGTGGGGACGCGGCAGCGGCGAGCGGCGAGACCTACAGCGTCAGGGCCCCAGGGGCAGGAAGACGTCCAGCAGGTAGGTGCCCCACAGCGTTGTGCCAGAAATTCCTATCATCTACCAAGTGTCTGTGCTACAGGCTACTAAGCAGCTCTTTTCAGCAAAAAGCCTAATTGAATTGCTAAAGGAGTCGTATCTCTTCTCTACCCACTTCAGTGTCTAGGTCTCCTCCCTCCAGCGTCAGGGCTCAGCAATATACTTCAGCTGTCCAGGAAAACAACCTTACCTCCATCATGAGGACACAGGAACAGGCCAAGGGCTTCCAAAATAGAACCCACTGGCTCGATTACTCTGGCTCACTCATACATACAATGTATGGAAAACTCAGGCTATATATACAAACACACACACACAACAAACTCTTGGGATGTTAGCACAAGTATCTGGGTTAGCACATAGATGTGGAACTTCACACAAGTAAGTCAGTAGACCTCTGTTCTAGTGACCCATATACAAACGTTTGGTCACAACTACAGATTCACAAAACACAGTACATTGCCACCACAACTCTACATGCTAAATCCACAACAGAAAACAATAGTCCACTGTCAATAAAATAATTGCATGCTTGGTGCACCCCTCCAGGTTACAGGACAGGTCCTAAACCTCACTCATGTAAAGGTACAGGCCCAGGTCTCTATACATACCCAGATTAGTGGAGGCCTAGGGCCAAAATTAAAAAAACAGGATACCAGATACTCACAGTTGGATACTCAGAGCCGGGGAGCAAGACTGTACATTGCAAGCACATTCCAGTCCCAATAATCCCTATCTACATCAAATCAGCACCATTCTCCTACAATGCAGAAAACAGGCTCAATACACACCTCTTCAAGGAGCACTAGCCCTGACCCAATAGTCCACCGTTGACCTTCCTCCAATAAATGTTTTTTCCAGGGTGTCCTGTCCCCCTTTGAGCACTGCTTTGTTTTTGTGCTAGGTTCACGGACTACAAATACCATCACGTATCTTATCAGTACATTTGCACACTTAGACAACAGCTACTTCTCCGATCACGTTAACTGTGTCTAGTATTTAATAATATACAGTGCTCCAAAGCCTTTATTCTTGCTAAGGTTGACTGTAACAGAGCCAATTTGGGTAGATCTCTCGCTCACCCTCACTCTACAGCTGTTGCCTTCTCGGGATCCATACGGTCTTGCATGTATGACCACCTAGGACAACCAGCATTGTTCTTCGGTTTGAGAACGTTGGACATCATGAACAACATGGAAATACTTCTCACATAAGCTCAAAGCAAATAAAGCAAACTTCCAACCCCACGCATGTATGGTAGCAGCATACTCTCTGGATGCAACACATCTACACAGTGTAGTGTGCTGCCTGTCTGGATACACGCACAGCGTCCTTCATGGGGTAGTTAGGGTTAGACAAATGCCAAACTGAAATACAATACAGATTCATAAAAACATGTTGCTAGATATGTCCAGCATCATTGAACAAGGAATTTCTCCCAGCACTATCCCCAATCTCTCAAACCTCATTTATTTATCAAGGAATTTAGGGGCAGATGTATCAAACGTTTTTTTTCCGCAAACGCTGCGATTCGTAAAATAGCAGCGTTTGTGACAAAAAAATCCGAAAATGCGATGTATCATTGAAATCGCATCGTAAACTTAAGGAATCGCAAATTTTGTCATTCCTTAATTTTGTGACAGCATTTAAAGAATCGCAAATTACGATTCCTTAAATGCTATGTATGAAGCATTCAGGTTTTGCGAATTTACACTAAGAAATCGCAAATTACCACCAACTTGTAGTTGGTGGTAATTTGCAATTTCTTTTACAAATGCACTTTTTGGCATTTGTAAAGGTGCCATATGGTGCTCATACATGCCCTTAGGGCATTTATGTGCGCCATATGCGCACACATGTACATTTCAGGGGTGCAGCAGGGTTTCCTTAAGACACCCTTGCATCCTTGAAATTATTATCAATTTGCGATTAGCAAATTGCGAATCGCAAATTGAGAATAACTTCAGATTCATTCCTATGGGCCTGGCCCATAGAAATGAATGGGAAATTATTCCTTATTTGCGAATTCGCAATTTGCTATTTGCAAATTAGGAATTTTAGGAAATCGCTAAAAAATTGCGATTTTGTAGATACATACCATTTTGCAATTCTCAAATAGCGATTCTCAAAAAATCGCTATTTGAGAATCGCAAAATAGGTATTTTGATACATATGCCCCTTATTTATTTATTTAATTGAATTTGCGTTACAAATTCTATTGTTTATAGGGGTTTTTAATGTGTACAAAACTGTTTTATCTGAATAATCATGCTCAGCATTGAACAAAACAGTAAACCCTAAGCATTGGATCATTGATTAGTGAAATTGTTTCTATGGTCTTTCTAAAGCCAAACAATCAGTTTACTTTTTAGATCTGGTCTAGAGATATCTTTAGCATTCACGACAGCATCGTAATAAAAAAACATGAATCAAAAATGAATACTCATATACATGCATGGAGAGAAATGAGTTTGCCTTCTTCGGCCATTTGTATTTTCATCTTTTATTCACTTTTTGCTTCCACCCCCCATGGATAGCACAGGTTAACCCAATTCAATCACTGCTGTTTTGCTCTGTCAAAGACAGCATTTGTTTCTGATCACATGTATTAGTCCACCTAAAAAGAAGTGCACTTCAGTGGCAGGGCTGCAGGTTAATAGTTTACCTTGCCAGTGTTTTTTCTTTCCATTCTTTATAAGTTGTTTATTTTCTTTTAGTCATACTTATGTGTTTAAAGTTTGTGTTCTGGTCACAGCAATTCAAAGCCAATATTGTGGTAATAAGTCTCATACTTTCCTGTGATGTGAATTAAAACTAAAAGGCTTTTTATACCTGTTCTAAATAAACGTGCCTGTAAGGGCACATCAGTACTATTCTGAACATTTTTGCATAGGTTAAATATCTACATTTATAGGTTTTAGTGCAAGCATATGGCTGCATCGTTTAGGTGACAGCAGGGTTTTCTTTTTCCAGCTTTGTTTTAATTCTGTGTCAAACGCATCAATTACAAACATATTCGATATACTGTGACCGTCTCACCAGCTTGCCCAAGCCAGACCTTTTCTCATATCTTGCTCTCAATGAGCCTTTGTTTGAGATGCACTGAGTACTCACCCAGAATGTAACCTCAATGGCCGTGGAGAATGGTAGCAAGTGACGTTATCCTTCAAGTATGCAGGGGTATTTCGCTACATCAGGCAGGCCAAGTTTCCCTCCTCAAAAATTAAGATATTACTGAGATAGTTAAACCCAGTATATCATCAAGTCTAGGACTGGCCTTCCCATCTTAAGTAAAGCACAGGAGGAGAAAACTGAGTTCTCTGGTAGAGTGGTAGATATAGTTTACCAATTACCCTCCAGCTACTCTGCAAAATAATATGGAGAGAGGCTATCTAACAAAGAACAGGATCCTTTTTAATGATACACCTCAAGACTGCATGCAAATATATGCCTTAAAGGTAGTTCCTGAGCAGACCAGAAATGGAAAAAAGAGTAAGACTCAGAGAACAAGTCTGTCCAAAGCAGTAAGCGGGAGCAGTACAGAAGAGTATGTAAAAAGAAGTGTGGCTCAGTGGTTAGAGGCGGCAGACCCGGAAGCAGAGATCGGCCGTGGACCAGGGTTCGATTCCCCGCCTCGGCGGATCTCGGGCTCTAAAATTCCACGGACTCGATAATTCTCGCTCCGGTGCCTATTCGACTCACGGGGTCACACTCTGCGACTCTGGGCAATAGCTTGCTTAATCTCCACTACGGCCCCTTGCAGCGGGATGCCTGGCTTTCACCTTGTGGATACCCTGCCGGGCAGCACTTAGTTACCGTGTTGGTGATTTGCGCTATATAAATACATGTACATTACATTTACAAAAAAGAGTGAAACAAGATGGCGTCCAAGAAGAAGACCAGATGCCAAGAGCCTTTGCCGGTGATAGGCCAAAATTATATTGCACGTTAGTTTCCTGCAAATGTAGAGAATTTCAGCAGCAGATGGGCAAATCACAGACTTTCTTGGGGAAGTGCACAGGAGGTAATGAATAAAAGGATGCTTTTGCGCTACAAAAACAGTGGCAAATGGTAAGTTAGATTCTTAGCTTGTTCATGTTCTTAGAATGTGGAGCCACCGTTTTTAATTTTTTTTCTTTATTAACAGTTTGAGTAATATCATATATACTGGCATTGAATACATTTGTTAAGTGAAGTAATAAAGTTGGAATGTATACCACATATCCGCTGAAGGAAATTCCTTGCATACAGTAGACATAGTTCACACGCTGCATAGTAGCGTGTGTGCATACAGGCCTTTATGACAAGTACCACAATTACTTCTTATTTAACATACCTAAACAATCTACAAACAGTTGAAGATGTGGAAAGAGACATCGTATGACTATTAGAAGCTTTAAGTATAGTGTGGCAATTGGGGCACAGAAAGGGTGATTCCGATCGCTCAGGGTGATTAATCTGTCCCTCCATAACTACCCATGGAAGGGGGGGATGGGGAGGGGCGGAGTGCAACCCATGGTGTGGGCAAAGCAGAACCAGGGTTGTTCACCCCTGGTTCTGCCATGTGGCTAGTGCCACGCACACATTCAGGATGAGGCTCGTTTTTGCCAGGTTTTCATTCACCTCCAGATACTTTTGCCAATTTGGGAGGTGAGGCGGTTGGCCTGCCCCTCCGATATATGTTGCTGCTTGTTCTTCCATAATACCAGGGCGCAGGAGGGAGAGCCATCATTTAATGGGTGAGGGCAGCATCCATTTCCAGCTCATTTCTGATCTGAGCCAAGACCAAAGCCAAGTCGTCAAATTTGTTAGTAGCTTTACGCGTAGCTGACCGTTAAGTTCTCCCCAGGAGATAATGGAGGCCTTCTGTTTGTAGTGTAGTGCCTACAGCACCAGAGGCTACCTCTGTCACCGTGGCCGAGCTGGGGGCATAACCATACCATGTGGATAAAGTTGGCTTCAGCAGTATGGCACAGCAGGCAGAAATCCGAGGCTCTTGATACACAAGCGCCAATCTCCTGGGTGTGAGGTATCCATGATAGAGGTAATTCAATTGGGTATATTGAAGTCTGGCGTTCATAGATATGCAGTTTGGGATCCCTAAGCATTGTTCCCCTTGCTTGTCGGTAAGTGTAGTGAGTAATGCCTCATCCCAGTACGCGCGTAGGCAAGCGAGGTTTGCTCCGCCATCTATCTGTAGGGTATTATATAGTAGTGTGACAGAGCGGCGACCGGTCCCATTTGTGAGCATGGCCTGGAGGGGTCTGAATGTATCTGGTTCATCATGCGTTCTATGCCACACCTTGTGTAAATGATCGGTTATCGAAGCATAGAGGAGAAAAGTACCCGGTGGAATGCCAGAGTCGTCAACCAAATTCTCAAACGCAAAGTATTTTGTGTGAGAAAAGGTCACCCCATATTGTGAGGCCAGAAGTAATTCAGGCAGCGGTTTCCGGTCTGGCGCCCATATCAATGCATTCCGGCAGTGCCCATACTGACAGCTCAGTGGTGTATGGTGGACGGGGTTTCTTTTTGGCTACATATGCATTCCAACATGAGCGGGTTGTTTTCATAAGAATATTCCTGACCCTTTTAGGGATCACTCTCTCCGACCTCAGCAACTATTCCAGCAGCTTAGGTGATTTCCTCCTGCCTGACCAGTGTCCCAGTTCTGCCATGTTTTGGTCTGCAAACCACTGAGTAGGCCATTGTAGTTGAGCGTCCACATAATAATGCTTGTAATTCGGGGTACCTAAGCCACCTTCTGCGAGATGGGTATATCATTTATTAGAGACACTTGCTTCCAGTCATTATCCCCTATTAGTGCAATCAGGATTGCTCTCAGGTCTTGAAAGAATTTTTGAGGAATCCGAATGGGGAGGGCAGCAAAGAAATATAATAATCTAGGGAGCACCAACATTTTTGAGATGGCTATGCGGTCCATAGGGGAAAGCAGCAATCAGTCCAGAATGATAAAGAAGATCTAGCTCGTTGAAGGACTTACCCAAATTGCCATCCAGTAAGTCATGTTCGAGTGGTAGACCTGGATCCCCAGGTATTTAAATTAATCACAAGACCAAGGGAGCAAAGTGACTGGAAGTGTCCGCCGTTGATCTGGTGAAAGGGACATCATTGGGAATAATTGGGATTCATCCAAATTCACCTTAAATTCTGAGGCGCTTCCGAACTGGTCCAATAGTGCCATAAGACTCGGAAGTACCATGGCATCTTCCTGTAAACACACTAGGGCATCATCCCCATACCTGGATATTATATGCTAATGATTGTCTACCTGTATCCCCAAGTCCACGGAGCCCTGTCGAAGTGCGCAAGACAGTGCTTCCAGCACAAGCGCAAAAATAATCGGGGAGTGGGGCATCCTTGGTGGGTGCCATGCCCTATATTGAAAGAATCTGAGAATGTGGCACCCGTTTTTTCATGGGCCAGGGGTGACTTATACAGAAGAGATTTAAAGGATTTAGGTCCCATTCCGAATTTACCAAGAACTGCCATCAGTGTGCTCCATCCCAGTGTGTCGCAAGCCTTTTCGATGTCTAGGGATGTGACCCAAGGGTGCACATCCGCCTCTCGAGGCCAGTCTATCAACATGAAGAGTCGACGCAGGTTCATGAATGCATTTCTGCCAGGGATAAACCCATTTTGGTCAGGATTAACTACATGATGCGCTATTGGGATCAGCCGGATAGCCAGTACCTTTCCAAGAATCTTGTAGTCCGAGTTCAACAGGGAGAGGGGACAATATGACCCCAGGAGCAGTGGATCCCTATCAGGTTTGGACAAAACTACCAATACCGCCTCCCTGAGAGTGAGGGGCAATATACCCACTGTGTAAGCCTCTGTGTAGGTTTTGAGCAGCTTTGGGACGAGCTGCAATATGTAAGTGGAGTAAAACTCCAGTGGCCAGCCATCCAGCACAGGATTTTTACCTTGAGACATGTGTTTATCATAGATCTCAGTGTCGGTTGTTGAGGCTTCCAATTGCACGCGTTGTGAGGCCGATATGGGGTGGGAGAGTTACACCATCTAGGTAGGACTGTATTGCTGTCGAGTCCTCCCCTTGTGAGTCCTTGTAAAGTTTAGCATAATTATATATATTTGTTTAAAATATCTTTATTTGCATTTTTAAACTTTTCCAGAGTTACAGATAACAATATACATATATGCATTAGAGGACAGTTGACTACAATAAACATGATAAGGAGCGTCATTCTCGCCGCTAAGAAATGTTGTATTGAGACTGGTACTGGTTCCATGTAGCAGGAAAATGGCTACATATTGTGTCCTCTATGCACTATGTCGCATACAAATGTCTGAGGAGTTGCGTTTTATGTCCATTGGAATAGCAAGATGCTTATCCCGTCTCCTGTGGTATTGCCTTTTATCCTTGCGCCCAATTAGTATTACTTGTGAATGTCTGTACCTGAACATACAACTGGAACAGAAGGATGAGGCAAAATATGATATAATTTCTAATCAAACAAACAAACAGTGCCATCGTCTACTTGCCAGACCTGAGTCAATATGTGTGTAGTATATATGCTTCTTTCCCAGCACCTCTGTGTCAGGCTCGCCACTCCTTCCTTGACAAAAGAACCTATCATGACAGACGACCAGGCTTCTGCTCTGATGTTGTTCGTATATTGCAAATGTGGCCCATTTACCCATGATAACCCATGGTCTTATCCTGACCCTGGAGTGTTATGCATCTGTGAGTCCATGCCCTCGTCTCTTACATCAGTCGCCTGCGAGGGACTGTTTCCCCCTTACCCATCCATGCATGCGAAATCCGTGAGTATGGTATCTTAGTACTGTGCTATGGGGTATTCGCATAATCCATCTATTTCCTCTCTGTGCAGTGATGTGCTTTGTGCTTGTGCCCATGCTAGAAGCGATTTTTTACAACTAATGACAACAGGGGGGTCAGTGTGTTTCCATCTCTTAGTTATTAGTCTCTTTGCCACAATCAATCCTAAGTCAATAAATCTTGACATTAACCTGTTTTTCTTTGTTCTGGAATAAATGCCTAATATACATACTTCCCATGCGTGTGATATTGGCCTGTTAGTACATTTTGCGAATATCGTGGCAACCTCTTGCCAATATGTATGTATGGAGGCGCAAAACCAGAGTATATGTAGGAAGTCCGCGTCTGTCTGTAGACAGCACGGGCATGCTAAAGTGGTGATATGAAAATATTTGTTTAGTTTGTTCGGGGAGAGGTATGCCCTCTGTGTTATATATGTCTGCATAAGCTTAAACTTAGAACTTCTCAGAATGTAAGTGGAGCTAGCTAGCAATGTGTCCCATTAATGGTCCGTCCATTGTTGTCCCCTATCTGCTTCCCACCACGATCGAAGGGCCATCATGGGTTTAATTGTGTGAATAAGTAGCACCTCAACCAGCCAGTGTACAATGTGTGATCCATTGCCCATAACATGTAGGTATTGCATCAGGAGATGTGTCTCCGGTTCGGTGGTGATATTGGCCCATGGCGCAGAAAACGATCTTGTGATCGAATTATGTAGTAAGAATTGACCTGTGGGCAGGTCTTAATCCTCCACCAGGGTCTCGAATGGTATCAGAAGGCCCTCTGCATAGAGATCGCCCAATGTGCTTAATTCTGCTTAATGCCAGCGTGCAAGTGCCCCGTTAGAGGTGCCCATCCTGCCCCAAGGTGTTCCCAGGAGTGGCAGTGATGGAGCATAAGGGATCGTATCTTTAGTGAGGTACAGACTCCTCCTCGGGCCAGGCAGGTCTGCAGTGGGCATGGTGATCGGGCAATAGGGTGAAATAGGTGATATATCTTAGATTGGCACCAGGGTGGCTGCATGGTGGCTGTGTCTTCTAAACCCATGCCTGCAAACCATCTCGTCACCCATTGTTATTGCGCTGGCAGGTAGTACAATTCCATATTAGGGACCGCCAAACCTCCTTTACCGGTAGGGGCTTGAAGTTTCCATAATGCGATACAGGAGAAAGGATAAACCCTTCAGTATGACATACCGTCCATCTGAGTCAACTTTGGTGTGCAAAACCTTTAGGGGTACACCTGGTGCCACCCAAATTAAGACTCCCCTGACATATCTGGAAAATGTAGTCCCTTTGAGTGTGCCCCTCCAACCCTTGCGCGTGGCCTCTAGGTCTGAAGCGATCAGTTGCATCTCTTAAAGGAGTGCTATCTGAATCTTTCACCTATATAGGTATTGATAGACACAACATCACTTTGTGTAACCTGCTAGTCCTCTCCCATTCCATGTCATTAGCAGTAGCAAGGAACCAGTAGCTAAATGCCAAAACCCATTGTAATGTATATGTGAAGTCCAATGCAAAAATACTGGGGGTGAATGTTTTGCCATTGTGCAACATTCCGTCCATTATCTTGTGTGTTTTGCTGTTCACCCTGTGTGGGAAGGGTATGCCCAGACGTGGGTCCCTTGCGCACTACGCCACTGGAATCAAGCTATCCTGGCTGAAGACGGCTGATAGCCAGAAACTGGTCCTAGGATGCTTGATTCTGGTCCAGGGAAGACATGGCTTGGCAGTTCGGGCTGGACTGTTCCCAAGAGGCACAGGGTCAAGGCTGATTTGCATATGGACATGTCTGAACTAGGGTGGCTTGGTGAGCAAAATAACGATGGATTAAACCCAGATCTGTGACTGCGAGTGAATGTTTTGCCATTGTGTAACATTCCGTCCATCATCTTGTGTGTTTTGCTGTTCACACTATGTGGGAAGGGTATGCCCAGACGTGGGTCCCGTGCTCACTACTCCACTGGAGTCAAGCTATCCTGGCTGAAGACGGCTGATAGCCAGAAACAGGTCCTAGGATGCTTGATTCCGGTCCAGGGAAGACATGGCTTGGCAGTAGGGCTGGACTGTTCCCATGAGGCACAGGGTTAAGGCTGATTTGCATATGGCCATGTATGAACTGGGGTGGCTTGCTGAGCAAAATAACGATGGATTAAACCTAGATATGTGACTGGGGGTGAATGTTTTGCCATTGTGCAACATTCCGTCCATCATCTTTTGTGTTTTGCTGTTCACCCTATGTGGGAAGGGTATGCCTAGACGTGGGTCCCGTGCTCACTAGGCCACTGGAGTCAAGCTATCCTGGCTGAAGATGCCTGATAGCCAGAAACCGGTCCTAGGATGCTTCATTCCGGTCCAGGGAAGACATTTCTTGGCAGTTCGGGCTGGACTGTTCCCATGAGGCACAGGGTCAAGGCTGATTTACATATGGCCATGTCTGAACTGGGGTGGCTTGGTGAGCAAAATAATGATGGATTAAACTCAGATCTGTGTCTGGGGGTGAATGTATTGCCATTGTGCAACATTCCGTCCATCATCTTGTGTGTTTTGCTAAGTAAAGTCCAACATAGTACCCCCACTCTACCCCAGACCCCCTCCCTCCACCCCCTCAACACACATAGCATGTCAAACTGTCCATTAAAAGGGAAGAAAAAAGGTCCCAACTGAAAACTATAAGTAGAGAATATAAGGAACTCTCATCCCCAAGCCAGTTAACCAACGGGTGACCAGCCATTGACACTATGATGCAACACAATACCAGCGGTATTTAACAAGTGGGGACGTCAGCCGGTGGACCTGTGTATACGTGACCGCAAACCTAAGCGATCGCATCAACAGTAATAGCATGCACTCAGACACTGGCCACCACAGATGTAGTACCTATGCATTCACCGAGACTGGGGACTGCAACCTATAACAGATCCTCAGCCGTCTGTGGTGTGATGAGTGGGCCGCCACTCAATAATTCAGCAACTTGTGAAGCAGACACTCCTGGGGAGTCATCAAGTAGACTCTCTGCTTCTGATCCTGGTGGGTGGAGGCTGTTACGTGCCAACCCACATCCGCCATTGCTTGAGCATGTTATTTCGCCTCATGGGGCCCAAATCACAGAACTAACTTAAGACAAAATCCTAAACTTACTACTTTTGGTATTCACTGAATGGATTTACGACTACTATCGTTACGTCGGCACTCAGGCTGGAAATTCCGGCCCGCAGGCAGAGCTTCTGACCCAGGGGCAGAGCTTCCGGCTTGGAGGCAGAGCTTGCGGCCCGGAGGCGGAGCTTCCGGCTTGGAGGCGGAGATTTCGGCCCAGAGGTGGAGATTTCAGCCATGGCTAAATCCCCACCTCTGAGCCGGAAGCTCTGCCTCCAAGTCGGAAGCTCTGCCTCCGGGCCGCAAGCTCTGCTCCCAAGCCGGAAGCTCCGCCTCCAGGCTGCAAGCTCCACCTCCAAGCCGGAAGCTCCGCCTCCGGGCCAAAATTTTCGGCCCGAGTGCGGATGTCAAGTTAGTAGTCGTAAATCCATTCTGTGAATACCAAAAGTAGTAAGTGCATTCTGTGAATACCAAAAGTAGTACGTTTAGGATTTTGTCTTAAGTTAATTCTGTGAATCGGGCCCTTGTTCTTTAGTTGGGATTTGAGGGTGACGTCTGCTATGAGGCTTATGCTGTCTTTGCATTTTAGATTTGGGAGGAGGATGCTTCCTAACCTCAGAGGGGGTTGTGGTGCTTCTGAGTTCCAGCCAAACCAGGCATCCTCTGGTATTGTACAAAAGGAAGGATTGCCCTTGTGTACAATCCAAAGCTTGGCAGGAAACTGTAACGCGTATTTGATGCCATGTTCATGGAGGCATTTATTACTTTCATGAAGGATGATCTGTGGCATTGAACTTCCAGAGTGTAATCAGGGTAAATATGTACTTTGACATTCTCGACAGACCAGAGGCCTCTGTGCCGAATCACTTGCAGAATGTGATCTCTATTTCTTTAATTGAAGAGGCGGGCAACCACTGGCCTTGAAGGGGCGCCAACAGGGGGAGGGGCCTGTTCAAAAGATAAAAAGGAAGATTGTTTACCCTGCAGAATCTTATACACAAACCAGTCCTCTAGATACAGTTCCATATTTGGACCCTCTGCCTGTTTTGGAAGGCCCACAATCCTCACACTATTTCGTCTTGATCTGCCGTCCTGGTCATCCACCCTCCCCCTTAGATATTCTATCTTCTCCTACATAGCCTGGAGGCGCTTGTCGGAATACAGTACCATAGGCCTCAGGGCCACCAGTGATGATTCTGCGTCCTCAACGTTGTCTTTCAGTTTCTTATGGTCTTCACAGAGGAGGCCTATATCAATGTAAGAGGTGTCAAGTTTAGGCTCCATGGTGGTTTTAATGTCTAGCACAGCTGTCATCAGTTCGTCAAATCGTCGGGAATGATCAGATAGTGCGGACGTAGTGCCGAGCCCGCTGTAACAGTGGTATTCATATTCTCCTTACCCCCATGGGCGCTAACCACTGCTACTGGTATCTTATCTGTCTTCGGGGACACCATTGTGTGTGTGGTGCGTGATCTGAGATCGTCACACTACAGTGCAATAGGTAACGTAGTTTGTAAGAGAAGTCCGAATGGTATCCGGTTCTGTGCTGTGATGCTGTTGAATGCAGTTGTAATTAGTAAAGGAGGGGTGAGGAGGGCTCCCTGCTGGATTGAGGTGGTCCAAGGTAAGTTCTCTGCCTTCATCACCCGGCAGCCCAGAAGGGTCAACACCAGAGTTGGTGTGTCTCCGACAGAGGTGGATATATGTTAGTTTTCAAGAGGGTGCAGGCCCCCACGGTTAGTTATTGCATCATAGGGCACAGGGCAGAGTCTCACAGGGCGCTCAAGACACTAATAATGAATCACATAGTTCCCAGGGAAACGATGTTCAAGCAAATACGAAACACAGGGTCTATATGCCTAAGGAGCAATTCAGTTCGCTAAGGCCCCTCGCAGCCTGCGTTCCTTAATGCAGTAGTATGGTTGAGGGATCAAATGGGCCTCCCGAACCATATGGCCAGCTCACCTAATGCCGCAGGGTCTGCAAGTGGAGGGCAGATGCCGCCGGGGGCCCCAATTCAGGCTGAGGCACATGCACCGCACCTACATCAGGGTCTGTCCTACCTGCACTGCCAGCGGCACTGCTGGGCTGTCCCAAAATATCAATATCACTGCGCCCAGTGGGAGGAGGGATCCATGCACTCCATGTGGCTAACCTGTGGCAATGGCGAGGACGATCCTCAATGAAGGAGGGGGTCAAGGAGGGGTGCTGGTGCTGGCGAGTGTTTGTGGGGGAGCCTCAACCTGCAGCGCAGGTGTCTGCTGCCCAGATCTGCAACAACAAGCTCACTGTGGGAGGCAGCACTATAACTGCCAGCTGTCCCAGGAGCAGCATGGCCGCTGAATCTACCAGTCGTGAGTCGCCTCCACCGCACAGCATGCTGCACCCAGCAGCTTCAGCCCCGGCCCAGGGGCTCCGAAACGGGTCTAGACAGTCAGATCGGGCACCCTCAACCTCTGAGTGCCCTCCACAATCCGCAGGCAGGCAGCGGGTCCATGGCGGCCAGCGGGCACACAAGTCTCAGCGCCCAAGCCCTCTAGGTAGATTTGTCTTAGTAGGCCTCACCGCTCAGTCCGCAGAGGTACCGGGATATTACCCCCCAGTCCGTGAGGCAACACAGCGGGTGGTGCCTCAGAGTCATGAGATGCACCAGGGTAGCTTTGTTTGTGTAAGCGTGGAGGGATAAGTGGAATAAATGTAGGATTTTGAACGAGCCAGGCGCAGAGTTCTCTCCTTCGCATCGGTTGCGGCCGCCATCGTGGATACACCCCCATGTGGAGCCACAGTTAATGTGAAAATTCAATGTTATATGAGTTGGAGCAGAGTGTTGTCAAGGTTGGATGTGGACAGCGATAAAGGATTTCAAAATTTACTTTTGAATGTGTGAGGCATGAGGTAATTTCCCAATAAAGAATATTCTGCGCAACAAGTTATCAGCACGAGGGTAGTGGAAACCCAGGATCTCTCTAATCTTGCTCGACTAGAATGACTTTGAACACCCTGCTATCCAAGAGCAGCCACACCCTGCTCTTGGATAGACTGAAGAACTTTGGGATTAAGGGCTTGGCCTTTCAGTGGTTGGAATCCTTCCTTATAGGAAGGACCCAAAAGATACAACTGGGGGATGAAACATCTGAGGTGGGGTTCTTAGAGTGTGGGGTACCGCAGGGGTCTGCCCTGTCCCCGCTTCTATTTAACCTATACCTGCAACCACTGATTGCTTCGCTCGCTGCGATGGACTGTAAAGTCTTTAACTACGCGGATGATACGCAGTTGCTGCTAAGTATAAATGACACCACGGCTGCGCAACTTCAATCCCAGAACATCTTGAGGTTCACGGTGCAATGGATGACGGATAACCTTTTAAAAGTCAATCCTGACAAAACGGAGATCTTGGTTATCCCATCCACTTCTTCACCTTGGAGTGACCTCTACTGGCCTATGGAGCTGGGCCCTGCCCCAAAACCAAGCCTGGCTGTGAAAAGCTTAGGGATTAAGTTGGACGCTGACCTGTCGATGGCTCCTCAGATCGCGTCGGTGGTAGGCAGCCTAATTAATATCATTCGGCAACTGCGGAAGTTATCCCCTATCCTCTCAGAGCCCATGATGCGATCAATAGTGACTGCCACTATCATTTCCAGAATCGATTATGGGAATGTCCTCTATCTTGGCCTACCGAAAACCCTTACCAACAGGCTCCAAGTTTTGATGAATTATGCTGCCCGATTGATCTTTAGACTCCCTAGGAGGTCTAAAGCCACCCCTCTACTACAAAGCCTACATTGGCTTCCAATTAAAGAGAGAGTGGAATTTAAGAGTTTGTGTACAGCTCATAAGGCAATTTACGGTAAGGCTCCAGCCTATATCAAGGAGCGCCTACAACTGTACTGTCCGGTGAGAACACTTCGGTCTTCGGATTCGCAGCTGTTGACCTGTTCTCGCTACAGGTTAGCGACGAAGGGAGGGAGAGCCTTTTCAGTACTGGTTCCCCAGTTGTGGAATAGTTTGCCTGGAGGGCTGCGCGAGGAAGGAAACCTCCTAAGATTTCGAAAGAGCTTAAAAACGCTATTGTTTAGGAGAAGCCTGAGCATGGCATAATCCAATGCTGCTCTTTGCTCTGATTCCGCTGTGTTATTGTCCTGTACCATCTTTTCCTGGCGCTTAGAGACCTGTAGGTGATTAGGCGCGGTATAAAATTAAAATAACAATAACAATAACAATAACACCTGCAACAAGTAAACATAAATACAGTATTCCTACATTTTCCTTCCACAGGGTATTAAAAACGTGCTCCTCAGAACAAGGCACACACGTGCTCTTTGAACTTGAAGTACTAAACACTGTATACTGTTACTTAATGTATTGTGACCCCTGATTGGCTGACTGTCTGCACTGTATAGAAACAAAACTAGTTTTGGCACTCAAAACAATTCATTTACATTTGAATGGATTCCACAGTGAAGTCTTTTAATGCCCCACCAGCTGCCCTAGATAGGCCAGGAGAACCACCCATGTCTTGGGAGAACTGGTGCAAAGACTTCAAAAACCTATCTGGATGCTGTGAGGAGGGATATTTTTGTAACAAAAAGAAAACTTGCCATATTAAGACATTGCATTACCTAACAAAAATGCTACCAATGATAATAATGACAATGATTCTGACATGGAGGAGGGCTCTATGATGAATATGAAAAAGTGATTAAAGCATTAAAGGAGAATTTTGGCAAATATAACAAGCATTGAGGTGGACTGTATACGTTTTTCTCCAGAGCCCAAATGGCAAGTGAATCAATATGTAGCAGTTTTATGTACTTTGCGGAGACTTGCAAATTTAAAGATTTGCATAAAGACATTACAAGAGATCAATTAAATAACAGAACATCCAATCTAAGGATTCAAAAGAGATGGATTTGTCTCAAGGAACTATCTCTGAAAACGTAGCCAAACGCATTGAGACTTCTTCTTACTAAGTTCAGGAACTGAACGTAAAATATGAAGTGTGTAAACTTAGTCATAAACCTGTAAAAACTGAGCTTGATGAAACACATGTATCAATATGAAAAACAATGAAGGGAGGAGACAAGGAAAACTCTATGACTGATTCAGACAATAAATCTTGGGCCAAATGTACAAACTCATTTCCCCTTAGACACATAATGAATCATCTGGCCCCATGTTTCAGACGCTGAAGCATCAAGCATATGTCCAGCTATAAATACCAGCTGCTAAAAGTGTAAAAAACAGGAATTTTTAAAGAGTGTGCAAATGTGATGGAAGGTGGGACAAACTCAGAGTGAATATTTCATGATCCAACAACTGATAGGGAACAGAATTGACAGTGTGAGTGAGGATGAAGATGTGAAAGTCCTGGTTGTGTGCAAAACGAACATTGGCAAGCAGAATGCAACTGCAGTATGTGAACCACATTGGCCTCCCAAATGTTCTGTAGAGGTTGGTGGAGTAGAGGGGAGTAGGGGTGCCAAAGTGGGCAGAATGCTGTTATCCTTCTATGCTCATCAACGAAGACACTTGGATTACTCTTAGAGGGTTAGATTTTGTGGAGACTAATGTTTTTTTTTTTTGCAGAGTTTTATATAGCGCGAACTAGACCCGAACTGAATCAGGTATCAGAGCGCTTTACATATTTTCCAGTTACGTTACATATTATCCAGTTACGTTACATTTACACTTTCATTTTAGGCACGGGGAGATTAAGTGATTTGCCCAGAATCACAGGAGGTTTTTGGCGTCGTTACTGAGACTTGAACCCAGATCCCCAGGTCCGAGGTCGAGCACCCTAGCCGTTAGGCCAACTCCTCTCCCAAAAAAAAACAGACTTTGCGGAAATTATCTTAGGGAATGAAACACCCTCAGACCAATGTATTTTCCTACAGTTGGATCATAACACTTGAGGGGGTGGTCAGTAGCCTCCACCTAATAGCCCAAAACTGGCAAAGAAATTTCACAACTGCACACACAAATAGTGATCTCATATCTGATTTTAAGATATGAAGGGCTTCATAATGACTGTGGGTCCCCAACTGTCTACATACAGGAGCCAACCAGTTCCTTCTTAGTCTTGCATACGCAGGACATGCAAAAAATATTTGGCCAATGGTTTCGTTTGGATTTGGGCAAGAGGGGCAGCCCTTAGGCTGGCTTTTATTATTCTGCCAAGAATTGGTAAAAGCGTTAATAGGTAAACAGCCATATCTAAACTGACTATACAGTTTCCTGTCCATAGGCTCCTTAATAATATCAAAGTAGCTCTCAAGACATTTAACAGTTTTAATATCTAAAAAAAGCATCAGTTAGGCTACCTTAGCGGATTTTCAAATAATGAATCTGCTCTACCCATGACCAATATTTGAGTTTTATTTTGTCCTTTGTATGCAGGGGCTGGGACCAATAAGCTCATTTGGGAGACCAATTGCTGCCTGGATGGTATTCACAGATTTAATCCACCCGATTTTTTTATTTATATCTGGGGCAGAAACTTCATTAAAAGCAGCAGCATAAAGGGCCAAATCAGGGGTAGTAACCAGTCTGTACCAAAAGAGCAATGGGCGCAGTCTTGATTGGTTGTTAATTGACCTAACTCCCATGTCTATTTTCAAGGGGAGAACGGGGGTGCTCTGAGGGAGAGATACCAGACCCCTAAGAAACATGTTTTCCACAGTGGTTAGCGTGCTTGCATCTGCTACACCCCACAATTCTGCCCCATAGAGAACACTGCTCACTACCCTAGCGCCATAGAGTTTGAGAGCTGGAGCTGGAGCTGAAGCTACAGGCTTGGTGTATGATAGGCAAATCTACCCGTGCAATGCCCCGGTTAGCTGGGAGAATTTCAGGGTCGCCTTATCTAAATGATTATTCCATGTCAATCTATCTGATAGCTTTATGGCCAAATACTCAAAGGAGCTAAGCCTCTCCAATAGAACATTATCCAAGACCAAATTTCGTTTGAAGGTTCTGCGGGGATTCAACATCATCAGCTTAGTTTTGGCAGTGTTGATAACCAAACACCTCATATCACAAAAATCCTAAAATTGATCCAAAAGCTTTTGGAGGCCCATGAGAGTTTTAGATACCAAAAGGGTATCATGGGCAAACAGCAATGCTGTAATTTTCCGGTTCGCCAAGGAGGGAGCATCAGCCGGGATCGAGCATAACAGGTCAGCAATTTGGTTAACGAAGAGGGAAAAAGGGAAGGGTCCAAAATGCACTCTTGGCGTACCGGCTGCTGGATCTTAATCGGGTTAGTGAGTTTGGCATACCCGCTGCCAGATCTTAATCGGGTCAGTGAGTTGCCCCTGATTTCCCCACCTTACACGAGCAAAGTTATCATTGTGTAGCCTAACCAATAGTTCTAAGATTCCCAGCGGCATTCCTGTGTTCATAAGGACCTGGCAAAGTAAATCCCTGGGGACTAGTTTGAAAGCTGTTTTGAGGTCTATGAAGGCGAGATATAAACTGCCTTTGCCCAGCACAACCACCTTCCAGTACAGCATGACGAGGCGAAACGCCGGATCGATAGTGCTGGTCTTCCGCCGGAAGCCCGCCTGTAGTGGAGAGAGGATGTTATTCTCATCCATCCAGATCTGGATTTTAGATAGAAGCGATCGGCAGAAGACATTTTGGGCACAGTCTATAAAACTTATTGGGCGGTAGTTGGCGGGCTTGGACCTTTCCCCTTTTAAAAAAAATTGGGATCACTTCGGTCCCCTTTCACGAACCAGGGATGCTTCCTCCTCCGACAATATCATTGGCCAAATTCATGAGATAGGTTGTCCAGTTTACCCTATCAGCACGAAAGAGATCACACGGGATGCCATCTGGGCCAGAGGCTTTTGCAGGAATAATGGCATCTAGGGAACTCATGATCTCTTCCCTAGTGAATACAATGGTACGTACTGAAGCACCAAAGTCTTGGATCATCTGGAGTCTATCGGGGATGTTACCAATAGAGTATAGCTCACTAAAGTGTTTGTGCCATTCTATTGCCTGAATATTATTGGCCAGGGGAGTTGTGCGCTCAAAATAGTTTTTTGCCACAAGCGACTAAAATTGTCGCGAATCAGGGTGTCCAATGGCCTCCCCTCGATCTTTCCATCTCCTTCCATCCCATTGTTTTTTAGCTTTACCCTGTACCTGTTTATAATCCCTTTTGGTATTGCGGATCATAATAGGATCCCTATTTTGTATAGCTACTATCAATCTCGCTCTCGCTGCCCTACATTCTTTATTAAACCATGGGTTAGTACTCTAATCATAACATCTTTTTTTTTTCAAACACGCGGCTTCATCTGTTTCCCTTCTTCATTGTGAATTTCTATGTCTGTGTTTTTCGAGATGCCTTAGTACACCCTGCTTTTTGCATGAGTTGGATATTTCCAGTAGTAGGTTCAAACTTTAGTTGTGTGGAAAGGGCTGATTTGGTAATATCATTATCTGAATCTCTATCTGTCATACTAAAATTCAGGAAGCAGCGTTTACATTAAATGCGGTACAACGCATGCGATTACAATGTGGTTGTCACAAAGATCGCGCTGCTACAGCGCCAACCATCACAACGCAAGTCCCTTCCACAACTTGCTGCAGGGGGAGCTAAAACTAAGGAGTAGTATAATTTACCATTGAAACACCTTCCCTATTGTTGCACACGTTGGAGCTGGAACGGTAAATTATAATATTCCTAAATCCAGCGTGCCCCCCACAGCAAGTCGTGGAAATGGCCCGTGACGCCACAGTACGCGCTGCCACAACACGGTCGTTGCAACAACCAGTTGTTGAGCCCCAAGGTTACTGTGGAGTTAAATGCCTAAGTTGGGCTTCTTCACTACCATGTTGTCGTATAGCGGCATACATACTGAAGCTAAGGTATATGTTGTCAGAAAGAGAAAGACCTTACTAGGATGAAGGGGGCAACATGCTCTGGGAATTGTGTTAGACTCTAGCTATCCTGAGCAGGTGTTATTGATGGTGAAAGATGAAAGTGAAAAGTGGAAACGAAGTTGCCCCAAGTTGTTCAGCAATGTGTTGGGTTGTAAACAAATTACTCACAATATTATTTTTACAAACACAGGTGTACCAAGACTTCTGGAATGTTCCACTGCTTTTGAGAGGACCATTGAGAAAGGAGTTGGAGAAATTATGTGAATAGGAACTCATAGAACATAAAATGGCAAAATCCTATAGATATTGCGCAAAAGCGGATGGTAAAATATATGTGTGCAAACTTAAGAAATCTGAATCAGAACATGATTGGCTAGGCATCTTTTGCCAAATATTATTCAAATGTTGACAATTGAAAAGAATTCTAAATATTTTTCAGTGTTAGATTTGTCTAGTGCATATCTTCACGTTTTGGTAGATCCTAGTTTCAACCTGAAGGGGCATATCAGTGCATTCATATGCCATTTGGACATGCTTCAATATTAACCGTTTTTCAACTTTTGGTGCAAAGTTTACTCGGAAACTTAGATAATGTTAAATTTTTCAAAGACAATGTATTGGTGTGGGATATACCCAAGAATTATAGATTATGTATTGTGTTAAAAACTCAGGAAGACACTGTTCTGACTGGCATAATTGATAAATACAGATTTGCAGTAAATCGGTTGGACTACTTAGGACTCACATTGCCATGTGAGGCGATCAATCCAAAACTCAATCTCTTGGAAGTTATTAAAAAAGCTCCTTGTGCTCTCCTTGCGCTCCTTCCTTGGGTTGGCAGTGTATTATGACACAGTGACTTATTGATATTTGAAGATAAACATGAGTCACCTATTTAAGTTGTGTCACCATCTCAGCTCAGTGCTTCGTCAGTGTTCTGAATGTGGCCTCTTGCTCAATACATTTTTGGGCATGTCCATGGTCTATTCATTATCATTATTCAGTTATCGTGAACTCAAATAACTACAACTTGCACCTTTGCCATGCATAATTATGTCGTCAATGATGCAATTTTAGTTGTCACCAGTGATGTTATCAGTGATGTCATAGAACATGTCATGAGTGCTGTCATAAGCACTGCATGCAAGGCTGGAATTTATACAATCTTGAGTTAACTATCATTGGTCAATTTCACTCTTTCTTTTTGTTTCAAATGTTATGTTTTAATTGATATTCCCAATTAACTATAACGTTACTTTCACCTTTGATTTTTTTAGTGACATTCAAGTGTTTTTTTTAATGTAAAGTAAGATATTGTTACCATACCTAAGGCCCTTCCCTTTACTCTATCACTGTTTATAAGCAGTTCAATCACTTAAGAAGAGGATTTTGACCTAAGCATTGGATTAAGCCTGGCAAATGAAGGTCTTGAGTATTTGGGTTCATTCCTGCTCAGTGTGATGATTCCAGGAGTTTTTCTTCATGCTGGAATAGTGTCACACACCTCAGCAACACATACATCCACCAGGGCTCAGTTACTAACTAGCTCTAGTGGGCGGTGATTGTCCCCCTGTTGAAGTACTCTGCAGACTCCTAACTCCTATACAACTACTGCTTCATCTCAGATCAGTAAACCCCAAATGAACAAATTGAAAGGAATGTCTCAAAGAACTGTGGGTGCAAAACCCAATAATTTAGTCTAAGTCATGCCAACAAGAGGGCACGGTCTGTGCTAACAGAAATGAGATAACCAAATTTTATCCTTGATGAAGACCTGTCAGAGTTCAACATCCTCCTTGACCTAGCCAGTGCCTATAGCCACCAACAGTCTCAGAAACATTTTCATAAGGATGACAGAAAGCTTCCACTGCTTGATAGAAGACAAGACAGAGGTCCTAACTATGCAGAGAGGATCCAGTGATGCCCTGCCTTTCACATACTTACCAACCTGCTTACCAACACTATCAACAGCACAAACAGTAACAATCTAGGTGTCCTGTTCGAAGCCCCAGGTGTCTCTCAGGTCACAGTTAACAGTGGAGATTAAAGCATTAATGGCTTTCACCATTTTGAACAGTGGCTCCAGCAAGGTCTGGATTAGATCGTGCACCTGCACATCACAAAATCTACAAAGACATGGGAACATACACATTTTAAAGTGATAGAAAGGTGAGGCATGTCTCATTTGTGCCACTTGCCATGAACACAGCCTTGAGGTTAATTTTTAGGTCAAGTCTGGGCAGCGTATGCGCTGCTCTGCGAGGCATGCTGTATTCAGCTATGGAGATAAAGCTCCGCCCACTCTCCACCCCTATTTGTCATTGGCTTGTGACATTGTCCTTTGTAAACTGTGCCTTTTCATTGGTCAATAGGCTTAGTAGTCCCACCTTAGTACCGCCTTGTCTTATCTTGTAACCTTCCATGAGGACTGGCCCTCCTAAGTGTGTAGTTACTCGGTAAACTTTAATTACAGTCTCCAAGCACTATTTCGTTAAATGGTTTTCACTTGCCTGCTGTTGCAGTCAAGTCACCTTCCTCCTAACGCTTTCATTTTTTTTTTTTTACAGCACTGCACTCAACAGTGGCGTGGTGCCTTTGGCTTATTTGCGGCACCAAAAGCGGCGGCATGGCTTTTTTTCTATTTATTCCCTTTTTTTGTTTACAAGAGTCCCTTGCCACGCTTAGACGTTATTGGCGGCCGCGCACCTTTTGAAGTGAAAGTGCGGTATAGGGCGCTTTTCCAAAAAAAAACATTTGTTTATCAACTTGAAAAACAAATGCTTTTTTTTGTAAAAGCGCCCCAAAGCGCCCTTTTACTTTAATGGCGGCCTAGCCCCTTTCTTTAGACGCGGCCCGTCTAAATAAAGGGACAGAGCCACCATTAGTCAAAGTCAAAGCACGGCATGGGGTGCTTTAAAAAATTATATTTTTGCAATGCAATAAGTCTCACATTTGCAAGGCTTTAAGCTATTGTCATTTACAATGCCAATAGCTCATAGTCTCATAAATGCGCATCATATTGTACTGCAAATGCATGTTAAATAAGCACAGGGTCACATTTTCCTTTTAAAGATAAGAGAAGTCTGTGTTTATTTTACATTATCAACATGAGGCTGCAGCTAGCAGGACCTGAAAATAAGCAGTGCTTATGCCCCAGGTTGGGGCACAGGGGTCAAGATCTGAAACACTGAGGCATTTAACTCTTAAATAAAAGTCCTTGTCAATATAGGAGCATGACAACAAAATGCTGTTTCTGAATGATTTTAAATGATTTTAATGATTACATTGACTCTTCAATTTAATTTTCTCCTATTTCAAAGTGTTGCATTTACAAATAGCAGCCATATCATTGCCAGTGGCCAGTAGACACTGTGTAGTATGAACTTGTGACACAGGACATACCTTTTGCCATATGTGGCACCAATACGTCTATAACACATACAGCCATTTTTGTATATGAGAGAAATTTAAAGTGAAGAAAAATGTTCCATATTATGAACATTTTTGCGGAACATTTTTCTGCACTTCGCAATCTCTCCGATTTAAAAAAATGGTTGTCTGTTTGTGTGATCTGCAGGTTCTCTCTGAAACTAATTTGTTCCGTCTTATTCTTCTTATCTTTATTGTTCTTGTAGTTTCGAGCTCGTAATTGGTACGAAGCGACGGTATTCCTGTGTAGGATTGGGTGTGTTTGCATTCTTTTTTGCTGAGTGCATTTGTAAAACTTTATGTTTGTGTTGTACTCTCAGTAAGTTACCCGATTTTGAAAGATTGAGTTTTCACTTAGATTTTCCACTTTCAGATATGTCGAGAGGTATCTCATTTTCAACCTTTGCATTTTTTTTGCTATTCTGCAGCTTATAGCCCCTTGAAATGGCATTTTGTGTCCTAGTGATCCTTTGTTTCAACTAAATAGCGCTGTCTGCTTCTAACAGGTATATTGGCTGTCTTATGCTGTATTGGACATATGTCTGTCTCCTTTTTTGCTTATCTTTTCACGTTTTTTATTAACTCTTCATGTTTTTGTTTTTGTTTTTTTTCAATGATGATTGGTCAGGTGTATTTTACCACTTATTCTAACTAATGGGAGATGGTACAAGGCTATAATTGGCTTTTGAGTACCTGTACCTCATCTAACTAGTTTGTTTTAGTTGAGATTGTCTGTGTCTTTCTAATGGAAGGAGTCCTGATCGATTATGTCGGGTTTTTTTGTATCCATGCTCCGCGTGGTGAACAGTCATAATATCATCAAAAAAATATCGACTGAACAGAATATCGAGTTTTGAATATAGAATGGACAGAATATCGAATTGCAAAAATATACTGGTGCAGAATATCGAAATTCAGGTAAGAAATATCAACTTCCATAATAAAGTTAGTAATATCGACAGTCATAATATAGTTGTTAAAAATATCGATTTTTTTATAATGTTTTAAGTGTTAGTATATTTGTTAAAAGTATGTATTATTTTTGTAATGTATGTTTGAATTTTTTTAAAGTAATGAATTTTATGTTATTTAATTTTTGCGTAATTTAATTCCATAGCGGGTTGTGGGTTTATGAGGGAATAGGGTGAGTAGTAATTTAATTATAGTAAATTAAATATACATTTTTAGGAATTATGAATTATTTTTAAATTCATTTTGTGTTTTAGTTCCGTAGCGGGTTGTGGGTTTAAAGGGGAATAGGGTGGGAAGTAATTTGATAGTAATTAAGTAATTATTTATTTTTATTTATTGCTATTGATAATTAATTTATTGTTAATTAATTATTAATTGGTAATACATTTGAGTTAATTGTAATTAATTTTTTATTAATTGATTAGTTGAGAATTCTATTAATTGTATTAATTTATTATTTGAGTTGTGGGTTTATAGGGGAATAGGGTGGGAAGTAATTTAATTGTAATTAAGTAATTATTGAAATTATTTTCGTGTATTGATAATTAATTTATTGTTAATTAATTAATAATTGCTAATTAATTTGTATTAATTGATAATTATATAAATTGTAATAAGCTATTATTCGGAGCGGGTTGTCGGTTTATAGGGGAATAGGGTGGGAAGTAATTTAATTGTAATTAAATAATTATTGACATTATTTTTGTGTATTGATAATTTACTGTTCATTAATAATTGCTTTTTATTGCTTATTAATTTTTGGTATTGAAAATTAATTTGTTAATTAATTATGTGTTGGTAATTATTTTTTTATAAATAATATGTATTGGTATTTATAAATAATTAGTTATTAAATATTTTGTAATTGGTAATTAATTTTAATTAATATTTTATTGATATTGATAATTAATGTATTTGTATTTAATTATTAAATCATTAATTTCCCTACTGTTGCACTCACTGGAGTGAGAATAGTAATTTTTATCCCTACGCTATCCAACACTTTCCCTACTGTTGCACTCTCTGGAGTGGGAATAGTAATTTTCAACCTTAAGCTATCCAATGCTTTCCCTACTGTTGCACTCACTGGAGTGGGAAAAGTAATTTTTACCCCTACGTTATCCAACGCTTTCCCTACTGTTGCACTCACTGGAGTGGGAATAGTCATTTTTACCCTCCCGCTATCCAACGCTTTTTCTACTGATGCACTCTCTGGACTGGGGATAGTAATTTTTACCCCTACGCCATCCAACGCTTTCCCTACTGTTGCACTCACTGAAGTGGGAATAATAATTTTTACCCCTAGGCTATCCAAAGCTTTCCCTACTGCTGCACTCACTGGAGTGGGAATAGTAATTTTTACCCTCCCGCTATCCAACGCTTTCCCTACTGTTGCACTCACTGGAGTGGGAATAGTCATTTTTAAACTCCCGCTATCCAACGCTTTTGTAATTGGTAATTAATTTTAATTAATATTTTATTGGTATTGATATTTAATTTATTTTTATTTAATTATTAAATCATTAATTTCCCCACTGTTGCACTCACTGGAGTGAGAATAGTAATTTTTATCCCTACGCTATCCAACACTTTCCCTACTGTTGCACTCTCTGGAGTGGGAATAGTAATTTTCACCCTTAAGCTATCCAACGCTTTCCCTACTGTTGCACTCACTGGAGTGGGAAAAGTAATTTTTACCCCTACGTTATCCAACGCTTTCCCTACTGTTGCACTCACTGGAGTGGTAATAGTCATTTTTACCCTCCCGCTATCCAACGCTTTTTCTACTGATGCACTCTCTGGACTGGGGATAGTAATTTTTACCCCTACACCATCCAACGCTTTCCCTACTGTTGCACTCACTGGAGTGGGAATAATAATTTTTACCCCAAGGCTATCCAAAGCTTTCCCTACTGCTGCACTCACTGGAGTGGGAATAGTAATTTTTACCCTCCCGCTATCCAACGCTCTCCCTACTGTTGCACTCACTGGAGTGGGAATAGTCATTTTTAAACTCCAGCTATCCAACGCTTTTGTAATTGGTAATTAATTTTAATTAATATTTTATTGGTATTGATATTTAATTTATTTTTATTTAATTATTAAATCATTAATTTCCCTCCTGTTGCACTCACTGGAGTGAGAATAGTAATTTTTATCCCTACGCTATCCAACACTTTCCCTACTGTTGCACTCTCTGGAGTGGGAATAGTAATTTTCACCCTTAAGCTATCCAACTCTTTCCCTACTGTTGCACTCACTGGAGTGGGAAAAGTAATTTTTAACCCTACGTTATCCAACGCTTTCCCTACTGGTGCACTCACTGGAGTGGGAATAGTCATTTTTACCCTCCCGCTATCCAACGCTTTTCTACTGTTGCACTCTCTGGAGTGGGGATAGTAAATATTACCCCTCCGCCATCCAACGCTTTCCCTACTGTTGCACTCACTGGAGTGGGAATAATAATTTTTACCCCTAGGCTATCCAAAGCTTTCCCTACTGCTGCACTCACTGGAGTGGGAATAGTAATTTTTACCCTCCCACTATCCAATGCTTTCCCTACTGTTGCACTCACTGGAGTGGGAATAGTCATTTTTAAACTTCCGCTATCCAACGCTTTTCCTACTGTTGCACTCCCTGGAGTGGAAATAGTAATTTTTACCCCTAGGCTATCCAAGGCGTTCCCTACTGTTGCGCTCACTGGAGTGGGAATTGTAATTTTTACCCTCCCGCAATCCTACACTAAAAATATTGAATTTTTTTTAATATTATCCCTTTAATATATATGTATTAAAAAATAAAAATGCGCTTTTTTTAACTTACATTAAATATTTAATAATGTTAAGGTTATTTAAGTATTTTTAAGTATGTTTTACTTAATTATATTTATTATTTTATTAATTTTACATTACTTTGAAGACATTTGAAAAATTCGATATTTTAACATCCTATATTATTTACAACGGTATTTTGGATTAGATATTTTTGTACTTACCTGTTTGTAGATAGGAGTTCGATATTCTGCTAGTCGATATTTTGTCATCGATATTTTTGCAGGACGATATTTTGCTCCTCGATATTCTGTCAGTGATTCGCTCCATGTATGCTTATGATTATTGCATTATATGTTATACTATTTATTATTGTTCCCACAGACCTCAATTTCATTTTCTACTTGTTACTGAGCCCCTGATTGTGTACATTCATCGACATGTACGTGGCAAAGATGACTTGTGGCCACTGATGTATGTTCTTCCAGCACCCTGATGAAGGAATTTTCAGTGTTCACCACACTTTCCGAAATGCGCGTCGGCGCATTTCTGTCTTTTATGTAATGTCTATTGATTATTGTGTATGATGTTGTTTGTTTGTATTGCTTTTTCTTCCTCTGTTTTTTTTTTAATTGTTAATTGTTATTCATTAATTGTAAGAAGTGTGGGGCTTCGGTTTTGTGGAAATATTTATTGTATGTATTTATTATATTACAATAAAATTTAATAATTTAAATAATTGAAATGAATTTTTGGACAATAAATTTTGATAATAATTGGTCATTGGGATTTTTATAATTTTGGATGACTTACCAAGTTTAATAAGTTATATTAGGGAGAAGTTTTTTGTGTTGTTATTTATTGTCTGTTTTTGTTATACACATAACAGTGCCACATATGGCGAAAGGTGTGTCCTGTGCCACAAGTACATACGACACAGGTACTCAGTCACCCATACACATATGTCCCTTTCACACATGCACATGTTCATACAACCCCCCGAACACCACTCTCTCTCTAAAACATCTGGCAGGCCTGTCATAGTTCCCCTCGTCAAAATATTTTGTGCAAACTATAGTATATGGCTTATGGACATTAGGCTTAACGTCAATGAAGCTAGGCATGGGGTTGTCTGGTAACAATGTGCAAGTGGCTTAGCCTTCAGTACCTGATGCAGTCAGGATGAACACACAAAAAAATGAAGGAATTTAATTTGATTACTAATCGTAGCTGAAACACACAAAATGTTACGTGACAAATGCTTAAAAATAGTCAAAATCCCTGATACTCACTGTGGTTAGACAGTTTAACTCATTGTTGGGGTCTGTGATTGTTTGTGTTCCCTTCCAGAGGTTGCGTCGCACGACAGTCCAGGATGGACTTTTCCCATTAGACGCAGGATCAGTACTGATTTCAAAATGTGCACCTCAGTGAGGGAAAAACAATGGGTTGGAATGCTATCCTGAGTGACAGTCTGTTGGTCAACTATTTGCAAGCATTCCTCCCTTCATATTTTGCATTTTTGCCCTCAGACAGTAGAGCTACACTATAGGTTACATAGATCCACAGCTCTAGTTTATACAGCAGAGAAAGAGCTATCCTTCACTGGAGAATTTACAGGCTCAAGCATTGCCTAATTGGGTAGGACTTAGTTTAAACCGCTCCATTAAATGAGTGATTTTATATGCAATATAGACAAACTGAGTGACGTGCTTGGGACCAAGCTGTCAGCAAGGAGCTGGGACCTTGCCAGTTGATGCCCATGTTGTGTGTCTTCTGTCACCGTCTTCTGGTGGATGATCTATCGGGGAATGTACACTTAAGTTATCTTGTATTAACATTAAGGGGCCGATTCCTATCTGGGTCGGAAAGCACTCTGACCGAGCCGGATCTGGGATGTTTTCCGACTGATCCGGACTCCTGCAGTTGAGTATGATGCAGCCGTATGTTGTCGGACTCGGTTCGGTCAGACTACCATTGAAGTCAATGGGAGCCGGTCGTACGACGCGTACATGGGCTCCCATTGACTGAATGGGTACGTCGCGGACAAGTGCGCCCCCTACAGTGGGTACGCGTCGGTGTCATCCACACGTTACATGCCTGTGTTGGGGAGACCCGTGGGTCTCCCCATGTGTCCGAGTCGTAAGGCTGCAGTTAACAGGGGGTCCGACGCGGACCCCCGAAGTCCAACTCCGGGAGCTATTGCGAGCCGGACGCTCCGACTCGATCCAGCTGTCCGATTCGAGCATCGTACTAGCTCGGCCGTGAAACGTCTCCATTGCGCGCCACGGATTGCTTGTGACTGAGTCGTATGGAGCAGTTCGGACCCAGAAACGTTTCGGACAGAGATTTTGCGCTTTTTCGCATCGTACTTCGACGTCCGGACCCGTGTACGACTCGGAAAGATATTCAGCCTCCGAATCGGATCCACTAATGCCGAACCCGATTCGGTGCCATTCCGACCGAGATCGGAATCGGCCCCTCTGCCTTTAAGCACACTCTGTCACAACCCTGCCTCTCTTTTTTCTTGCTCTTTTTTATCTTTTACCTGAGTTTTTCTCGGCCTTTCTCATTAATCCCAAAACTGTGCCGTAAAAGAACGTTTGGTGTTATAACTAAAAAGCTCCTTCATCCTTCAAAAACACCTTGGATGGTGATGTTCTGTCACTATTTTTCATTATTGCTTAATCACATTCTAATACACATTTATGTACAACCATTGGATACTCCTATCTAGTATGATTTTATGTTAAAACTGATTACAGACTGTGATTCTCACAATATATTTGATCATAGTTCACTTTAAGTTAGCCGTAGTTAATGTAGACCTCACTCTGAAAATGCCTACTAACATCAAAACTGTGCTTTTGGCCGATGTGTGTTATTTCACTCTTTAGTCTTGTTTCAGGGGCCACATTAACTGGAATAGTTTGAATAATAAATGCTTTCAGTTGTAATCTACATGATACCCTGATGCCAAGGTCATATTTTTGGGGTCAAGGACATCATGATTTCATGTTTATTTAGTACCCTAGACAGGTAGGCCCAAGCTCCTACATCACTTTGGTTGCCAGTTCATAGTACCACATTATGGATCAGTGAAAGTGAAAGAGTACTGTCTGTTGCTAACACTACTTACACTACTGACAGTGGTTCCAGTATACAAATGTGCACACATGACATGCTTGCACATTTAAACAATTTGACGCTGCCTAGAGTGCGCCCAGGCCCTGAAACAGCAAATAACACAAGATGAGGACAGTTTATACTGCGTTTCAAACTATTATTATGAGAGTCAACCTGAATAGAAGAAAGCTGCATTAGCATATATTTTTACCTAACATGAAAATGCAGCCTTTATTCTCAATCTTTTCCTGCAAAAGACCTATAGATGGCACTTCCCCATTGCTTCTAATATCCCCACTTCCTGTTTCAGGGATAGAGGACAGTTCATAGATGAAAATTCAAGACAACATAAATAAGAATAATGCTTGGAAAGAAGTACGAATTAAGGCATGTGGAAAGGTTTTTCAATGAGAAACCCAGCAGAAAATAAACGATTAATAGTTTGGGATAACATATTTTACCAGTGGCCTTATGGAAACAATGAAACTACAACCTCACCAGCAAAATCCATATATTTCTTGATCTCCTAGTTTTCCTTTTCGTTGCCATTCATTAATATCCTCATGTTCATACTTTCACTTACACTGTTCTCAAAGTTAAAGCCTCGAAGGGGGTGATTTGTGCGCAATCTAAATGATTGTAACATAACATAACCATCCCCTGTTACAAGAAGATCATTAGTGTAACATCATTCTTAGTACTGACTGCCAAGCTTTGGAAATTGTTGCCCATTAGAATCAGAAACACACATGGCCATCCGAGGTTTTAACCGCTACCGCGCTACCGCGGTTTCCCGCTGTACGCGGGAATTTAAAAAATGGCTTGATCATGACAAAGCCAGCTCGTCATCCGCGCACCGCAGGTAATGTTGATGACGAGCTGGCTTTGTCATCAGCATCGAAGGGGTTAAAAGGAAGTGAAGATTTGGCTTCTCCTGAGATAAGTGTTCTCAATAAAAAACTGGCTTGTTGACACCACAAACCTGAACAACCTATAAAGCTAGAACAGTATACTCACCTTGAGTGCCCCAAAACAGACACAGAAATAAGATCAGTTCTAAGAAAAGTCACAGGAATAACTCAAATTGGGTGAAATGATGACTGACTGTAATCAGGGAATGTTGCGGAGTAAACTTCTACTTCTGGGTGTATTTTTAAGACATCCATCCCAACTGCCTGTAACCAGTGTGGATTGAGGGTTCCCTTCTATGTCCAGAGCATGGGCATGTAGAAAATAAATATCATGACAATCCGGACAAAACATCTACAAATGTATGTTACCACCATCAACCAATGTAAAGCATTTCACTGATGATGAGGTGGGCATGCAACAAATGCATCAAGGGATCTGCCATTCATTTCTACAATTGGATGCATCTGCCTATCTATGGGACTCTTTAAACCACATGAACTTTATCAAACAATAACGGCTTGCACCACTGATGACTTTAACACAGTCCATACCTGTGGATCTCTCATATGCCCACCACCAGCCCCTCCAAGATTATACAGAACATCCATTATGACTCCTGTATCCAGCGTAGGAGGTTGGTTGGGGGAGTTTGGCTTTCATCTGATTAATTCCACAGCAACCAAATAATGTCAACTTTCTTTCTTCTTCTCACCATCACATTATTAAGTGCTGCAGCAGCTTAACACAATTCTATTCATTCATACAGGACACTAGAATGCTGCCCATGTAGACCTCACAGCAGTACACCACCCTTACAACCAACCACACTGTCACAGTGTAGCATGCCACCTTTCCAAAAATGTACTTTGCATAGAGGTATGAAGTGCTGTACAAATGCAATGACAATTAGAGTCACCCATGATCTTTTAAGTTTGCTTTTTAATGACAGTCATTAATAGGGGTTGTTGCAAGGCACTGATGAACAACTAATAGTTTTGCTAAACTTGGATTGAAAAGTGGCATGTCTTCTACTTTCGCTACACATAAGCAAGTAAAAAAAGACCCACCTTCTCCAGTAAAGTCTCCTACACTGATCTCCATTGAGTTCATTCTAGAGGAAATCAGAGTACTTAGACCTTATATGGAGGAAACAAATCAAAAGTGTCAGAGGTTGGATGGTAAATGGACATTAATTGATAACAGAGTTATAGAGGCTGAAGGTAGAGTTGGAGAGTTACAGAATGTTACTCAACCTATTCACCACCTTCAAGTCAAGGTTTCCGTCACGGAAAGGCATTCCCCAAAGCCCATCCTCATATGGCTGGCGGTGTCTGCTAGACACCGCCACCATATTAGACCTTTTCCGCCCCGGTCGCAAGGCGACCGAGGCGGAAAAGCGGCGGACGGTCTTTTTGTCCGCGACGGACCTCCCAGCCATCCTAATGTGGCGGGGGTTTATTTCTGTGCGGATGGCGGGCGGATTGCCCCCGCCAGGCCGGCGGTGGCTACCGCCAGCCTGGTGGGGGCAATCCGCCCGCCATCCTAATGGGCCCCTAAGTTTCTTTTTTATATTTATTACCATCAGCCCGTATAAATGTAAATGGTCTGATATCAAATTCCTTCCCATTACACTTAGTTTGACAAGACTCTTTCACCTCTACTCTTTAATCTAGCTTTAGAACCTTTCTTGAATATATTTCAGCAGCATCCAGATATCAAGGGGTTTCAATACCGAGAGAAACAAGTAAAATTGGCAGTATATTTAGACAATATTCTGTTATTATCTCTAATCTGACCACTTCTTTACCAACTTTCCTATGAAGTAAAGAATTTTACTTTGGTCACAGGATATAAACTAAATGCTGATAAATGTGAAATCTTCCCTCTAAACAAATTTTGTTTTAGACAAGACTAATTTTTCCTGAACATCCCAGAAAATTAAATACTTGGGATTATGTTTTGCATAACATCAAAGAGATTATTTATTTCAACGCAAAGGGCATGATTTAGATCTTGGCGGAACTCATATCATCCCTCTGTGGCAACAGTTACAAGTACTCAGCATAGCTGACGGAGTCCCACCCACCGCACTTAAATATGGGCTGTTTGAACCGCCGTCCACATCAACAGACTGTTTCCCGTCACGTAAGCAGCACACGGCCGTCCATGCGGCAGACTCCTCTGCTGGCTAACAGTACTCAGTCGCCGTCATGCTGCCAGTTTTTCATCAAGCCTATTTAGATTTCCCCATTGTGCGGCCGTTGTCCAAGAGGCGGATTCCTGATGGAATCAGTCCCTGGGGGTGTGGAGACTAGTAAGTACTACTTATTAATGTCATTACACATATATGTTGTGTTTACTTCACAAATATATGTAGGTAATGTGTTATGTTCCGTTTTTTACATTTAGCACACAAACACCATACACACACTATTAAATGTACACCCACAAGCACCATAAGCAAAACACCCACAACCACCATAACAAACAAATATATTTTTAAGTGTCAATACAGGTGTAGTCATTGTACCTTGATGAGTTGTAAAATGAACACTAATGCATTACACATGTGAAAAAAAATTGCATGTACATGCAATGTAAAAATATACAAAGCCAAAGCAAATGTTAGCACTAGATTCATAGTAAGACAAGTGAAAACGAAGCGTACCTTAGGTCCCGGCGACAACTGAGTTGATTAGCTTTGTGGTCTAGTACTAGCAGCAAAGGAAGGACCTGGACAATGGGGTTCAAGACAGAAACGGAAGTGTGAAACAGAAAAAAAGGTAAGTTCCTACCTCATTTCCTTTTATTCCACCAATTCAAGTTTGGAAGTATCCCTGCTACAGTTTTCTCAACGAAAAGGCACATTGTGATTTGGCCAGCAATATTTTTGGCTGTACTCCCTCCTCCAGCTGCTTTTCCCTATGATGCTGCCGACGCGGGAGGAAAATTCTGGCAAAGACGGTGGCACTCAGACGGACTATCGGCTTCAGATCCACCAACATTTAAATAGATTGGGAGGACCGCCAAGTAGGTGGGTGGGGAAACCATCTAGAAGAGTGAGGGTGATACTAAATCTGTCAAGATCCAAATCAGGTATAAACTCATTAATCATAACATTCAATTTTCTAAAATCTAGATGGAATACATTATTCTTATCATGGTGAGGCAGACTGGATTCAGTAAAATTTATGTTTGTTCCTATTATTCTTTTTACTTTGGCTAAATTACCTGTACGAATTCCAAGGTTAATATTTTAAATCTGTATATTCTATCTTAACTGGGGGCCCGATTCACAGAAGGAACTTAAGACAAAATATTAAACTTACTGCCATTTTGGTATTCACAGAATGAACTTACTACTTTTGGCATTCACAGAATGAACTTACTACTTTTGGCATTCACAGAATGAACTTACTACTTTTAGCATTCACAGAATGAACTTACTACTTTTGGTATTTACAGAATGGATTTACGACTACTAACTTTATGTCCGCACCCGGGCCGGAATTTCCGCATCCAGGCCGGAATTTCCGGCTTTGGTTCGAAATTTCCGTCTCTGGGAGAAGTGTGGCTCACTGGTTAGAGGAGGCAGACCTGGAAGCAGAGATCAGCCCGGGACCAGGGTTCAATTCCCAGCTCGGCGGGGTCTTGAGTCCTAAAATGTCCATGGACTCGACAATTCTCGCTCCGGTGCCTACTCGATTCACGGGTTCACACTCTGCGACTCTGGGCAATAGCTTGCTTAATCTCCACAACGGCCCCTTGCGGCAGGATGCCTGGCTTTCACCTTGCGGATACCCTGCCGGGGTTATCTCACAGGGGAATACCAGGACGGGTTCCCTAAGCAAGCGCTTAGAAACCGCTTGGTGATTTGCGCTATATAAACTCCTGTACATTTACATTTACATGGGACGGAATCTCCGGTTCCGGGACGGAATCTCTGATTCCGGGCCGGAATTTCCGATTCCGGGCCGGAAGATATGAACTGTGGGCGTTGATCATTTTAGCCAAGGGTAAACACCTGTCCAAGTGCCTACCATCCCCCACCATGGATCAGCTGACACACTGCAGCCAATCCTAGCCCTGCAGCATGTATAAATGCAGTGCAGACACACACAAACCCTTTCGACATGTCACTGAATGTGTTTGTTGCACTGACCCTTGCCATGCGGAAAAACTACTCGAGGAGGAGGAGAGCAGAGAGGATCTTCAGACAGAGGATCAAACTATTTGGAATGTCCAGCCAAGATGTAAGGGCCAGGTACCGTTTCCCTCCAGAAGTCATCTTGGATATGGTATGTGAGTGGGAGCAGAAACTTGACTCTGTGACCTGCTGCTCACATGCAATACCAGCATATCTCAAGATCCTTTCTGCTCTCCATTTCCTTGCCACTGGGTCTTTCCAACGTGTCTCCAGTGACCATGTGGGCATTTCCCATGTGAGCCAGTCGCGGTGCCTGCATCAGGTACTGAGATGCATCACTGCTAGAGTCCACAACCACATAAAAATGCCACATACACTGGCCATGAGACAAAGGGCAGCAAGAGAGTTCTATCTCTTTGCACAATTCCCACGTGTGCTGGGTACAATTGATTGTACCCATGTGGCCCTTCAGCCACCCCGCCGCATTGCACACATCTTCTGCAACAGACACCGATGGTATTCCATCAATGTGCAAGCTGTCTGTGATGCCAGTGGAAGGTTCATTAATGTGCATGCAGTGTTCCCAGGCAGTACCCTTGACAGCTTCATATTCCGCATGTCACCTCTTGCCCGGCGGATGGCTGCCGGAGAATTTGGCAACATGTGGCTACTGGGTAAGTACAAAGCACTAAAAATGAGGGATAAGTGTCATTGAAATGTCTGAATGCCCCCCAATATTAACCATTGTACAATAAGAACCATGGCCCAACAGACACTGAATGTACCAAAGTATAGATCATGTCCTGTGCAAATCAAAGAGGGAAATGTAACCAACTGCCCTTTCTTTACTCCTCAGGCGACGCTGGGTATGCACGCTCACCACATGTCCTCCCCCTTACAGGCATGCAAACACTGTACCTCAGTGTAGGTACAATAGGGCACACATACGGACTCGAGCCATCATCGAGCGCACTTTTGGTCTGTTGAAGTCACGATTCAGATGTCTCGAGGGGGTGTGCTGCTGTACTCCCCAGAAGTTGTATGCAAGATCATATTAACCTGATGTGTTTTGCACAACATTGCTTTAACGCATGGCTTACACCTACCTCTGGAACCTCGGCTAGCTCTGAATCTGAGAAACCGGGCCATTGCACATAACCGAGGTCAGGGCATGCAAGTCCGTGATCAGCTCATTGCCACGTTTTTCACATGAGCAACCTGTAGTGTCATGGACAAAATGTGGTTTGCTGTCTGTTGACAATGATGAAACTTGGATAGACACGATTGTGTCAATAAATTCCATCCTGAGACGACTTTGCAAGCCACACTAACTGCATGTAAATCACAGCTGCTGACAGTAGTCAAAAGGTGGAGCGTGCCTCAGGTCATGTGCCCATGTCAACGATCAGTGTAGTGGATGTCCCTAAAAACAACTATTCACGCAGATGACAAACAATACATGTCCTGAGAGACCTACCTGGACCTCATGAGGATGGGTCACTTAATCACAAAAGGCCATAACCATTGCATACTCAGGCCTGTGCCCTCCACAGATTTGACTCCCCCACAAATGATGGGCCCAGAACGTGAGTGATGATGTCATGGGTGAATCAGGCACCAAGTGTCTGTGAAATATCCACACTGCTCCACCCCAATGTTATGTAACACATCACACAACTCTGGTAATGAGCACTCAATATGGACTACATGTACCATAATGCAAAGTAGGAGAAAATGAAACTGGGGTTTGATGTTGTGTCAGCCCCCCCTGTCCTTGCAGAAATGTCTTTAACTGGTCTGTTCCCCCTTTTGTTACATATTCATGATTCTCAGCTGCACTGTCATTTCAGTCTTTTCCACAACAGAACAGCAGGATGGCAGTGGATTTGATTACTAATTGTGGATAGATCAGGATGAATACAAAATGGCTGCCAACTATTTCCTGTGATGTATTTCCTGCCTCCCACTTCCTGTAAAATATTTCCTGTATGAAATGATGTGTTCTGGGTCATTTTCGGAGGTTACGGCTCGAAAATGTAATTTACGGTTTCAGAGCGTAATGCGCGTGCACGGACCCGACGCTCCAGAACCGGAAACTACGTTTTTAGGCAGTAACCTCTGGGAGACAGGAAATGCATCACAGGAAGTAGTTGGCAGCCATTTTGTGTTCATTCTGAGTCATCCTCTATCACAGTTCAGATCCTCTGACATTCTGCTTCTCTCATCTCACTTAATTCACCCAAAATGGCTGAGGAGTATGAAGAGAAAGCACCCCCTTACACAGAAAGGGAATTAGACATCTTGGTAGAGGGGGTGCTGCCCAAATTTCCTCAGCTATATGAGGACCCTGAGTACCAGCTGAGCACTGCAGCCCGGGCCAGGCTATGGGCCAACATGGGTGAGCTCTGCAGTGCAGTGGGAGTCCACACCAAGAGAGCTAGGGCATGCTGCAAGCGCTGGGAGAACCTAAAACGCTGGTCCCGGCACAAGGCTCAGGAGCTGGTGGGCCTATCTTCCCAACACCTCGCCCCACTGTACAGTAGGGTCCTGCAAGCAGCGTGGCCGACCCTCCATGCTCAGCTGGAGGAGCATGAGCAGCAGAGACCTGGCAAGTGCATCATATGCAATATGTGTCTGGTAGTATGATGTGAGTGAAACAGTGCTGTATCATTGTGTGTCCCATGCCTTCATTCACTGATTCCGTGGCCATGCAGCATTCACCAAGATTAAAAAGGCACACTGTGGCATATGGACTGTACAGGGCAGAGTGCATTTTGGGAGTTGTAGTTTCTTCATGACAACTGGGTAAATGAGCCACACTTGTACATTCATATTGAAATCTGCTCTGCCAGCACCACTACCATTGAACCAAGGAAATCATAACTGATGTGTGCATTGGATGAGCAATGTTACAGACACTGTCCGGTGTGCGCATGGCAGGCCAAAGGGTATTGGATGCTGTGACTTGCATTGCATTTGTAGAGTTTGGGTTCCAATTGAGACAGATCATCATGTGCCATAGAGTCAAGACAGACTTTGAGATCCTTGCATCACTCTTAAGTGTTCCTAAATTTGCAAGGTGTGTCCACTGACAGACGTCTCACCCTCAGTGGCCTATATGACATTTCACATGTACAGGTAGCTGTCACAACGACCCACCACTGTTCACCGGTGTACTGCACTAACTTTTATGTCAACAAAGCCAATATGTGGCCGCCTCCCTACCTCTAGAGTCCCCCATGCCATCGGGGGCTCCAGCTGCATCCCCTGCAATCAGTCCCCCTCCTCATAGCCTCCAACTCGAACACAACATCTGCTCCGGACCTGAGGCACCGCATCCCTCCTGTCCCCCCAGGCCCCTCCCGGAGTTGTTCCTCCTGTGGCTGTGCCAGGGGACTTGAGGTGGATATGTGAGGGTCAACCAGACAGGTCCGCTCGCATCATGTTACAAGTGTGTTTGGAGATATGCACGATGCAAGAGGACATTGTCCGATCCCTGGACAACCTCACCACCAGCGTCAATTCCATGGCCACAGTAATGTCGTCTGTTGTCTCCCAAATCCCTTCCCATACCACCGTCAATGTCTCCCCTGTCCTTTGCCCCACACTGTTTCCCCCCTTACTCCTCGTGTGTCACGAACCCATGTGGTGACTGTTCCTGCACCAGCCAGCCGTGTGCCTGCATCGGACACTGAGGATCTGGACATTGTGGTACTAGAGGATGACCAGAAGGACACTCGACTTTTTGACTGAGACGTCGTTGTCGACAAAGATTTAATGTTCCCCTTGTAAATAGACTGGTTTCCCTGATGCTCCCTGACGTATTATATTTTTGTTGCCCCCCCAATCCAAGGTCCCTTCTCCATCTGCATTAAGATCATTATTGTTTTCCTTTCTCCCTTCCAAACGGACGGTTGTTCTTCTGTTCATAAATAAATATCTTTGAGGAATTCTACTTACTTTAACTTGTTTAACTTCATTTTGAATGTCTGGTTCAGAATATGGACACATATTTTGTGAGTCATCTGCTATGCACATAATGGCTTGTTGCAATGATGGGTTACACTTGTAACTCTGTCTAACACACACACACACACACACACATACCTCCTCACATCTTTAGACCACCTATAGCGTTATACAGAACATGATACATAGAATAGATCTTTATTTTTTCTATCCACAAATTCACGTGGTCAATTTGTCCTTGGGTTCTTGTCACTGGCGATCGTGCTTGCGACTTTGCAATTTTGGAGGTGATGATCGCTGTGAGGGGTCAGGTCGGGCTTGTCGCCTATGTGTAGGTGGGTTTTGTCCATGTGCCTTTACAGGGTAATCGACATGTGCAGGGGCAGATGGTGTCTGCACATTTGGGGTTTGTGCCTGGACATGGGCTTGTTGTGCACATGGTGGGAGTGCCTGTACAGGGGTTGGTGGTGGTTGTGCAGGTGGTGGTAGTGCCTGTCCAGGGGTTGGTAGTGGTTGTGCAGGTGGCGGGAGTGCCTGTACAGGGGTTGGTTGAGGTTGTGCAGGTGGTGGCAGTGCCTGTACAGGGGTTGGTGGTGGTTGTGCAGGTGGCGGGAGTGCCTGTACTGGGATTGGTGGTGGTTGTGCAGGTGGCAGGAGTGCCTGTACAGGGGTTGGTGGTGGTGGTTGTGGAGGTGGTGGGGGTGCCTGTTCAGGGTGCCAGTGTGTATGTGTACCTTTGCTGTGGTGCTGTGCAGTTGGTGATAAATGTGTGTGACTGTGCTGTCCTGCAGGCAGATATGATGGCTCCCCTCCCTGTTGACCATGAAGGGGGACTTTGGATCATTTTCAGCATGCACTCCATCATCTTTATGGCCAAGGCATGGTGTCTTGGACTCTCTTCCTTTGGACGGATATCATGTCTCTCATATTCCTGGGCATGTCCTGCCAAGTTTTATCCATCCTATCCAAAGCTTGGCTCAGCCTGTCTACCACCTGAGGGAATTGGATCATGTCCTGCAGGGACTCAGACATGTCTGACAGGGTAGCCCTTATGGCACAAATGTCCTGCCTCACATCTGTCTGCTGTTGGAAGAAGTCATGCTCCCACTGGCCACTATAGCAAGGTGCAGGCCCCATCTGCAGGTGTCTGCCATGGATGGGACTAGCAGGTCCAACAGCAGGGGAGGGGGTGGCAGGTGGAAGCCTGTGGGCAGGAGAATGGTACCCAGGGGATACCTGCACCACAACAGGGCTGGTACTTCCAACAGATGGTGGAGAGGATGGCAGGGATACACTGTATAGGGAAGAGCGGGTAGGGGAACCATCATGTCAGTCCTGGATGTGAGGGCTGTGAGGGAGTGATGTCTGTGTTGGGATGCGTGAGAGCTGCGGCTGGTTTGCTCTATGCTGGGGACAGGGAATTGTTTGTTTGGGAGGAGGCTGACGAACGTTGCTTGGCAGAAGATGTGATGCTGTGACTGATTTTAGAAATCTGGCATGATAGCTCTCATTGGCATCAGAATCGTCATCCATGGAGTGGATGGACATGTAGTCATCATCATCCATAAAGTCAACGTCCTCAAAAACTTCCTCCTCTCCTTGAACAGTACTTGCTGAAGACATAACTGCCTGGAGGATCAGGGGATTCTCCCCTCTGATTCCCCGTCGGCCCGCACTGGTCGTAAGTCTGTCATCCGCATCCTTAGCATCATCTGGAACACAGAGGTTGGAACCGTATTAGTGATTGACCTGGTATTACATGTGGTGCAACACAAGAGTTGTATTAACTGTACTTTGCATCAACAGATGAGAATCATGTGACCTGGTTAGGGTACCACCACAAATGACAGCTCACACCATAGCACTGAGGTGTTACTCGGAGATGTACATAATACTAGCAAACTCTCCAGCTCCAGCCACATCTTTCTGTCCCTTCGCGTTCCCCCCGGTGTAACCTGCTGAACCTGTCTCCTCATAGATGTTGTAAACATAGCTGTCCCCGATCCAGCACCTGTAGAGGGTAGTGACAACATTCTCAATGATTTGCATCACCAATTGACAGACAGGCATATGTGACACTTGTGATTTGTATTTTACTTTGTAAACAACAACTGTTGATTCCATGCAGAAGGGGATCTTGATCTCTGTCATGTCTTAGTAATCTAAGCTAGTGACACACCTTATGCCAGAATTACCTGAAGGACAGGTGCGTGAGGGTTTCACTGCTGCAGCCAGGATGTCATGCATCCCCCGGGATGGTGTCCGCTGCAGTGGTATCATCCTGTCAGCAGCTGTGATGAAACATACATGTCCACATTTTAGTACAACAGATGGTAGCTATGAGCCAACATGTCATTCTCAATAACCATTTGCGGATAATCCAGGACAATGTGCAGCATGTTTACCTCATGGACTTTAAATGTGCCCACCTGCTCACATGCAGCATTTGCTAGCTGTTACCTCCACGCAGCACTGACATCAATAAGATGACACATCAACAGACAAACTTATATGAGAAGGTTACTGATATTTCAAGGAAGGGGATAAATGACCCGGACTCCTCCGCATTACACTGATTTCACCTTTACCATTAAGACTAACATTTTTCATGAGTGTAATGTTGTCTGTTGACAAGTCAGATAGGGGTTCATGTGTGAGATGTGCAGTAGTCAGGGACATGATGTTGCTCATTTGTGCTTCCCTACCCATGAAGTCACACAGCTCATTTTTGAATGAGAGAACACAGATTTCTTATGTCCATCCTTTGAGTGTCCTCTGATTCCATACTCTATTTCCAACATCATGTTACTACTTAGCTGACAACGGATGGTGTCTTGTACAGCAGACATCCAAACCTCATATGTCAAACACTCACCTTTACATGTGAATATGGTAATAGAGGAGGCAAGCAGAAAACAACATTTGGTTATGTTCACATATTGCGGATAGGCTGAGAATCTTTGATGCTTTCCGCCTGCACTGGATTATCGTGTTGCTTTTCAGCCAAGTTATTTTTCAGGTGTAACTGTATGAAGATTCACCTTAGCAGCCCCTACACCCAACTCAAAGGTACACAACTGGCATCAGTGTGGGGCTCAGCCATACCAATTTCATTATGATGTAACCATATATATTTTGCTAGGGATTTATCTTATCATTGAATTGCAAGCCTGTTGTGTTTTGGTCACTTCATATGACACATTGTTCTATTGTATGTCCATTCTTCACTCACTTGGCATACATGTTGTGTCATCCTTTCATTAGCCAAAAGGGTCTGATCTGGCATGTGTTCAAATGCCAGATGTGAGCATATGGTGATGCAGGACAACAGTGTTGTACAACACATACAACATACGGTGGAGGTGAAAGGCACATTTAATGAGCCTCCAGCCAGAATTATTCTTTGGTTTACTTACCTTGGCCCAGCACCGGAACAGTGTGTGGTCCCTGAACAGATGTCACATCCAACCTTGTAGCAGAAGTCAGTGTGTGTCTTTGGTTCTGGGAGGACCTCATTGTACCTACAATGATAAGTGTGTTTTCCAACTTTACATTTCTGCAGCCACATGTGATGCACTCAATTTCTGGCACAAAGGACGAACACAAGCAGTTGTGGGCACCACCATTGCAGAATTGTGTTATACATAATATCATGAGTGATCCCACATATAACTTAGAATGACACCACTACCTAGATGCAACCTATATCACAATGACATGACTACGAATCCTGAGGCAAGGTCCATTATCGTGTTTTGTTGATGCCCAACAAAACATCCATCCAATGTAAGAAGTACATGGCCAGCTGTGTGGACCGGGCAATTTAATGTGTATTGGAAAGATTCAAAGTTGGACAGTGGATGTGTTGTCAATACTACTGAGACTTGTATTTCACTGCTTGTTCATCATTACCATATTTGTGCAAATTGAATTTCTTGATTAGGTCTACAGACACTATTACAATATAGTGGGGACACCCTTTTGACTAGTTGTGGCACTCGATTACAGGATTGGATTCCCTGGTCTGGGACAGTTGGTGACATACATGTTATGTTCAACAATTACAAAGGTATGATGAGCCAAGACATGTTATATTTTGTCTTTCGCTGTTCACAAATGTCATATGCGAAAGTTGAATGTCCATTGACAACAAAAAAATCAACTGTGGAATGGATCACTTGTCCTGAGTAACTAGGGTTTGTTAATTTTCGTATAATATACCGATAAAAAAACCCTCATTCACGTACAGAAGCTGTGGTGGCGGTATATCTTGATTCTCCGCCTATCTCCTAAAAACGTGACAGCATCATCATAGGGTTAGTCCTTATGCTTCCTCCACCCGGAGGTGAACCACTGGTTAGAGCAGTCGTGATCAGTGATAGTGGATATCTGTGTAGATGAAAAAATGGTTAAAAAACTCGTATAGCCAGGTAAAAAAGAATTTTAATGGGTATGGGTTTGACCTTCTTTAAAATTGTTTATTGCGTAGGAAAGGTGATTAAGAGGCTTCCGCACTTTCAAATGTCCATAAGAAGGTCGACATGTTTCAACTCTATTTGTTGCCCAAGCAGGTCAGGTAGGCTTTCTTCAGGACCTAGAAACAAATATAGTGATAGAGACCATGTGTGTCTCTGTGATTGGAGACCATGTGTTGTCAGGGTCCAGTTGGGTCATGGTGTGGTCACCAGACTCTATTAAGGTCAGATAGCACCTTTTTCCATTAATGATTTGGCATCAGCGGGCGGCCAGAGGTTTTGATTCCTGCTAATGCGCGGGTGTAGCGCAACTTGTGCTGACTCTTCCTCTGGATTCCGGCCAGGTATTAAGTTTAGGATTTTGTCTTAAGTTCATTCTGTGAATCGGGCCCTGGATTTTTATGGAAACATAAGAAGCCTCAGATGTTTCTTACTAGACTACAAAAATCTAAAAAGTTAGGTGGAGTTAATTTCCCCAGTTTTATAGTTTATCACACATTTGTTTCTTAAATAAATTTAAATATTTGATTACAAAGGACCTTAATGATCTTCCTCCTTTATGGACAGAACCTGACTTTATTTTAGTCTTCCTTTTTCATTTGATGTTTTTTTACATTTACTCAACAACCTCCCTCATTCTATTCTTAAAAACTCTTTTACACCACTGCGTCCAATTTTCAAAATTCATATAACCACAAAAGAAAGATTCTTGGACTCATACTTATGGTACAACATGTTGACTGGAATTAAAGGTAGACATATTTTTGGACATTTTGGAGAGATAAATAACTCCTATGGGTTAACCAATTGGTGGATAATGGAGATTGTATATCCTTTCAACAGACACAACATCTCTTTCATTTACCAGGCTCCTTTGTTGGGAAATTTACAATCTTAACAGAAACCAGTTACAATCCCTCCCTTCCACAAATAGATGTAATGCTTCCCAACCACAAATTTCACACCTCATATCATCCTCTTGTAGAATACACTATTTACAGAGCCCTGAATGCTTTCAATGGTTCAAGATAAAACTAAAGTTGAGCTCCAGTGGAAAAAAGATTTTAATATGTCATGGTCAATACAATTATGAAAAAAAAAGGTGATGAGAGTTCAAAAATCCTCTAGAGCAGCAAATATTATACAAACATTACGTTTTATATATCATAGACTTTTCTTCCCTCGCATGTCTTTAAATAAACTGAATTCTACCATTTCCTCTCATTTTTGGTCATGTAAGGCACCTTCTGCTGATTTATATCATGATCTTTTGTCCTACCCTCACTCATACACATCAACTTTGGGTGCAGGTATGGAATCAATTTAATGATATTTTTCACACAAATAAGTCCTTTTCATACACAAATATATTTTAGACATTTTATCAGAAGATTGGGAAAGTTCTCATGGTACTCCCAATATTACTGATATTTTTTAGAATGTTGCTTTCCAACAAATAACCAAAAACTGGAAAGTCTCGCCATCTCTTTCCTTTCAAGCATGGTGGTAAAGTATTTATTACAATCATGAACTAGAAAGAGCATATGTTTAACCTTTAGCTTTAACCATACAAAGAGAAACTCGCTGGTCAACGGTTACGAATTTTATAGACTCACACATTTTTATTGATTTATTTTGTGTTTTATATAGCGCAAACATGACCCGTTAGGGTATCAGAGCGCTTAACAGGTAAATAGTGGTCCCAATTGTGATGGGAGCAAGTAATCACACCTAACACTCAAGTGAAAACATTACATTCAATGAGAAGGAAAAGATACATGCACTTACAATAATGTCTGAATCTGAAGGAATACAACATATTACAATTTTTTGCAATCGAATGACGACCATAAATTATATTATATTTTACAGGTAAACTGAGCATCAGCCTCTGTAAGTTATGTGGTAAGACTCTCTCAAAAAAGGGTTGTACAGTACCCAATGAGCTTCATTTTGGAAGTCTTGTGGGGCTAGCGGAATATATACCCGTAGGGAACGGTTGATGATCACTAAGCAACTGTTAGGTGGCTGCTCTGAAGTGAGTTATGGAAGGAATTTGCCCATTAGAAAAATCCTAGCTTCCTCCTGGAATCTTGACGTGGTCAGTATTCTTCTAATGTTTGGCGGTAGCAAATTCCAGATTCTAGTTGCAGCACCTGAGAAAGCTCTGTTATAATTTTCTTCTTACGGAAGAACAGTGGTTTCAGACCCAGGTCCCTGGCGTTCTGGGAATACCTGCCTCCTCCAGATATCACAATTCTCTGAGCTAGATACGAGTGTAACGCTTTGTGTGTGATACAAGCCAGTTTTGAGTTGGATTCTGCAGAAACCGCTATAGCTCGTCGTCCATAAGTTAAAGAAGTTGAAAGTCTCCTAGAATGTTCCTGTAAATTCTGGTTAATTCTTGAATTTCATTTATTTATTGGGTTTATGCTATACAGAAATATTAATTATTTGTAGCTGTTGTGTTAAGTATTCATAGCGTTTTTATTTTTTAAATGGCAAATGTTTTCAAATGCTCTTTTCTTTCTTTCTCTTTCCTTTGTTCCATCATCATAGGACTGTTTTTGTGATGACTTGATATTGATTTCTTTTTATTCTTAAATAAATATTTTTCAACTGAAAAAATTACAGTTGCTATAAAATAGAATTTCATCTTTAACAAGTACCCTCCTCTTTGTTAACTTATTGTGCAAAAGGCTGTGACTAAAAGCATAACAAAATCATACAATCATATATGCTTGTAAAAGATCCATATGCCATGTAGTAACCTAATGTTCCAATGTAATGTAATGTTGATTTCCATAGTGCCAACTTCCCCCATAAGAGATATCCTGACACCAGAAACATCTGAATGTAGAGAAGTGGGAGCAGGTAAATAAGGAAGAAAAAGAACAGGAAATCTGAAAAGCCAAGTTTTCAACTTATTTTTGAAGATATGAAAATTTACAGTCAATCAGAGGGGGTGCACATAAGTGATCCAAAGCTTCTAATACACTATAGAAACTGGTACTTTATTTATTTCATTAGAAGGGACAGTCACTCTTCGATTAGTGACCCAGATGTAGTCCTTTAGTCTAATGTGCTTCCTAATATAGTTTTGATGAGTTTCCTAAATTGATCACAGTGTGACCCTGTCCTGAAGCAGGTGTCAAGAGCAGTCCAACATTTGGACATCCGCACTCCCAGTGATTTACTGCTGTGTTTCTGCCATTGGTTGGGGCACAGGGGAAGATGGCTGAATGAAGTTCCTAACTGATGTGTAACTAGGAGTCAACTTTAAAAAATGTACTGGGCCTCCGCTCCAATAGCCATTGTGAACAATATAAAGCATATTTAACTTGATCCTTAAACCATTGGAATCCAGTGGAGAGCTTTTAGGACTGATGCGATGTGACCAGTCTCTGTGAGTTGAAGTACATCCTCAGAACTAGGCACTCTTTGGAGTCTAGTTTGTCTCTGAGATCCTTGACAGGACCATATGGTTCACATTTCAATAGTCTATGGTCCCTATGTATGAGCACATTTTCCCATAGACACAGAATGGGTAAAACCTTTTGATACAACTGGCCCTTTATGTAACATCGGGGCAATAGGTGCAGTGCGACCTACTGTAAGGCGAGTGTTTCACCCCATTTACAGAAGTCTTATACTATCCAACAGGTAGAGACATTGCCCATTTTCATAACTAATAATGGGGATCATGAAACCCGTGTTAAACCACCGAACCACAGCGTACATCTCAGGGGACTATAAAAAGTTAATGTTGAAAAGTACTCACAGATTTTTGCTTGACCGTAAAGAGGTACAAGTAGGTTCTAGACGTGTGGACCTCTCAAAAGGTAGAATAGCAAAATGCAAGTGCCTATAAAATGAGCTAATTAAAGGTGACCATAGATTACATTTGCTACACCTAACAGAAACGTGATAACTTCCATTTTTAGTGAGATGTATTAAATGTCTTGGCACAATGCAGAATATTAGCTCCATGATTAATGCTCCTCAAGTGGAATCTTTGTGCTTATTGCAGTGCATTGCTTGGATCCCTGTGGAACCAATGGGCTAACACAAAGGGTTGGTAAGGCCACTTGAAAAACATTGAGTAATACTTTCTAAAATTTCACATAGGGTGGCTGTGTCACTAATGACAAGGTTTGCTGTGCTGGTCGGCCCACACTGAACGATACCCCATCCAATGTACTGCATGGAATGTTGGGGCCTATGTTATGCCCTGGGTATAACGTTTTACACTTTTGTTCTTATGTCAAAAGAATAAATAACAATTCAAAAATGTTACATTCTATAAAGGACACGGAGGCGAGGATTATGATTCTCTACTTTTACTACAGAAATCACAGCAGCCAATCAAAACATTACACATTGTAATCTACATTTCTCATGAGTCTCTAGTTCTACTTCCATACTACTCCACCATTAGGGCCCCAGCAGCCTCTATAAACCTCATTGCGACCTGAGTCCTTCCTCTTTCTCTTCAAAGTTCAAAACAGCTCCAACGAAACTGCAGCCAGTCTCTAATGTGGAATAACGGGTTCAACTCTAACAGATAATCAATCCAAGAGCTCAAGATCGATCCCAGGAATCTGGTTCTGAGGTATAACATTGTCGCTCAACCAGCAGTCCTCCGAAAACGTCTATGATGGTTTAGCCTTTGCATCTGACAAATAGAAAAAATGAGTAATAAACCAAAGAACCCATCAGATAAACATGTAAGTGTGGGCATTTAACAGCATAACCATAGACTGATAAAATCGTCAAATATCATAATCCAATAGCATAACAAATAATCATCTTCAGAGTGGTATAATGCTCACCTCCGTGTCCTTAATAGCATTGAAATTTCTTGCTGCAATAGCTAGAATTGTTTTTATTCGAAGTCAGGACCACCTTTGAAGCCACATAGACTATAGACTTATGATAAAAACATTTTAAATGTAGAATCGGACAACCAACATGCAGCTGCCATAACCTCCTCCAATCTAAACCCCGTGGAATAAGACTTAGAGGTCATGGTCCCCCAGATTGGATGAGCCCTAAAAGTGGTGATGTCAATTTTGGCTTCCCCAGAGTCCACCGGACCCACCTGGCTAAAGTGGCAGAAGACACAGGATGAAAAGGTTTCTGGAGAGAAATGAGCAGCTGACCTGATTGGTCTCTGCATAATCCACATCTTCATAGACTTTAAGGCATTTACCAACACACATTTTCTGATTATCTAGGAACAATGGATAGCGTACACAATGTGAATTTGTTTTTGTGCGATTGGAAATCTGAAAGGAGACCTCGAGGGAGTGAACACTCTACCTGTAATGTCCAGGGTCTTCACGTATGACACTTGTCTACACAAGACAAAATATAAAAATAGGGTTAGCTTTGCTGAAAGCTACTTTTGCAAAAGATCCTCATTCACAGGCTAAGCTCGCATATATAGAATCTCCATATCCGCATCCCATAGGACGGAGTACTTAGGCCTAGTCAGACAATACCTCTAGAGAGCCTGATAATCAACAGGTGCACCATCACAGGTATAGCTGCAACATGAAGATGACCTACTGATATGTCGGGATGGACATTTTTAACCATTCGATAACCCATACCTTGAGCAGCAAGTCTAGACACAAAATTAACCACTAGTGACACACTAAGCCCCCAAGGGTTCCACACTCTGTTCACTACACCAATGAGCCCATCTCTGCCATGCTGAGGCATACCTTTTATGGGTACCATGGGCTCAGGATTGGGAGAAAATACCCAGCACTTGCCATTGTCTCCCAAAACCCTCCAAGCCATGAGGGACAGATGCCCCTCTACAATCAATTGATGCTGACAACCCACCAGGTCCAAAAGGATTTCCCGGAAGGGCCTAATCTATATTTGTGAGGCACAAGACAGTGTCATCGCCACCCACATGGAACCACAACTGTGCCCTGCAAGAAGTGGTCACCAGAATCAACTCTGCATGCTGCTGATGCACATGGCCAGAACCTTCAGAATCATAACAAAGGGGAAAACGGTGTAGAGCAAGTTCTCCGCCCATACTTGAGAAATACATCTGAGCTAATCGCTAACGGATTGGGTCTACAACTACAACATTTTGGGAGTTGAGCATTCAGATGAGACACAATGAGGTCCACTGCACACAGAACCCCACAAGAAAAACTGGAGCTTTGAAAGTGCAAGGGTGAAGTTTCCAATCACTGGAGTCGCGGAGGAACCAGGAATTCCAGTTCGCTATGTTCATGTGACCCAGAATATACTCCATTGTTACTGCTAGCTGCTGGTCTAGGCAGTTAAGCCAGAAATCCTTAGCAATCTCTGCCAAGAGATGAGAGCAGGCCCCCCCTTCAATCCCCCCAGCTTGTTGATGTTACTCACAGCCAAAATGTTGTCCATTCGAAGATGAATACAACATTTCACTCTGTGAGAAGACAGAGGGGCATATTATCAAGGGGGTTTATCTCCGCTTTTTTGGCTTTAAAAGCCAAGAAAGCGGAGATAAAATGATCTCCCTATTACCTAGCTGTCGCTAACACCAGTTAGCGACAGCTAGTAGGAGATAACGACCATCTTGGGCCCCACTTTGCATGTCAGTGATATTTATCACTAATGACATGCAAAGTGGGCGTGCCAAGATGTTAGCGACTGGAAACAGTCGCTAACATCGCTATCTCCTATTACCAACTTTTGGAGATATTCGCGCTAAGCGCGAATATCTCCAAAAGCTAACACCTGCCCTGAGCAGTTCTTAGCCATGTTATCCAATGGGAGGTGGATAACTTGGCTAAGAGCATTAGCTCGGTAATGCATGAATATCGCTGACTTTTCTGCGATATTCATGCATTGCGGCCGTTTTTTATCGCATTTGCGATAAACCTTGGTAATACCAAGGTTTAGCTGCGATAAAAATCGCCGCAGCTCAGCGGTAAATTTTTGTCTCTAACCAAGCAATATCGATAATTATCGCTATTGCTTGGTAATATGCCCCAGAGTCCTCACTGCAAAAGAGCCCACATGGGACTTGAGGCAATTTATGTGGAGACAAAGCTCCTCAAGGGTCCATCTTCCCCCATGGTCACTTGACCACACCTCGCTCCCCATGCCCATCTAATGGCATCCAACTCTATGATCACCCCCTGAACCGAGCCAAAAATTGCCTTTCCATTGCAGGCGTCCATATGATCCAGTCACCAGGTGATCTCCATCCGGGCTTCCTCTGATAAGTTCAACTGCTCTGAATAAGCCAATCTCCTCTGGAGTTGGAGGATTTCAACCATTGAAGAGCCCGATGGTGGAGATGGCCTAAAAATATGACCTGAATGGAACAGCCTAGGAGGCCCACCAGCCGAGCCAAAATCCGTAAGGATATTGTCTGAGAGACAAGGCCTCATTTCAACTCTTATCTGATGTAAATAATTTTCGTTAGAGGCAGTTTGAGCTGGGTCAATACTCAATCCACCTGAAACCCCAAGAATTCCAGATTCTGAGACGGAACCAAAAGAGATTTCTTGACTTTGAAGATCAGGCCCAGATCCTGTAGAAGATGAATTGCCCAGGAAAGATGAAGGAGGACCAGCTCCCAGTCCTGGGCCTTGATGAGAAGATTGTCCAGCTAGACAATCAAGTGCACCCCTCTCTCACTGAGTTATTTAACCACTGACTGAAAAAACTTGGTGAAACACCATGGGGCTGAGGAGAGACTGAAAGGTAGAACAGTAAACCCGTACCATCGTTGAGACCAACAGAATTGGAGAAATCTCCTGTGGGGAGAAAAATCGGGCGTCCTTCAGATCTAATCTGACCATCAAATCCACTTCTTGTAACAGATCCCAAAGAAGATGGATACCTTCCATCTTAAAGTGTCACTAGACCACTCAAGAATTGAACTACCTGAGGTTAGGAAATAGACAGAACCCCCACCCCCTTCTTCTGAACAAGGAAAATTGTGCTGTCAAAACCTTGGGATGTGGGCAAGAGGGTACTTTCGCCTCCTTCTAAAGGAGTCCCTGAATCTCAGAGTCTATGAAAAGACTTTCCATTTGGTGAAAATAGAGAGGGGGACGGACTGTTGTTGGGGCTTCAAATAGAATTCTAGTTTAAATCCTCACACAGTCTCCAGTACCCAGGCACCCTGAGTGATCACCTCCCAGTTCTGAAGGAAAAATCTGATCCTCCCCCCAAAGTAACTTCAGAACATAGAATGATTTTTACCTGTTGAGTCAGAGGCAGAGCCTCCTCCACTGTACTGGCCCCTCTGGATGCACCCACGACCCCTCTGGTTCCTGGAGGGATATAAGGTGTTGGATCTTGAGTAGGAAAATGCCCCTCTTCCTCAGTAGCCATAACCTCTGGGAGAGACCTGAGAGAAACCCTCGCCCAGCTCGACCTCTGAAGCACCCCGTCCTGGGAAAAAGGCCACCCCCAAACACATATTTGACAGAGGAATTGGATTTTTCCAATGCTGAGAAGGTGGCCACATACTTCCCCAAGTCCCTGACAAACACATCTTCGAATAACAGGCCATTAGCCCCACCTCTGAGGACGCCATTTTAGCTCATTTTGGGTCAATGCGCTTCAGGGGCGATTTGCGCCTTAACACCGAAATGGCACAATTAGCGTTACCCAGGATGCACATGGTGCTCTAAGTCCAGCCTAAGAGGACATCCTGGTTTATCTGGGTACCCGTCTCCTTGGCTTGGACGGCCATCTCCAAATTTTTAGAATGAGGACGAGAGAGATCCAATAACATGCCCTGACATGCACTTTCAAAATCAGGGGCTTTCATCGTGCGACCCTGCATGCATGTGCGGCTCTCTTCATAGAAAGAGGGCAGGGCCTCGAGTGCCGCGTCCTCACAAATCCCCACTCCATGCTGGCAAGTGGCGGGCCAATGATGCCTCGCAAGGTACTGCAAGGTGGAACCTCCAACAAAATGTGTACTAGACCACTAATTCTGTCTGAATCAATCTTTTTATATATATTTAAAAATAATCTTTCAATATGATATTTGTAGATTTTAATGTTTTTATTGTTGCAATCATGATGTAAAAATGTAAAAAGTGAAAATTGCATTTATGCTTGAATTCTGAGAACAAAATAAAAAAGAAAAAGATTGATTCAGCCAGAATTAGTAGTCTAGTACACATTTTGTTGGAAGTTCAATTTGTTAGTACAAGTTAAGATGGAATAAGAAAGCAGTACTGGCGGTTGTTTAGTTAAATATTGTTCAGAGGCTTGGCCTTACTTTTGGGAGCCCAAACCCAGTGATGTTATTGAGCAAGGTGGGACCAGCACAAACAAAATAATAAAAGCCTCAAGTTAAATAATCATCATAAGAAACTCAATTGCAATGGAAAACAAAAGGCACTTATCTTGTTGCTGTACAGCAGCAAGGAAAGAGGAAGGACTCAGGTTGCATGGGGCTTTACAGGGGCTGCTGAAGCCATATTGGTGGAGTATTATGGAAGTCGGACTGGAGACTCATGGGAAATGATGTTTTTAATGTTTAAGGGCCAGATGTACAACCATTGTTGCATGCGCAAACAGGTTTGCAAACCTGTTTGCGCATGCAAAAACAGCATGGAGAATGTACAAACCCTATTTTGCGACTTGCAAAATAGGGTTTCGCGACTGGCTATTAGGAAGGGGCGTTCCCTTCCTAATAGGGAGCGTAACCCTATGTATGAATGTTTTGTGTCCAGAGTTGCGGGCGCAGAACACTCGCAAATTACCACCCTCTTCAAGAGGGGGTAATGGGATCGCAAAAAAGAAGGGATCCCCAGGGGACCCCTTCCCCTTTGCAAATGCAGGGGGAAATATTTTTTAAGGGCAGGCAGTGGTCCAAGAGACCACTGCCTGCCCTTAAAAAATTAAACGAAAACGTTTCTTTTTTTTTCTTTAAATGCATCCCGTTTTCCTTTCATGAAAACGGGCTGCATTAAAAAAACTGCCTTATTTAAAAGCAGTTCCAGACATGGTGGTCTGCTGAGCCCAGCAGGCCACCATACCTTGAAGGGCCTGCCATTCCCAATGGGGTTGCAAATTGCAAGAGGCTTGTTAATATTCATGAGCCTCTCTATTTGCGACCCCATTGGGAATCGCTAACAGTGTGTTACACACTGTTGTACTTCCGAAATAGCACCTCGCAAATTGCGAGTCGCAAAAGACTCAAAATTTGCGAGGCGCTATTTTGGCCGTTGTACATCTGGCCCTAAATGTTTTGATTGGCTGCTGTGCTTCCCATAGTAAAGAAACAGAAGCATAATCCAAAGCCTCCGGTCCTGACCTAGAATCTGTAAAGTCTGTTGGTTAATCATACAACCTTTGCATCTTTAGGTGAAATGATCATCTTTTTTGTCTTTCCCACCACCTCTTTGTTGATGACACACAAACCTTCTACTTCTTTTCAGCTCTCACAGCCCATCCCCAATCATGCAACTAGAGCTGTCATACTGTGATCTGTTATTCTGCGGCTCTATCATCCTTGATGTTAAACTTGCCTAAAATTAGAAGCACTCTATTTTCCATCCTTGAATGCTTCTTCCATTGTCATCAATGTCAGGCTCATTGTACCTGATTCATTACCATTTGAAATCCCTGGGTGTTCTCTTAAACACATCCATGAAGTAGAAGGGGTTCAGCTGGAATTCTGCTGCAGCAGCACACCCTCAGCTGCTTAACATTTGCAGAATCATTCCACTCTTTACCATTGATAATAACAAATCTCCTATCTGCTCTGTAGTGTTCAATATAATAGAATCTAGCATAGTCTATTAAATGGCAGTGTAAGTATCCTTATGCTTCATTAAACAAAGGGCCTAATTTACAAGAAAGTGCTGCAGCGCTGCACTGCAAGCCCTTTGGCGATACCACGCCACAGCACTTTCAAAGAACAGGGATGCATCATATCTACAAGGATGTATGACGGTACGACGTGTACCGTCACAACGCGTGCTTTTACAACGCGTATTTTACAACGCAAGTCGTAACCACGACTTGCGTTGGGGGCACGGATAGTAAATAATATAATTTACTATTCCAACACCAGTCCCCGTGGATACTAGGGAAGGTGTTGGAATAGTAAATTTATTATTCTTTATCCTCTCGCGCCCTCCAGCGCAAGTCGTGGTTACAACTTGCGTTGTAAAGGACGCGTTCTAAAAGTACTGCGGTGTAAAATCCGCGTCGAAAAGGATGTTCCCCTATCTACAAGGACATGACGGATCCCTTTGTTCTCCTCTGCGCTGGCACGCCATTAGCTGCCATGCGATGACGCAGGCACCCTTACACCATATTGCAAGGATGCCTGCATCACTGAGATGATTGTTTATGAGCAGGAAGGTGTCCCGTCCTTCACATAAACAATCTGAAATGGCGTTTTTCAACTTCTATGTGTGCTGCATTAGCACACATAGAACTTGTTACACCTATTTTTTTTAATGATTGTTTATGTGCAAGAAGGGGAACCTTCTTGCACGTAAACAATCATTAGAGGTGATTTCCTTGTTCTATGTGTGCTGCACAATGCAGCACGCATAGAAAGAGGAAATAAATGAGGCGAAATTAATACATTTCTTCTTGTTGCGCCTCCCTACGCCTCCCCTGGGTAGGCGTAGCATTCAGACGCATTTCCAGGTTTACAATTTCTCGTAAATCTGGAAATGTGTCAGGTTCCATGGTTGTTGCATAGGAACACTCACAGCAACACTCATGGCACGCCCGTTTCACGCAAAGTGCTGCATGTTAAGGGACCTGTTGGACCCGGCCTCGTGGCGTGGTCCCGCTCCTCCCCGCATGGCGGGCCCTGGACAGCAACGACCCCTGGCCTCCTCGACAAACCTCCCTCTCCAACCCTCAACGAGAGCCGCCACTCCTGGCGACCCCCGGCTCTCCCCCTCAGGAACACGGCGACCCCTACTCTGCTGGTCTGGCCCCTAACCGAGCCCGCCATCTCAGGCCCGACTCCATCTTGGGCCTTCCACGTCACGACCACGTGGCCTCGGCCCGACCTCGGCCACGGCCCCAGCGAAGCCCCGACATCGAGGCACCAAGATCCGACCAGGGGGTAAAACGGCCACTCGACGAATCAAGGAGGAGGAGAGTTTCGATGGCCCTCCAGCCGTCCCCGGACGCCTTGTTTCGATCGCCCTCCGGACTCCCTGGGCGCTGGCTCCACCCCCCTGCTGGGTGTCTGGACACCCTCATCCCGGCCCCTCTGACCCCCAAGCGCGAGGGTCCGGACATCAAAGTACTCCAGACCTATATCTGGGGCAGCTCTGGAATGAGTCGGCAGTTGTATCCTGGAGTCGAGAGCCCTGCTGACGCTGACGCGGCTGACCCCGAGAAGAACTCACTGCTCTGATCCCTGCAACCATCTTTGGAGTCCTGCTGGCGCTGCCGCGGCCCAACCTCGCTGAAACCATCCTTGGAGTCCTGCTGGCGCTGCCGCGGCCCAACCTCGCTGAAACTATCTTTGGAGTCCTGCTGGCGCTGCCGCGGCCCAATCTCGCTGAAACTATCTTTGGAGTCCTGCTGGCGCTGCCGCGGCCCACCCTCGCTGAAACCACCTTTGGAGTCCTGCTGGCGCTGCCGCGGCCCAACCTCGCTGAAACCATCTTCGGAGTCCTGCTGGCGCTGCCACGGCTCGTCCTTGCGGAACCCCCTGGCTCGAGGATTGAGAGCTGTGCGTAGGGTATCCCCGTACCAGGCTGGTACCAAGACTGTCCCGCTACCCCTTTCCCCCCAGTACCGAGACTTTAAGGATCCCTTGATCCGCTTGTACATATTGCCGAGAGAACCAATCTTTATTGTTGATAAAGACCCTAAGAAGTCATCCTTTTGTGTGGTGTACCTTTGTAGTGGTGTGATTGCTCTGCTGTTACGATTCTAGGAGAGGAACCTCTCCCAGAGGCCTCTCGACAAACGCTCGGCCATCTCCCGAAGGAGAGGTGGGTCTAGGGGTGGTCAGTCAGACATCTTCTGCCACCCCGGGGACCGCCTTTCTAACAGGACCATATTTACATGGACAGAAAAAGCCACGCCAGGTGGCTTTTCCTGTCCTTGTAAATATGGGGCAGAAAAATGCGCCGGCAGTGCATCACAAAAAGTGGCGCACCAGCGGCTCAAGGGGCTTGTAAATAAGCTCCAAAGTTATTCACTTTACCACTTGTCACCGCCTGAGTCTTGCTCATCACACTCCCACCTACTAATACTGTTAGAAAGTAAACTAACTAAGGAAGGTGGACAAAGGTGGTTTAGTGTTTCCCGATGCACAGCTTTATTGTTATGCATTCCAGTTTCATAAACTGTAGGATGTTACTTGCAAGTCCAGACAACTCCACCCATTAAAAAATGCTTTCTGCTATGGGAAAAACGTTAGGGCAAGACGGCTTTCTATCCAAATTTGGAGCCCTGTAATTCTTCAAAAAAGTATGCCTTAATGTGTTGAAAGCTAGTATTAAATGATGGAACATCTTTAGGAACCTCTTTGACATTGGGTACTATGTCGAATTAGTGCCTCTTTGGAAATCTCCTGGCATTCCAGCTTTTATGTTAGACAAAGGGTCTGATTTAGAACTCGGCGGATGAGTTTCTCTGTTACAACAGTGATGGATTTCCCATTCACCTAAATATAAATCCCATAATATCCTATGGGATTTAATATTTCAGAAGACGGGATATCCATCACCATTGTGACAGAGTGACCCATCCGCCAAGATCTAAATCAGGCCCTAAGTCTCTTCTTGAAAGATTCAGGAGTAAGATTCTGGGGACAATTTCGAATAGGACATTATCTGATGCATTGGGATATAACCAAAGATTCAAGATGGCCACGGGCAGTGTGCTCTGAAACTGAGCTCCCGGGCACTGGATCACAGCTACAAGGCTGCCCCCCCGCCATCTCTGCACCCCGAGAACGAGGACTTACCGCTCCAACCCAAGGGGGATACGCCTGAATCGAGCTCCAGCCCTCAGCCGGAACCGAAGTGTGGAGGTTCTGCACCCTGACGTCTCTACGAGGGAAACTGTCACCTCGCAAGTGATCGGCGACGATTCAGACCTCTGCCGACTCAAGGACATCCTTCTCGGACCCGCGAGAGTCCAGACTGCCACGAAACCGGACCGCTGCATCCTCACAGCTGGCAGAACCGAACAAAATCGGAGCACGAATGGCTGATGAGCTCCCCTCCGCCTGACCCAAAAATGGCCGCACATGGTACGGAATCACAAAAAGTTAACTTGGCTGGTCAAACTTACTGCAAGTAAGCCTTAGTTTCCCTGGTGGACACTAGTTAATCCCGACCTGCAATCGACCACCAACCAGTCACTGGTGGGTCCACAACCATCCGACTACGTCTGCTTAGCCTCCGCAGCGCCGGTCCTCATAATGGCTGCCCAATTGTGAAGCAGATAAAAGTAACCCTGTTCATCACCAAACACCCCACAGTGGACACAAGCATCACTAAACACCCCACAGTAGACACATGCGAGCACTAGCAACCGAGGCCCCTTATAAAAAGCGGAAGAACGGGGAAAAAGGAACGTGAACCACTGCCGAGCCCCGCAACGCCTGACCTAAGAATGGCCGCCCTAAAATTGAATAACTCAAGAAAACAAGTTTGACCAGCAGACTACAAGTGAAAAAATTCACTCTAACCGGGGCAATTGAGAGCTCCTACCTGCAAGGGTCACTAAAAGGGTATCAAGGGGTCTTCAGCTAGCGCACTACAAGCTACTGCTGAGCCTCGCAGCGCCTGGACCCAAAATGGCCGCCCCCATGTGGACCTGACAATGATAACCCCCAGGATCACTAGACTGCACACAATCTCAAAGCCCCACACAGACCTCCACAATGCCTGCCCTAAGACAGATGCCTAAATCAACACAAGTACCCATTGCTTGTGAGTCCTCCACAAAAACCTCTGCCTTAAAGAGCTTCCCAATATTGAAGATCATGACGAACATCCCCAGGAAGATCATTTTCTGTGTTATTCACTAATCTCCGGGGCCATCAATCTACGAGCAGGCAGGATACCTGCACGGAAACAGCCGCCTTGTACAGCACTCCAACACTGAAGCGCAAGACAAACAACCCCAGGAAAGCTCACCAATCCACTGAGCATTCCATTTTGCGAGCAATCACGATCTCTACAACTCCTGATCCCAAGCCGGCCACTCAGAAGGAGTTCCTCTCACCGAGGATCTGACTGGTCCGGTGAGCCCCCTTTCACACCAAACACGCCTTTACCCACTGTCCCTGCCGGCCTCATCCAGAATAAGCTACCACTACAGCTCAGAGCCTACCACCTCCCAACCAGCCCAGGCCACCTCCCAACCCACATGACCCCTATGTCAGTGTAACACACCTATCCCTACAGGAACCAACCCCTCCCCCAGCTTAGTCAAAATGTCCTCTATTAAACCTACCTACGCCAACCTCCTCACGTCGAGCTACATCAAACCGCATTGCCCGAACTCCTTCTCGATTATTCTCCCCCCAACCTCCCACCTAAATTGAGAAAAAATCTCAAACATAAACTGATCAGGCAATTCCCCGAATCACTATTTGCAGACATATATCACTGCTCCTATAAAGGCCAAGTAAAAATGGACCTCATCTTTCACATGGAAAGACCCGAAAAGTGGATCTCCACCCTCAGATCACATCTCCACATTACCAATACTACGAATACACCCCATAGCTGCAAACTTTCTTTCCCTATTCCCTAACCGCTCGACAAGAAGGGGGAACACCTCGGTGACCATCTATTCCAATGGCACAGTCCTGATCAAAGCCAATAACGACAAGCTTGAGACATTTGATTCCCTCTTCCCCTCACTTAGGACTGCCTCCGCTCATACTCATCTCGCCCACCCTACCCACCCCTCTTACTCCGACATCCAAACCCCCCAGAGGAACTCCCACTACACTCCTGCACCTGATATCATAAGCCCCCTTCCTCCTACTCGCAGTACCACCAGCACCTCTGGCACCAAGAACAAGACTCCCTTGCCCCCACAGGCTCACCCCCGCGAACTGCCCCCCACTCATTACCCACCTCCAGCATCTCTGTCCGCCCTCACTATTCAAATGAAGACCTCCAATAACCCTCCAATACATGCCTGCAATAGAAAGCAGATGCCACATCACGACCACCTGCACCCCACGCCCTACCCCAAAAGTCCCCATGAATAATGCAAGAACGACCAGAAGGCAACAAAACATAGTCAGGCATTCGCCCCTCCAGGTAGACCCCGCACAGAATCCATCTACCCGAACCCAAGATGAGACGGGGCGTCGGCTCTCCCTGTTTAAAAGCCAATTAGCTATTATAACACAGGGTTTCAACAACATACTAAACAACCTCGCTACGCTCCGCAACCCATCCTAATACCACCACAGAACCCCCACTCTCTCGAACCCTGCACACCAAAGGCACGTCAAGGCCACGTGACCCAGCAAAACCTCACCGCCCTCACGAGTCATACACTGAGGCCCAAAAGAACTATGGAGGCTATGTCCTCGGATGAAGTGGCTGATCTGGCCTCCTCGTACGACACCCCCTCTGCTTCCAATCCCCAATCCATGATTCAGGTAATCACTGGATTTAGGAGAGACCACTCCACTCCGAAACTCTGTAGACCCCCAGCCTCCTTCATCAACATCCCCACTGCACCCTCAAAGAAAAAAACAATAATAGAGCCACCATCTATTAACTGCATGCTCATAAACTGAAGATCAGCCAACAAACATGCCACAGAGCTTGCTGAATCCATTCTCACCCATGACATAGACATAGCCTTCATCACAGACACATGGTTTAATGACTGCTCACCTCCAATCCTGGACACCCTCATAATCCCTGGCTTCTTAATCATCAACAAAGACTGAAAAGACCAAAGAGGTGGAAGCTTAGCAATCGTTCACAACAACAACCTATCTCTGACCCACATAGACGCCTACAACTACAACACCTTTGAATGTGTAACCGCCAACTTCAACACCAGCAACAACAAAGTACGGCAATGCCATCTCCTATAGCGTCCCCCAGGCAACACCCCCACTTTCACTGAACACCTGTCAGACCTGATTGCACACTGCGCACTCCGAGACAATAACAACCTAATTCTGGGTGACCTCAACTTACATTGAAATGACAAAAACGGCCCACCTATACGAAACCTGAATGAGCTACTACAAACCAACAACCTTACCCAGCACTGCTCAGAAGGTACACACAACAAAGGGGCTATCCTGGATGCCATCATCGCACAACACAACGCAATCACAATAGATCACATCCTACCAGTTGACTGGTCAGATCACCACTTAATCATATTTCACATCATGCAACCGATCATGTATCAACCTCCCATCCAAAATCCTCCCACGTGGACGAGAAACCTATCACAGATCAACATGAGCGACTTAGAAGAAAAAATAGGCACGCTCCTGCCCATCTCCCCTGACGGCCGCTGCACAACAGAACTCACATCACACTACAACACACCATGGCATCCATTCTAGACCAACTTGCCCCCCTGAAACTGAAAAAAGCTAGGAATATTCCTTCAAGATCCTGGTTTAAAAAGGACATTAACGCTGAAAGGAGACAACTTAGAGCTACAGAACGTTTATGGAGAAACAATCCTTCTTCAAGCCTCTGCGAGCAACTCAAAGCAACTTCAAGGAACTACAAAAAACAGATTAACAAGGAAAAAAGCAACTTTTTCTGTACCGCCCTTAACAATGCGAAAAACAGGCCCAAAGAACTCTTTAACATCATCAGGCAACAGACCTCCAAGACCTCTGCAACCCCAGTCCAGGCCTCCAAAGATCTGTGCGACAAATTCGCCAACTTTTTCAACGACAAAATCACCAAAATTGAACTATCTCTTGACACCAACCTCTACCCCCCCTGCAAAAACCCAAACCCAACAACGGAAACCAACACGAAAAAGCCCCCCTCGAAAGCCTGGAAATCCTTCGACCTTGTACCCGAATCGAAGATTCGTAAACTAATCTCCTCCTCTAAGCCTGCATCCCACACCCTCAACCCTCTAGCCTCCCAATTATCCAAAAAGCTGAAATTCTCACTCGCCCCACTCTGGAGCGAAATCATAAACAGCTCCTTGAAAACTGTCAGCATTCCAGAATGCCTTAAAGTAGGTCAAGTTACGCCTCTATTGAAAAGCCAGGCCTTGACAACACCGACCTGAACAACTTTAGACCTGTTTCCAACCTCCCTTTCCTATCCAAAATCCTTGAAAAGTGTGTTCTCAAACAACTGACGCAGCACATAGACAACATCAACCTACTAGATTGCCACCAATCGGGATTCAGAAAAGGCTGTAGCACTGAACCGCGATCCTTAACATCGTGGGCGACATCCACAAATCCCTTGATGCTAACAAATGCTGCCTACTCATCCTCCTAGACCTATCGGCAGCATTTGACACGGCGGATCACAATCTACTCATCAAGGCTCTTCAAGACAGAGTAGATGCTGATGAGGTGGTCCTAGAATGGTTCTCCTCCTTCTTACACAACCGCGCACAAAGGGTAAAAATCAAATCCTTCACGTCCGACCTACACCCCGTCAACAGAGGTGTCCCTCAAGGCTCGGTGCTCTCCCCTCAGTTGTTCAACATTTACATGGAACCTCTCACCACCCTCCTCAAAGAAGCCAACATCCCTTTCCACCTATACGCAGACGACACCCAGATCTACTTGGAAACCTCCTCCATCTACGACATTCAAAGACTCAACAACACTCTCAAAGAAATTCAACAGTGGCTAGCAACAAACCACCTTAAACTCAATCAAGACAAAACCGAAATCCTCCTTATCTCCAACAAAGAAGAGAACCCCCAAATCGTTGAATGGCTGAAATCAATTGATGCCCTCAACAGCAATCTCACCCTAGCTAACTCAGTAAAATCTCTAGGAATCACCCTCAATGCAAAACTGAACATGACCGACCACATCAAGATCTCTGCAAAGAGTGCCTTCCTCAATCTAAAGCTTCTCAACAAAATTAAGCCCTTCATACCGCCCAAGGACCTCAAACAAGCCACGCAATCACTAGTGCTGTCTAGACTCGACTACGGGAACGCAGCCCTCACCGGTACAGCTCAATCTCACCTAGCGCCACTCAAAACAACCCTCAATCCAGCTGCCAGAAGGGTCTCCGGGGTTAAGAAATATGACCAATTATCTCTCACCCTCAGAGAACTAAAATGGCTCCCAGTTGAAATGCGTGCCAGCTTCAGAACTGCCTGCCTTACGCACAAAGCCCTGCACACAGGGAAACCGGAATACCTGGCCTCCAAACTCAAGAAAGCTGGCCAGACAAGAAACCTCAGGAGTTCCGACACCCTCCTACTCATCCCGATGAAAACACACAAACAAAATTCCGATGCACGATCCTTCCCTGGAAATGAACCCAAAATCTGGAACTCCATCCCAGTCAATATCAGGACTATCCCTTCCTTTATAAAATTCAAAAGTCTCCTAAAAGACCTCTACCTCAACTGTGCCTTCCCGAAACGAGAATCGCTGATGAAACGCACAAAACGGAAGTCCGCTGGCACCTGACAATCCTACCTCTTAGTACACTTTAAAACCCCTTGACAATGTTCCCCCTCGATCTACCTCTACCTCGATCTACCTAATCCCCACTCCCCTAGCCCCTCCTCGTTCCCTCCCCATGGAAAGAGGTTGAACCCAGGACATTGTGCACTCATCGACGCTAGCTCAGGACCTCCCTACCTCAAGGACGCAAAACACAAGGGGTCCGTCGAACTTTTTTACGTATACCTTTGCCTTTTTTGTCTCTCTATATGTGTCTTCTGCTCTAAAATCTGTTGTGAAGTGCTCCGATACCCTTGGGTATGGCCAGCACTATACAAAACTCCTTAAATAAATAAATAAACAAATATATTAACAGAGATTAAGGGACGAGTACCCTGGTTTAAAATGTACAACTTATAACTTGGTCAGTAGTGGAAAGTAAGAATTTGGAAGGAAGTTTGGAATATGAGGCGGGGGCTCAAAATATACAGCGCTAAAGAAAAATATCTTAAACTGGTACTGGGGAACTTATGAAGGCAGAAGAGAAGAAGATGAAAAACAGCAAGCACATTTGGGTAGGACATCTTATTACACTGGAGTAATAAAATGCATTGCAAGTATCTTTGACACTTCTTTAATCGGTATTCAGTAGGGTAAATCTGCCACAAAAAAGAAAAAAACACTTCTATACTCTAAACTGTTGGACCCCACAGAAACTACCAACATTTTACAAAGAACAAATAGCTCACTCTAGAAAATGTGAATCGATTGATGCAGATAACAAAAATGTTTCCAACCTGCCCGACACTTGACGGGTTCAGGGATGCCACTGGTGGGTCCACAACCATCCGACTACGTCTGCTTAGCCTCCGCAGCGCCGGTCCTCATAATGGCTGCCCAATTGTGAAGCAGATAAAAGTAACCCTGTTCATCACCAAACACCCCACAGTGGACACAAGCATCACTAAACACCCCACAGTAGACACATGCGAGCACTAGCAACCGAGGCCCCTTATAAAAAGCGGAAGAACGGGGAAAAAGGAACGTGAACCACTGCCGAGCCCCGCAACGCCTGACCTAAGAATGGCCGCCCGAAAATTGAATAACTCAAGAAAACAAGTTTGACCAGCAGACTACAAGTGAAAAAATTCACTCTAACCGGGGCAATTGAGAGCTCCTACCTGCAAGGGTCACTAAAAGGGTATCAAGGGGTCTTCAGCTAGCGCACTACAAGCTACTGCTGAGCCTCGCAGCGCCTGGACCCAAAATGGCCGCCCCCATGTGGACCTGACAATGATAACCCCCAGGATCACTAGACTGCACACAATGTCAAAGCCCCACACAGACCTCCACAATGCCTGCCCTAAGACAGATGCCTAAATCAACACAAGTACCCATTGCTTGTGAGTCCTCCACAAAAACCTCTGCCTTGAAGAGCTTCCCAATATTGAAGATCATGACGAACATCCCCAGGAAGATCATTTTCTGTGTTATTCACTAATCTCCTGGGCCATCAATCTACGAGCAGGCAGGATACCTGCACGGAAACAGCCGCCTTGTACAGCACTCCAACACTGAAGCGCAAGACAAACAACCCCAGGAAAGCTCACCAATCCACTGAGCATTCCATTTTGCGAGCAATCACGATCTCTACAACTCCTGATCCCAAGCCGGCCACTCAGAAGGAGTTCCTCTCACCGAGGATCTGACTGGTCCGGTGAGCCCCCTTTCACACCAAACACGCCTTTACCCACTGTCCCTGCCGGCCTCATCCAGAATAAGCTACCACTACAGCTCAGAGCCTACCACCTCCCAACCAGCCCAGGCCACCTCCCAACCCACATGACCCCTATGTCAGTGTAACACACCTATCCCTACAGGAACCAACCCCTCCCCCAGCTTAGTCAAAATGTCCTCTATTAAACCTACCTACGCCAACCTCCTCACGTCGAGCTACATCAAACCGCATTGCCCGAACTCCTTCTCGATTATTCTCCCCCCAACCTCCCACCTAAATCGAGAAAAAATCTCAAACATAAACTGATCAGGCAATTCCCCGAATCACTATTTGCAGACATATATCACTGCTCCTATAAAGGCCAAGTAAAAATGGACCTCATCTTTCACATGGAAAGACCCGAAAAGTGGATCTCCACCCTCAGATCACATCTCCACATTACCAATACTACGAATACACCCCATAGCTGCAAACTTTCTTTCCCTATTCCCTAACCGCTCGACAAGAAGGGGGAACACCTCGGTGACCATCTATTCCAATGGCACAGTCCTGATCAAAGCCAATAACGACAAGCTTGAGACATTTGATTCCCTCTTCCCCTCACTTAGGACTGCCTCCGCTCATACTCATCTCGCCCACCCTACCCACCCCTCTTACTCCGACATCCAAACCCCCCAGAGGAACTCCCACTACACTCCTGCACCTGATATCATAAGCCCCCTTCCTCCTACTCGCAGTACCACCAGCACCTCTGGCACCAAGAACAAGACTCCCTTGCCCCCACAGGCTCACCCCCGCGAACTGCCCCCCACTCATTAGCCACCTCCAGCAACTCTGTCCGCCCTCACTATTCAAATGAAGACCTCCAATAACCCTCCAATACATTCCTGCAATAGAAAGCAGATGCCACATCACGACCACCTGCACCCCACGCCCTACCCCAAAAGTCCCCATGAATAATGCAAGAACGACCAGAAGGCAACAAAACATAGTCAGGCATTCGCCCCTCCAGGTAGACCCCGCACAGAATCCATCTACCCGAACCCAAGATGAGACGGGGCGTCGGCTCTCCCTGTTTAAAAGCCAATTAGCTATTATAACACAGGGTTTCAACAACATACTAAACAACCTCGCTACGCTCCGCAACCCATCCTAATACCACCACAGAACCCCCACTCTCTCGAACCCTGCACACCAAAGGCACGTCAAGGCCACGTGACCCAGCAAAACCTCACCCCCCTCACGAGTCATACACTGAGGCCCAAAAGAACTATGGAGGCTATGTCCTCGGATGAAGTGGCTGATCTGGCCTCCTCGTACGACACCCCCTCTGCTTCCAATCCCCAATCCATGATTCAGGTAATCACTGGATTTAGGAGAGACCACTCCACTCCGAAACTCCGTAGACCCCCAGCCTCCTTCATCAACATCCCCACTGCACCCTCAAAGAAAAAAACAATAATAGAGCCACCATCTATTAACTGCATGCTCATAAACTGAAGATCAGCCAACAAACATGCCACAGAGCTTGCTGAATCCATTCTCACCCATGACATAGACATAGCCTTCATCACAGACACATGGTTTAATGACTGCTCACCTCCAATCCTGGACACCCTCATAATCCCTGGCTTCTTAATCATCAACAAAGACTGAAAAGACCAAAGAGGTGGAAGCTTAGCAATCGTTCACAACAACAACCTATCTCTGACCCACATAGACGCCTACAACTACAACACCTTTGAATGTGTAACCGCCAACTTCAACACCAGCAACAACAAAGTACGGCAATGCCATCTCCTATAGCGTCCCCCAGGCAACACCCCCACTTTCACTGAACACCTGTCAGACCTGATTGCACACTGCGCACTCCGAGACAATAACAACCTAATTCTGGGTGACCTCAACTTACATTGAAATGACAAAAACGGCCCACCTATACGAAACCTGAATGAGCTACTACAAACCAACAACCTTACCCAGCACTGCTCAGAAGGTACACACAACAAAGGGGCTATCCTGGATGCCATCATCGCACAACACAACGCAATCACAATAGATCACATCCTACCAGTTGACTGGTCAGATCACCACTTAATCATATTTCACATCATGCAACCGATCATGTATCAACCTCCCATCCAAAATCCTCCCACGTGGACGAGAAACCTATCACAGATCAACATGAGCGACTTAGAAGAAAAAATAGGCACGCTCCTGCCCATCTCCCCTGACGGCCGCTGCACAACAGAACTCACATCACACTACAACACACCATGGCATCCATTCTAGACCAACTTGCCCCCCTGAAACTGAAAAAAGCTAGGAATATTCCTTCAAGATCCTGGTTTAAAAAGGACATTAACGCTGAAAGGAGACAACTTAGAGCTACAGAACGTTTATGGAGAAACAATCCTTCTTCAAGCCTCTGCGAGCAACTCAAAGCAACTTCAAGGAACTACAAAAAACAGATTAACAAGGAAAAAAGCAACTTTTTCTGTACCGCCCTTAACAATGCGAAAAACAGGCCCAAAGAACTCTTTAACATCATCAGGCAACAGACCTCCAAGACCTCTGCAACCCCAGTCCAGGCCTCCAAAGATCTGTGCGACAAATTCGCCAACTTTTTCAACGACAAAATCACCAAAATTGAACTATCTCTTGACACCAACCTCTACCCCCCCTGCAAAAACCCAAACCCAACAACGGAAACCAACACGAAAAAGCCCCCCTCGAAAGCCTGGAAATCCTTCGACCTTGTACCCGAATCGAAGATTCGTAAACTAATCTCCTCCTCTAAGCCTGCATCCCACACCCTCAACCCTCTAGCCTCCCAATTATCCAAAAAGCTGAAATTCTCACTCGCCCCACTCTGGAGCGAAATCATAAACAGCTCCTTGAAAACTGTCAGCATTCCAGAATGCCTTAAAGTAGGTCAAGTTACGCCTCTATTGAAAAGCCAGGCCTTGACAACACCGACCTGAACAACTTTAGACCTGTTTCCAACCTCCCTTTCCTATCCAAAATCCTTGAAAAGTGTGTTCTCAAACAACTGACGCAGCACATAGACAACATCAACCTACTAGATTGCCACCAATCGGGATTCAGAAAAGGCTGTAGCACTGAACCGCGATCCTTAACATCGTGGGCGACATCCACAAATCCCTTGATGCTAACAAATGCTGCCTACTCATCCTCCTAGACCTATCGGCAGCATTTGACACGGCGGATCACAATCTACTCATCAAGGCTCTTCAAGACAGAGTAGATGCTGATGAGGTGGTCCTAGAATGGTTCTCCTCCTTCTTACACAACCGCGCACAAAGGGTAAAAATCAAATCCTTCACGTCCGACCTACACCCCGTCAACAGAGGTGTCCCTCAAGGCTCGGTGCTCTCCCCTCAGTTGTTCAACATTTACATGGAACCTCTCACCACCCTCCTCAAAGAAGCCAACATCCCTTTCCACCTATACGCAGACGACACCCAGATCTACTTGGAAACCTCCTCCATCTACGACATTCAAAGACTCAACAACACTCTCAAAGAAATTCAACAGTGGCTAGCAACAAACCACCTTAAACTCAATCAAGACAAAACCGAAATCCTCCTTATCTCCAACAAAGAAGAGAACCCCCAAATCGTTGAATGGCTGAAATCAATTGATGCCCTCAACAGCAATCTCACCCTAGCTAACTCAGTAAAATCTCTAGGAATCACCCTCAATGCAAAACTGAACATGACCGACCACATCAAGATCTCTGCAAAGAGTGCCTTCCTCAATCTAAAGCTTCTCAACAAAATTAAGCCCTTCATACCGCCCAAGGACCTCAAACAAGCCACGCAATCACTAGTGCTGTCTAGACTCGACTACGGGAACGCAGCCCTCACCGGTACAGCTCAATCTCACCTAGCGCCACTCAAAACAACCCTCAATCCAGCTGCCAGAAAGGGTCTCCGGGGTTAAGAAATATGACCAATTATCTCTCACCCTCAGAGAACTAAAATGGCTCCCAGTTGAAATGCGTGCCAGCTTCAGAACTGCCTGCCTTACGCACAAAGCCCTGCACACAGGGAAACCGGAATACCTGGCCTCCAAACTCAAGAAAGCTGGCCAGACAAGAAACCTCAGGAGTTCCGACACCCTCCTACTCATCCCGATGAAAACACACAAACAAAATTCCGATGCACGATCCTTCCCTGGAAATGAACCCAAAATCTGGAACTCCATCCCAGTCAATATCAGGACTATCCCTTCCTTTATAAAATTCAAAAGTCTCCTAAAAGACCTCTACCTCAACTGTGCCTTCCCGAAACGAGAATCGCGGATGAAACGCACAAAACGGAAGTCCGCTGGCACCTGACAATCCTACCTCTTACTACACTTTAAAACCCCTTGACAATGTTCCCCCTCGATCTACCTCTACCTCGATCTACCTAATCCCCACTCCCCTAGCCCCTCCTCGTTCCCTCCCCATGGAAAGAGGTTGAACCCAGGACATTGTGCACTCATCGACGCTAGCTCAGGACCTCCCTACCTCAAGGACGCAAAACACAAGGGGTCCGTCGAACTTTTTTACGTATACCTTTGCCTTTTTTGTCTCTCTATATGTGTCTTCTGCTCTAAAATCTGTTGTGAAGTGCTCCGATACCCTCGGGTATGGCCAGCACTATACAAAACTCCTTAAATAAATAAATAAACAAATATATTAACAGAGATTAAGGGACGAGTACCCTGGTTTAAAATGTACAACTTATAACTTGGTCAGTAGTGGAAAGTAAGAATTTGGAAGGAAGTTTGGAATATGAGGCGGGGGCTCAAAATATACAGCGCTAAAGAAAAATATCTTAAACTGGTACTGGGGAACTTATGAAGGCAGAAGAGAAGAAGATGAAAAACAGCAAGCACATTTGGGTAGGACATCTTATTACACTGGAGTAATAAAATGCATTGCAAGTATCTTTGACACTTCTTTAATCGGTATTCAGTAGGGTAAATCTGCCACAAAAAAGAAAAAAACACTTCTATACTCTAAACTGTTGGACCCCACAGAAACTACCAACATTTTACAAAGAACAAATAGCTCACTCTAGAAAATGTGAATCGATTGATGCAGATAACAAAAATGTTTCCAACCTGCCCGACACTTGACGGGTTCAGGGATGCCATGAATACTATTCTAAAAGAAAAAAAATGATGGACGGAATGCTGGAAAATGCAAACATTCATCCCCAGTCACAAGGATCTGGGTTTAATCCATCATTATTTTGCTCACCACACCACCCAAGTTTGGACCCAGCCATATGCAAATCAGTCTTGACCCTGTTCATTATGTAACAGTCCAGCCCGAACTGCCAATCCAGGTTCTCCCTGGACCGGAACCAAGCATCCTGGGACCTGTTTCAGGGCATCACACTTCATCAGCCAGGCTAGCTTGAATACAGGGTTGTAAGGAGCACAGGACCCACATCTGCGCATACCCCTCCCAATAAGGGCGACATAAGCAAAAGAAGCAATTGATGGACGGAATGCTGGACAATGCAAACATTCACCCCCAGTCACAAAGATCTGGGTTTAATCCATTATTCTTTTGCTCACCACACCACCCCAATTTGGACCCAGCCATATGAAAATCAGTCTTAACCCTGTTCCTTATGGGAACAGTCCAGCCCGAACTGCCAATCCAGGTTCTCCCTGGACCGGAACCAAGCATCCTGGGACCGGTTTCAGGGCATCACACTTCATCAGCCAGGCTAGTTTAAATCCAGTGGTGTAATGAGCACAGGACCCATGTCTGGGCATACCCTTCCCAATAAGGGCGACATATGCAAAAGAAACAATTGATGGACGGAATGCTGGACAATGCAAACATTCACCCCCAGTCACAAAGATCTGGGTTTAATCCATTATTCTTTTGCTCACCACACCACCCCAGTTTGGACCCAGCCATATGAAAATAAGTCTTGACCCTGTTCCTTATGGGAACAGTCCAGCCCGAACTGTCAAGCCAGGTTCTCCCTGGACAGGAAACAAGGATCCTGGTACCGGTTTTTAGGGCATCACCCTTCATCAGCCAGGCTAGATTAAATCCAGTGGTGTAGTGATCACAGGACCCACGTCTTGGCATACACTTCCCACTTCAATCAATCATTCAATCAGATATTTATAAAGCGCACTACTCCCCTGTGATGGTCTCAAGACGCTAGGGGGGGAGCAGCTACTGATCAAACAGCCAGGTCTTGAGGAGTCTCCTGAAGGTCAGCAGGTCCTGGGTCTCGGTCTGTCGTAGGTGGATGTGGAGGATGTTCCATGTCTTTGCGGCAAGGTGGGAGAAGGATCAGCCGCCGGTGATTGTTCGGTGGATACATGGAACGGTGGCGAGGGAGAGGTCAGCGGAGCGAAGCTGGCTGTTGGGGGTGTAGAAGGTGAATCACTTGCCGATGTATGCTGGTCCTGCGTTGTGGAGTGCTTTGTGAGCTTGGGTGAGGAGCTTGAAGGTGATCCTCTTGCTGACGGGAAGCAAGTGCAGGTCCTTCAGGTGGGCGGTGATGGGGCTGTGGCGGGGGATGTCGAGGATGAGGGGTGTGGAGGTGTTTTGAGCAACATATGCAAAAGAAACAATTGATGGACGGAATGCTGGACAATGCAAACATTTACCCCCAGTCACAAGGATCTGGCTTTAATCCATCATTATTTTGCTCACCCCCCCCACCCCAGTTTGGACTCAGCCATATGCAAATCAGTCTTGACCCTGTTCTTTATAGGAACAGTCCAGCCTGAACTGCCAAACCAGGTTCTCCCTGAACTGGAAACAAGCACCTGGGACCAGTTTCAGGGCATCACCCTTCATCAGACAACCTAGCTTAAATCCAGTGGTGTAGTGAGCACGGGACCCACGTCTGGTCATACCCTTCCCACTTAGGGCTACATATGCAAAAGAAACAACAGATGGAGTTTAATCCATCATTCTTTTGCTCACCACACCACCCCAGTTCTGACCCAGCCATATGCAAATCAGTCTTGACCCTGTTCCTTATGGGAACAGTCCAGCCCAAACTGCCAAGCTAGGTTCTCCTTGGACCGAAACAAGCATCCTGGGACCGGTTTCGGGGCATCACCCTTCATCAGCCAGGCTAGCTTGAATCTGGTGGTGTAGTGAGCACAGGACCCACGTTTGGGCATACCCTGCCAACTTAGGGCGACATATGCTAAATATTCTGACATTGGAAATCAAGGTAAGCCTGCATTTGATTCTATTTGGCAATGCCATGCACTCATCTCCTAGACTTCAAACTTCACAAAGGAAACTTCGCTTCTACCATGATCTTACTTGCTAGAAGGGAAATATGTATAAATTGACTTCTACCAAATCCACCCCTTGTTAGTAAGTGTCTGAAGAGACTAGAATTCACCAGCAAAGGCGACAGTGATTGCTGTTCTAGCAATAATACATATAATATATGAATATGATTTACTAGATGGAGAAACAATTCCAGAAATTACCGTACGTCCGATGAGTATACCAAAGCATGATGAATTGGACCGACAGTACACTTTCAGCAAACCAAGACACAGTCAAGTAAATACATAAATAAAGTCGGCTAACTTAATACCTAGAACAGAGCCATCTACACGAGGCTAGAATTTAAATCCATTAACCGTGTCCCTAGATACTTTCTCTGACACACTGTCTCGCTACTCTCTGACACCTTCTTTTGCTACACTGCAAGTCCCAACTTTAGGTCCACTAGCCCAACCCCCCTTTCATTTTTTAGTATTCAACCTCTTAGGTCCCTTCCACTGGAACTCCCTTTCACCAAATATCCAAATCCATGCTTGCCACTTTTAGCTGGATTTTAAAACGATGTTGAAATGTAATCTGCTGTGCAGTGGGTAATGTGTAACCGTTTAACTAGACCATTCACTTGTAAATAAGTATACAATTTATTATACTGTATGTGTTTCCCCGTTTACTATCTCAAGCACCTATTTTAGTTGTGTTTTCTGTTTCCAAAAACACTATTTTCACTGTTCATTATGTTACAACCAACTTTGTTCCACAGTAAAACATTTTTGTTTCAAATGTTCTTGTGGCGCTGAATAGATACCTTTTCAAAAGTGCCTATATGGTTCATCAGCAGTGGTGTGGGCTTTAAAATTGTTAATAACTAACGCTGTACAAGGTAAACACAAACAAAGTCACTTTCTTTAGAGAAAAGCAGAATGATGGCTGAATGTGGCAAAGGCATGCGTGAAAGAGGCTTGGAGGCCAGGACAGGGGGTATTCGCTATACCAGGACAACTTGGAGCCCTGGATTAAATATTTTTAGAGTGGCGAGTCAAAGTGGAGATACTAAGTGGGGGGCTTGAAAATAGGGCAGAGGTCACCCTGGGGTCACCGAGATGTCACCACTGGAAAGCCATGTCATGTCCATTGTGTGTAATGGGAGGTGACAGGAACGAGCTTGCCTAAGCCTTCCTGAGAGGCGGCAGAAACAAAACCCACCAGGAAGATGCGCAAACTTGGGAGGTTGTTTTGTCAGGGTGTTTCTGCCAAATAAACACCATTCAGCCAACCAGGTGAAGCGTGAAGGATTCTGGGGAGGTTGTTGTGTTCGCGAAACTGCTGAAATCAAAGAAAACGTATTTTTAAAAAAAGTCTTGTTTGCACGAAGTATTTTCAAAAAGTTGACTTCTTTGCTTAACGTTTGTATGATGCAATGCTAGGGGCCATAATCGACGAAAATAACTTTTCAATTTTTTATATATACGGAGTCGTGCGCCTGAAACGAGGGCGTGAGCGAGGCAGAATTAGTCAGATGTCAGGCGATTGTGGGTTTCTCCCAGATCGACGCCTCCTCTCGCAAGGCCGATCCAATCAGGGCAGAAATTGAATGATTCTCGGACAAACAGGTGTCTGACATGTCATGTGGCTGACTTCCGCTGGGCCCCAGCTTGTCGACCAATGTCCCGATTTCCCAGGATATCAGTTCCTCTCAGGCGCAGTCTCCCGCTGTGGGGGATACTTTCTTATAACCGTAATGTGTTACTTTCGTATTTATAAGGATGGGATGTAGTGTTTTTGGTGAGGCCTATGGAAGTGCCTCGACGTAGCGCGTATATTTAATTGCACACAGCAGCATGGGGGAGAATTGTTACTTAAACGAAACGGGCGTAAACGTCGGCCATGAGGAGCTGATGGTCGGCTGTGAGACAATGCCATCGGGCAGCATTGTCCTCTCACCGGGCCCTGCAGTCTGCCCACTCCAATCACACTAGTGAGAAATCAAACCCGTCCCCTGTCCAGTCAGAGGGCCGCGCACAAAGGGGAGCAATTAGTCCGCGCGGCACCTCGTGGAGCAGTCGATGTGATGGATAATAGTTAATGACGTCCTCGGGCCCGGCCTCCTCCTCCCCTGGGATGGGGATGTTTGGCAGCAGTGACCCCGACAGGGCCGTCCCAGGGAAGGGCTGCTTGGGTGACAGGAGGACCGGCCTTCATTAGCCACAACAAGCCCTGCCCTGACACGGGAACCTCTAGAGATAAGTCATGACAGGAACAAGGACTTTTGAGAGTAGAAATATATTGAAACAAAATGACAGCAGACAACCCCCGCTACAGACATGCATCCTGCACGCTCTTCTTCTTGCCATCCATCCAGTGCTTTATTTTTGCTGGTGGTTTACTGGTGGTGGACAATGGCGCTCATTTCTGGGTACCACAACTTGTTTTTTCATCATCAGACTTCAACCTACAGCAAGAGAGAAGCAGGCAGAACACGCATCTGCCATGCAATTGGTCTCGCATTTGTGAGAGTTAGAGCTGTTGTCGTTGTAAATGACGGTGTCTTTTACCCACATGTGTTGGCCTGGAGTGGAGTGGATGTATGTGGTGTGGAATTATGTGTGTTGGATTGGACTTTGTTAGCTGTGGAATTATGAGTGTTGGATTGGACTTTGTTAGCTGTGGAATTGTGTGTGGTGGAATTATGTGGTGTGTAGTGTATTTATATAGTGACATTATGTGGCATTGTAAATAGATAAGGGTGAGAGCTGCACAGAATAGTTTGAAAGTAAGATAGAAAGGGATAGCTAGTTTGTGCATGAAGTGGTGAATTAACTCCAGATAGAGGAGCAGAAAGAGTGAGTTAGAAAGAGAGAAAGAAGGGGAGAGCAGGCCACAAGCGCATAAAGAGGGACTGCATGTGTGCGCAGCTGACACCCCAAGAAGAGGAGGAGAGGGTGGGTTTGAGGGAGGGAACCTCTGAAAAGGCATGGGAAAGAAGCTGTACTCGAAGACCTGAAGTGGACCACGTGAGAGAGGTGGAAAACGTGTGTGAGAGAGCAAAAGAGAAATAAGAGTAAGAGATGGTACGAGAGAGAGAGAGAGAGGGACGAGTGGGAGGGGCACCTGGGGTAGGTGGGCCAGTGCATAGCACGAGGAGGTACAGAAAGGTAGCACTCGTCTTTAGTGCACCCACCGTTGCTGCATTCAACAGATCCGGGTAGGCTTTAGGCAGTAAATAAAGTGGGGTTTAAAGTGAGCATTTAGCACCTACACAACTGTTGCTGCGTTTGGGCCCTTTTTCTGTCATCTAGTTAGCAACCACTCTCTTGGTCCTCCGATGGACCTTGCTACATGAAGAGGGGTTTAACCAGCCATCCAGGGAGGACCAGGAATTCGATAGATGTAAACTTTTTTTTTTTTAAACAAACTTTATTGAACCCTCAGTTGGAGTTCAATATGTTACATCAAGTTCTAATGGCATTTTTTGTTTTTGTTGGTTGTTATCCAATCCTTGCCAGTAATAAGTGTGTCAAGCTTCAATTCGTTATGCCCACTGTAGTTTATCACAGTACAAATAATACAAATAAAAAAAAAAACATTAGAATCATCCATAACATCTACTTACATCCAAAGGATAATTATCTTCGTATCTGAGCCTAAAACTATAAACTGAGGTAACTCCCCACCCCCCTCTCCCTCCTCGCTCTCCCTCTCCCTGGCCTGTCAGTCTTCTACCGTCCATCCTGTCTCTTGCACTGAATTTAGTATCCTTAACTGACCAACACTGTTGGTGTGTATTGGGCCAGTCCATAAAGTCTGCTCTGGTTGTATCATCATTGTACCACAGATTTAGCTTGGGCATGTGTCTGGGTCAGCTAATACGAGTGGGACATCCAATTGTTTTTAGTTCTTCCAGCTTAATGTTCCATTCCATAGAAATGGGGAGTTTTCGTAGTCCACGTGCTTCCTCGCGTCTAAGTGCCGCACTTTCGGCACCTCCCCATCTAGCTACCTCATCCCCCCATATGTGTATTGGAGGGCTCCTAGGGACTTCCACCGCATCGTGATTGTTCTGATAGCCAATATGAATGCAAGGTCTTAAAATCGCAATTGTACTTTCAAGGCACTGGTGCACCTGCGCAGACCTAGCAGGCATTCCAGGATGTTGTCTGTAATTGTGAGGTGCGTGATTTCCCCAAGTATAGTCCGGATCTTTCCCCAGTAGTCGCGAAGATGTGGGCAAGCCCATAACATGAACAAAGCCCGCCTCCTCTGCTTTGCATCTCGGAAAGCAGTTTTGGGCTTCAGAGAACATGCGTTGTATCTGCTTCGGGGTTAAATAAGATCGATGAAGTACCATCAATTGTATAAATTTAGGTTTGGTGTTACGGGAGACCCGTTTGGGGTGTCCTAGGATGCTCGCCCAGGCTTTGTCTGTGAGTTCTGTGTCTGTGGTCTCCGCCCATTTCGTGCGGAGGTCAGTAAGGGCAATGCACGCCTGCGCTCGAATCCCCATGTAAAGCCATTTAACTAGGTGGCCTCCCCTCCCCATATAGTAAAGCAGGTGCACTAGATCGTGTTGTGGTGGCTCACTTCGGTGAGGCGCCCAGGTCGCCCTAACATAGTGCACGACCGCTGCATGTAGCAAATAAAGGCGGTCAGGTGCGCTGGTGTTCCGCACAAAGGTGGCATGATCGGATAGGATGCCGTCTCCAAACAAGGCTCCAACCTCTGCTACGCCAGCCACTAACCAGTCATGTAATCTAGACATCGTGAGCTTGCTGCCCGTGATTGGTATCCCCAGTAATGGGATATTGTTCGCGTAGGGGATCGTGCTCGAGGTGTACTGTAGGGCCTTTTTCCAGCACTGTAGAGCGGTTGTTAACAACGGGGGCCCATTTGATGGTATTTTTATTTTGGGGAGCAGCAGGTTGTGTAGGGTACCCCATTCTAAATCAGGAGTGTCATAGCCTATTTCATGTAGGTTCCTGCCTGCAGTCCAGTAGGACAGCCACTGTAGTTGGGATGCATAGTAATATGCCCGAAAATTAGGGACTCCCAGCCCTCCCCTATGTGACGCCAGTTGCAGTTTCTTGAGGCTAACTCTACGTCTACCCCTCCCCCCCCCAGATAAGTTCCAGTAGTAACATGTCCAGTGTGCGAAAGGTGGATTGTGGCACCATCAGGGGCAGGTTGACAAAGCAATACAAGAGTCGAGGTAGCATCACCATCTTAGAGATGGCTATCCGCCCCATCACTGACAGTGGCAAGGAAGTCCAGAAAGAGATGCTGGCGCGTATTGCGGCGATAGCCCTAATCAGATTACCCTCCATCTGTTCCGCCTGTGCTCTATATACATGGATACCTAAATATTTAAAGGTAGCATGAGCTACAGGCAACTGGTAGGTGCCAAATTGGAGCATATCTGGGCGCGTTCCATCCTGGAAATAAAAGGTGTTAGATTTCCCTCCACTAATAGCCAAGCCAGATATAGTCTCAAAGGTGGAGAAAACGCCGGGAAGGGGTTCCATCCCAGCCTCTAAGTCGCACAGATATATGAGGATGTCGTCCGCATATATATAGACTAGGTGCGTGATGCCCTCAATTGGTATCCCCAGAGCTTCGGACGACTGTCTCAGAGCTATGGCCAGCGGCTCCAGCGCCAGAACAAACAAGAGGGGGGAGAGTGGGCACCCCTGTCTCGCACCTCTGTGTATCGTATATTCTCGGGAGACGTGGCCTCCAGTATGTGCCCTGGCAGTGGGGTTAACGTATAGCAGGCGTACCCACTTGAGATAATATGGGGGAGGCCAAAGCGCTGTAGGGCCGCAAACATGTATCTACACGTTATGGAGTCAAATGCCTGACGCAAGTCCAGTGCTAAGCATCCGGCATTGCTATACTCCTCGGGAGTGGCGATCATGACATGGTGAAGCCTCCTAGTATTTAGAGAAGTGCTGCGCACAAGAAGGAACCCGCATTGATCTTGATGTATAAGGCTGGGGAGGGCTTATACTAAACGATTGGCAAGGGCCTTACTGAGGATTTTATATTCTGTAGCCAATAAAGACAAAGGTCTGTAGTTGGATAAGTCAGTGCCATCCCGTCCTGGCTTGGGGAGCGACACCACTAGGGCTTGCATGGTGGACTGCGGCAAGTGGCCGGTTGCCCAAGCCGTCTTATAGAGTTCCTCCAGCTTAGGAAGTATCTGGATGTCTGAGTATGTGTCATAGAATTCAATAGGCAGACCATCTAGGCCCGGAGCCTTGTTACGGGTGAGGCCCTTGAGTGCAACTTTTATTTCATGTTGAGTGATGGGCCCAGAGAGAGCCTTACGTGTAGCTTCTGAGGTGGTAGGGAATGTCAGGCCATGTAAAAAGTACTCTATTAGGTTGTCATCGGTATGTGACGGTGCCGCATACAGGCTGCTAAGATAAGTACAAAAAGCCTTGTTAATCGCCAGTTGAGAGTGAACTAAACCCTTGGTGCCTCTGGGCTGTCCCTCAGTTATCGGGCCAATAATGTACCTGACTTGTCCGCCTCAGTGTGTTTCCTTTGTGTGAAAGCTTGGTAGTCTATAAGTCTGAGGGTTTCCAGAGCCTCCGCGTGTTTAATGCGAGCTTCCCGCAGAGATTCCCATTTGTGCAGGTCGATCACAGCAACCTGTTCCAGCTCAGTCATTAGAGCTTCTATTCCAATTAAGTTCTTGTGCATTTCTTGGCGTGCCCCTATGATAGCACTAATTGCGGAGCCCCGCACCACCACCTTGAGCGCGTCCCAATCTATAAGATTGGAGGAAGCTGTGTTCCAGTTTTCATCAAAGTAGTTACTGATAGTGGCAGATAATGTGGCCCAAAATGGGGCATCTTCCAGGAGTTGGGGCCATAACTTCCATGTTGGAACAGGGATTGGAACTCTGCCCCATGTAAGCGTGATCTCCAGGGGGTTACGATCAGAGAAAGTTTTGGCTAAATAAGTGGATTGGTGTATGTACGTGACAATGGTGTCGGAGCATAGGAACCTATCAAGCCTGGTATGGAGCTAATGAACTGGAGAATAAAATGAGTATTCTCTATGTGAAGGATGCAACCTCGGCCATGCGTCGTGGAGCCTCCAACCCTGGAGCTATGTTTTGAGAAGGTCAGCCTGCTTGTGAGTTCCAGCCCCACGTAATTGAGGATGGGATCTATCTAGGTCCACGTCAAAGACAGCATTGCAGTCACCTCCCAGAATCCAGGGGATGGTATCCCACCCCGCCAGGGCTCTGCCCAGGTCCTGAAAAAATGTGTCCTGGTTGTAGTTAGGAGCGTAGATACTTCCCAGGACTACAGGGAGACCATCCAGGGTGCCCTTCAACAGTATATATCGACCCTGATCGTCCGTACGACGATCTAACTCTAGAAACGGGACCCCATGGCGAATCCAGATTGTCGCCCCCCTAGCAAAGGCCGAGTTGTTGGTAGTGAATACACTGCCTCTCCACTTTTTGTGAGTCTTCAATGCCTCTGCCTCCATCAGATGTGACTCCTGAAGGAAAACAATATGTGCCTTTCGCTTAAGGAGGTAAGCATGGACTCTATGGCACTTATGCACTGCCCCTAGCCCACGCAACGCACATTCCAGGTCAGCAGGTTATAAGATCCTAAGGTGGCATGATTGCGAGACATAACTATATAGTATGAATTATGCTCCTTACAGATCTGAGCCAATGAGTAGACACAGACCAGGTATTCCCCATCCCTTTTGAACTAAACATATGCGGCACAGCCAATAAACTGTGTTGGGCCAAACAAATAACTTGAACATAGAAAGTCCATAAATTGGTGCATTCGCTGTGTGGGGGGTTAGCGCCGCCAACCTTACTATTGCGTCCCTGGATATAGAGCACCGGTGGCTCTACAGGGCCCTGTTTTTTTTTCATAAGATATCTATCTATGTAAATTGCGCACAAAATCACCATATGTATTAGCGTAGGGCCACCACCCCTAAAGTAAACATGAATGTCCAACCCCATCTAAAGGTCCCCATCAGATCATACACGCTGTTTATCCCTGCATAGGTATATCTGTAAGAAAAACATATCAGATTACATTGCATGAACTGTATACACAGTATAAACATGAGCGGGCCATCTCAGAGAAAAGGATACTGCTCAATTTGTTCTATCATTTTTGTATTTTCTTCAGTCCATCCGGTGCAGTCTCTCCGAGTAGGGGGCAGTCCCTAATTGTTCAGTTATCGAGGAGGCCATCGCCCGTCTGAGGTGTCGCCGAGGAAAAAAGAGTAATGCTGTGTTCTGAATCGGATTGAATGGTGCTGTCCTCTGAGTCCGTAGTGATCTTTGTGTTACCCTCGCGAAAAGATCTAGCTGTACCTAATGCTTCCGCTCTATCTGCCATCTTTTGAGCTGGAGTTGGACTAATTCTTGCAGGATCCTTCAGGCTTCGGCTGTGACCGCGGGATCTCTGATGTTGTGACATCACTGGACTATGCCCTACTGAGTCCGACAACTTATCTTGGCTTTGTTCCAGGTCCATCACCTCTAGCCATTCTTCCACATCAGTGGGGCTGTCGAAGAAATAAGTCTTCCTGTCGTGCATAACCTTAACTCTGGCTGGGAAGAATAGGGCATATTTAAGCTGGGCGGCCCGTAACTTTTTCTTTACGGCTTGGAAGGAGGTTCTCTGACGCTGCACCATTACGGTGTAGTCCGGGTACAGAGAGATCTGCTGGTTTTCAAATTGGATGTGCGTTTTTTCCCTTGCCTTTTGTAGAATCACATCTCGGTCTCTATAATTTAAGATTTTAACAATCAACGGGTGTGGCGGTGCCCTGACCCTAAGCGCCCCTGTTGGGATCCGGTGCGCCCTCTCCACACAGAAGTGTGGGGACAGGCCTTTGGGGGTGACATGCTCCCTGAACCAGGCCTCCATGAAGTCCGCAGGTTTAGCGCCTTCGCTGCGCTCCGGAAGCCCAATGACTCAGACATTATTTCGGTGATTAAGGCCCTCCGCGTATTCAATCCGGTCCTGAAGGCCACTAATCTGGTGTTGCAATTGTTTTATGTGTGTAGCATGCTCGAATATTTGGGGGTCAATACTGGCTAACGCCTTCTCACCATCCCTTACTGTGTCGGCGAGCTTCCCATTGTCTGCCCTCACTAGAGTAAGGCCGGTCGTAAGGGCTCCGATTTGTTGTTCCATTAGTTTCCTAGAGTCTCGAACTTCTTTAAGTATCAGGTCCAGTTTATCGGATTGGGTCTCACCTGAACCAGTGGCAGAGGTGCTCGGCGATGGGTACCTAGCGGCAGATTTGGGGGGGGGGGCACCCGTAGCCAGTCCATTGTCCAGCACCTTGCCTTTGAGCCTGCCCATCCTGGAGTCCAACCAGCCGCGGGGGCAAGTAAGGCTCTTAGGGCGACCACCGCCAGACTACACCCCTGCCCCACACAATGCAGTCTTGGGATGCAAGAAAAGAAATGGAGGGGGGGTGGATCTCCCCGGTAGCCACTCGCAGCTACAGTCCACAAGTATAGGTTGCACTCGCCAGGTTACAGCTCCTTTCTTTGTGCCAGATAATTCTTAAGGAGTGAGGACTTGTGGGAGGGCGGGGGCAGTACTCTTCCACACTGGGTCCCTCCAAGACTTGCTCAGGCACCTCAAATCAATTTTGACCCCTCAATCCGCCTCTGCCTCCAAAGAACAGAGAGCCGCTGCACTGCTAGGCCCGCCAGTGGCCGCGGCACCCCCCACCCTGGGTCCCTCCAAGACTTGCCCAGGCACCTCAAATCAATTTTGATCCCTCAATCCGCCTCCGCCGCCAAAGAACAAAGAGCCGCTGCACTGCTAGGCCCGCCAGTGGCCGCCGCACCCCCCACCACCATCCCCGTGTCACAATATGTCCCAGACACCGTCACTGTGAAAAGGAGCCAGTCTCAGTGCGGACACGCCAACCGCAGAATCCCAGCAATAATGTCCCCGCCATACAGCAGCAGGAGTCCGCAGCTATGTCCCGTGTGCAGGTCAATCGGGTCGTTTACGGGCACCAGGCAGCAGAGGCTCTGAAAGGGAGGGGAGGGGAGGAGAAGCGAGAAGGCCCACACTCAGCCCGGTCCCGCGAGGCGCCCGCTCTCACCCGCTCCCAGAGCTGCACTGTGCCGCAGGCCGCACTGTCACACCAGCAGTGACCGCCCCCCTTCTCAGCAGCCGAAGACCACCGCACGATCCGCCGGCCAATCAGGGCCGGTCGTTTGCCACAACAGAGGCTTCAGGAGCACACTCGGCCGGGGTCAGCAAGGCCGCAGCACGCCAGCTCTGGCAGGGTTCCACAGGCAGGCCGCTGGTCCCGCTCCTGTATCCAGGCACCAGCATCCACTGCCCCGCTGCCGCCTCACCGGATCGGACCCACAGTTTACCTCCCGGGCCGCAAGTGTCGGCCGTCGGGACGCTCCAGACAACGGCAGTGTCCTGCAGCGCAGTGATTATACAGGATTAGTCCCCCCAGGGTCCGGAGCCTCACCAGTTTGCTACCGCCATCCTAGGCGGTTGGCCACGCCCCCGGGATGTAAACTTATTATCAGATTCATGTCACCACCTACCTTACTTTCCCCTGATTTCACTAGCTCTCTTCCACTCCAGGGTCCCCTGGATCTAGCTACCCAATCCCATCCACACACCTCACTGGAAGGCCATCTGAGCGAGATACCACTCTGCCTTCAACAACTTAAGACAGAGGTGCATAGTCTATTACATATCACTGAGGCTTTGTCTGCTAACTCCAGACTAAGCTGCTCCACCATGAAAGATCACCATCTCTTCTCGCTCCCAGATTGACGGTGTACCGGGCTCCCTCTCCCCCTATAATCGGCGGTCACCTTCTCACACCACCCACACACCCCTTAGGTGGGCCTCTGCTCTGCTCCCTATCGACCTTGCTCACTCTTACAGATGCAGAACCTCCCTGTCTGATATGAATATTCATTCTCTCTTACTTTCTTATGTTCCAGCACATCCCCCCGCCATAGCAAACTCTCAACAAATTGAAGCCATCCCCACTGATCCCTTCAGGGAACCTAGGCCAAACGCCAGATCCTTAAATGAGAACGACCTCACGAGAGTAGTCACCACCACTCTACTGGCATCAACAGATACCAACATAAGTCTCAAATGCGTGCTACTAAATTGTAGATCAGCGGCTAAACACGCTGCTGACATTGCTGACCTCACCCTGGCTCAGGATCTTGACCTTGTAAGGTTGACGGAAACCTGGCTAAATAACTCAGCGGTCCCCATCCTGGACTTCTTATTTCCGCCAAACTATGATATCATTAGGATGGACAGATCCAGTGGTCAAGGTGGAGGCATAGCTTGTTTATATCGTAGCAATCTTACAGTGAAAGTACTACCGACTGACCCCCTACCGTCCTGTGAATACCTATGCATTGAAGTGACTGGTGGCAACAATCACTCAAGCAAACTGCACACGTTTTACCGCACCCCTCGCGACAACCTTCCCTTCACAGAGCAGATCATCGACATTATCTCGACCAATACAGATTGCTATGGCACTCAGCTCTTCCTGGGAGATTTCCACCTCCACTGGAACAATGTAAATTATGTGGGGGTAAATAGCCTTAAATCCTTCCTACTTGACCCCAACCTAATCCAAATCTGTGACAGCCCCACTCATACCAAAGGAGCTAAATTAGATCTTGTCATTGGTAAACCCAACTCCATCCTCCTGGATTTGATTCTCCCATGTGATTGGACAGACCACTACTGCATCTCCTTCCGCATCTTGGAATCGGTAAGAGCAAGTAAATCCCAGCCTAAGAACCCAAAACAGTTGAAAAGATGCCTTCGGAACATCAACCCGCAAGAGCTGACTGCTCTCTGCGATAACATCCTGCCCCCCCTCCTGCCGAACATGTCCAATGTACATGACCTTACGGCCTTCTATAACAACTACAGCTTAAAAGAATGTGCTCTAAACTCTCCAAACCATGGTTTACTGATAGTCTTAATTCCGAAAGAAGAAACTTAAGACTTGCCGAAAGGCTGTGGTGGTCCTATCCCTCCCTTGAGCAAGTCTACCACCTGAGACGCATATATAATAAACGCATCAGATGCTCGAAGGCCACCTTTTTCAGAACTCAACTAGACCAAGCAAAAAAAGTCCACAAAAAAGTTTGAACTCATCAAGTCCCAAGCCAATAGTCATAGGAACTCCGCGTCACTGGGTCAAGGGACATTGCCTAATTGTGAAGAATTCGCTGAGATTTAAACTGAATTGCGATCTGCCCGTGACCACCTGTCAATCAGTCTACTGACCTCCCTCTGTCCACTAGGCATGGATATCACTGACCCTGCACAACCCAACCTCCTCAAAAACAGTGCATCCTGGAGTCTGTTCCAAACTTTGGATGAATGTACTATACGCAAAACACGGTTGACTCTGAAACCTTCCAATCACTACAACGACTCTATGCCATTGATCCTTTTCCTGGAAGTTAGATCCTCTTTACTAACATTGTGGACTAGGATCGTCAATGCATCACTTCGGCAAGGTGCTATCCCGGATTGCCTAAAATTGGGTCAATTTACCCATATTCTAAAGAAACCAACTGCTGATCCCACGGACCTTTATATGTTTCGCCCAATCTCCAACATCCCCACCCTGGCAAAGCTCCTCCTAAAGAAATGTGTGCTCGCCCAGCTCTGTTGCCACATCAACCATTTCCAACTCCTGGACCAATGCCAATTTGGTTTCCGCCCGGGCCATAGCACAGAGTCGGCGCTAACGCACATTGAATACTGGACCATAATGAGTCGTGCCTATTGATCCTTCTTGACTTTTCATCAGCATTTAATGCTGTCAAACATGATAACCTAATTGACCTCCTTGAACACAGGATGGGGCTGTCTGGACCTGTTCTGAACTGGTTCTCTTCGTTCCTCCATAACAGATCCCAAAGTTTCAAGGTGAACCAATCCCTGTCTCATCCTGCACCTGTTACACTGGGGGTTCCCCAAGGTTCAGCACTCTCGCCCACGCTCTTTAACTTGTTCATGGAGCCTCTAACAGAAATTCTGAAAGCATTCAGCATTCACTACCACATGTATGCGGACGATACTCAACTATACCTGAAGATCACCTACCCTGAGGACAGTCAGTCTCTCAACTCAGTCCTGCTGGAAACACAAAGCTGGCTGACACGTAACCACCTGAAACTAAATGCTCTAAAAACAGAATTCCTCCTAATCTCGCTTCACAAGCAATCTCCGTCATTGAACAATGGTTGAATCAGCTTACTGCTCTTAACTGTAGACCTCACCTTGTGGACTCGGCATCCTCACTTGGTATTATAGTGGACAAAAGTCTGAACATGCAAAAGCACATCAGTTCCCTCACCAAAGGAGTGAACTTCCAACTCAGCATCCTAAGGAAGCTCAAACCCTTTCTCCAGGCTCATGACCTAAAGGTTGCAGTGCAATCATTAGTGATCGCAAAGCTGGACTAAGGCAGCGTAATGCTTTGTGGTTTGCCCAGAGTGAAAACGTCTCCTCTTAGGGTAGCCCTCAATTCTGCCGCTAGGCTCTTAACTGGCACTATAAAATTCAACCACATCTCTCCGGACTTGCTGGCCTTGAACTGGCTTCCATATGAAGCTCGGATACAGTTACAAATCGCATGCATGGCACACAAAGCCAACCACTTCAAGACTCTGAGATACCTCGCTCAGAAACTGGAGCTCTCATGTGAGTCAAGAGCCTCCAGAAGCGCCAGCACCCTTTTGCTCAACCACAAAAATTCAAGAAAAAAAGGACCTATAATCGAGCCTTCTCAGGTATGGCGGCGAGGATCTGGAACTCTCTTCCCCCTGAAGTCAGGGTGATCCCTTCCACTGTCCTCTTCAAAATAGAAGTCAAAGGGCTCCTGAAGAAGACATTTATGCCTCAATCTGGCTACCCCACTTGAATCTGGGGCTATAGACACTGTTTTGTAGCCCAGCTGCTTGATTCGCGAGAATGTTGGCCATTTTAAAACTATGTACTTTTCGCTATGTTGAATCTGTTTGTTTGCCTGTACCCTTCTTGCTGCATAATCTGTAAAGCACTCGGATACCCTCGGTGGTCATGTTCGCACTATATAAAACTTTCTAAATAAATAAATGTATATAACTCTCAATACTATACTGTACACATATCAAATCAGGATTGGTATACCAAATCTCCTGAAGAAATTTAGTAGGGCTAGTATCATGCTCAGTAAAAGCAAAACAAAAGAGTAACGTCAGAATTCGATACCCAGAGTCTCTCTCTAGAGCGATCTCTCTAAGTAATCAATAATCAATTAAGAATGCACAACCAATTGGAAATAATCATGGCAAGACAGAGAAGGTTTATTTAGTTAGTCCTTTTATCAAATGTCAGTAAAATAAGCACATTAGTACTTTAAGCTCATTTTAAAGGTAAAGAGTATTAAGATATATCAAGGTTTGTCATAAAATGCCCAAAGCTCGATTAATTTCAGGAAGGGACATGAGTTAGGCCAGTTCGAAGCAGTCTCCCATGAGGGAAAGACCACCAATGCCTACACAGAGTATGCGTCAGTCCAGAGTCTGCAAATTAAGTCTGGGTAGACTTAAAGGAAAGTACGAAAGTTCTCCCACGGATGGCAGTTGTGAGCGAACCAGCCAGGGTAGGTGAGAGAATGATTATGTCCGTTCGAACAAGACCAAGCCAGCCGGTCAGCCAACGAGCCTCTCCAGCCTCTCTGTCAAATCAAGATATTTTATATTCCATAAGTTCCGAGGTGACACATCCATGGTCACCTCATTTGGTCAGACCACTCAGTTAATTGGTCAGTTTGTATAGGATGCTTGTCATGAGACATAAAGAAGACACATTTTGCAGGAATAAAGGCGTTTCAGGTTACGTAAACGGTCAGCTCATCCGGTAGAGGTGGACCTTTAAACAAAGATCCTTTAACAAGGCATACAAACTAGTTTGAAAGGGCAGCTTTCCAGTCAGATGTTTCTGGTGTTACAAAAATTGTATCCAGCAGTCCTTGTAAGCTCATGGTAACTTCTGAAACAAAATACAGTTGCAATACATTTGAAACACTGAGATATTCTCCCACGGAGGCAAAGTCGAGCAAAAGGGAAAGGGAAAAATATGCATGAATAAGCAGACAGGCCTATTTGAATTTAGGCCAATATAAACAGAAATATAAAGCATTCAAATATGCATTTCCATTAAGAATTATGACATTTAGATATGATTTGTCGTGTACATATGCTTGAGGCAAGTTAGTTCCATTGTAAATGGCAGGTGTAACTATAATGTACTACTGCGTTTTAAAAGTACCAACGTGTAACTTTATCTCGAAAATGATCATAATTTTAGGGCACATTACATAAGTACATATATAAAGTTCATACTGTGAAAGTTTCAGGACATTATCATGTAATACATAAGTGCAGTGCCAATTTTACTTTCTCTCACTTGGTGCATATTTTCACATAGGCTATAAGATAGTCTGGAATGAAAACTCTCCATTTGCACACAATTCTTGTTAATGCTACATCAGTTATTCGTAAGTTTTCACATACTTCCTTATTAAAGAGGAAGATTAATACAATCATTAGAACACATAAGTTGTCACTGTTCATGTTTCTATTACATTGTATATGAATATTGCAATACATTTGAGTAAACATGAACCTATGTTATTCAAATTAACATTTTTGTCTACTCTCCCCTCCTCTGCATTCTTTTACGATGCAGTAACTAATGTTTCTCAAGTATTTCTCATATTTCCATCCAACGTGTAACTCATACATGTTCAGTGTAATTTCTCAAAAAAGTGTCAAAATCAGTTTTATGTGTCAATTATAAGTTTAGCAATCTTCCCTCTGCATCACAACCTATACGTGAATGCGCTGTATAAGTATTCCACACATACAATAACGTGCATTTCACCCATGTCATTGCTGATCACCCCCAAGTCTCAGAGTAAGAAGCCTCTACAGCCATGGCATCCTAAACCCTCCACCCATGCTTTATCGAGACAACATACTTCCTCTCCCATGCACCTGGTTGTACTCTACCATAGTCACTAAGTATTCTTAAAGTAGTAATCCCCCCCACCCTTCACAGTACTTACACACACCCAGGGTAACTGTCGCACAGCCACTGTGTGAGTCCCCCATGTAACATTAAAACAAGCTCCTCAAAGACCTTTCAGCACCCTGCCCCAGAGAGGCACACTGTTTGCTGATGTGCTGTTTTTAAGCCATGCCACAACTCCCCTATATCCTCTGCCCATAATTAGCGTGCTGTGCCCCCACTCTCTCAAGCACAGTGCTCTGAAATCACACCCTGGCACTTATGGCTGCACTCCTAAGGTCTCTCATCCTAACGACATCTGCCACTGTCAACTAGATGAATAGGAAGAAAGAACGAGTTTGCATGCATGTGAGCGAAAAGTCCTGGCATGGAAGGTAGGAAGTCCCACCTAGGGAAACCCAAATGAAAGAGAAGACTGGTCACCTGCTTCAATAATCCAACATTCACTATGCTGTGAACTGACATGGCTGCCATCTTGAAACTACAACTTTTCCATAAAGTCAAAGGAAAGCTTCCTATAAAAATACGATTTTATAAGGGTCTTCAAAGTTATTGCTCTGAAATTGAGCCCTAATTATTAAGGCCAAGGTTTTATGAGTTTTAATGCAAAATCTTGACAAGTACACATATGATTCCTGTTTTTGCATGGATAGGGTATTCGTTATATAAACATTACTGGTTTCTTAATTTCTGGATAATAGATTATATTACTCCAAAATATATACCAGTCTCTGTATTATGACACTGTATTGTGATTGTATTTATATAGAGCCTACTCAGTGCTTTAAATAGGACAAGCTGCAAATTGGGAGGGATTGTGCGGCGGCACGCAACACCAACACCGGAAAACAAGCATTTTAGTTGTAAATAGGTGCCCTATCATTGTTAGCATAAAACCATGTTTAAAAACAAGTAGCTGTGTATTATCACTACGACAATTCTACTCCCGCTATGTGAACGAGTTGTGATGCCCAAAATACTGGGTAGGGACCAGGTCAAGCTGCAAAGTAGGAGGGGGTTGTGTGGCGGCATGAAACACTAACATGGAAACAAACTTTTCAGAACATTTGTGGGGGAGGGTCAAACTGCGAATCGGGAGTGGGTTGGACGAAGGCTCGTAACACAGAAAGTAAGCATTTCAGAGTATTCTGTAGTGATCAGCCAAGATAAAAAGAAATGCGTTGAAAGTACCTAAAAAAGACAGAAGCGAACGCCTACATGTAATAGGGGCAGTAGCCATGGGAGTGAACCAAGCACCCAAAGGCGGGACAAAGACAACCAGTGTACTACTGAAAAGCCAGCATTTCAGAAGGGCATACCAATAAAAACTCAATAGCACTCAATGGGCGTGATTCAAGCCCATAGAGTAAGATACAGAATGTCTTGAAAGAGACAGCACATGCGCTGCCTAGGCTCGACCTAAAAAGGAGAAAGAAGAATGAGGGAAACAGCGACAAAGGGAGAAAGCAGAGATGAAAAAGAACCTGCAAGATTGGTATCAAAGGACAAATACATTTTGGTGAAGAAAGAGTCATGAGATGGTATCAAAACTACACATCGAGGAAGCGAGAAGATCGGACGTAGGTGCAGAGGTGTGAGTTCTCCCCATTTACACGCTTGACCAAAGGGGTCTCCCTCCTCACTCTCCTATGGGGCTAGTAGGTCCCATCAGTTAAGGCGTATATTTTAGCCGCACATACAGTGGAGTGTAAAGTGTTCACCCCACCAAGTGGAGCCCTCACCAGCATAGTACGGTAAGGGTGAAGCCCATTTTGTACAGTATAGGTCCTGATGAATGCCACAGACCCCTTGAGGCCAGCAGGCAGAAACATGTTGGCAATTTATAGTACAGTGGGGGAACAATAGAATCCCAAACACACCAACCTTTTATTTTAAACACCATACAGGTGCCAGTTACATTAAAATAAGTATGACATCTGTAATGGCTTTTTAATCTCACTTTTTTTGTAAGGGCCCCCACTTAGTTTTAGAAGTGCATCCCTGTCTCCAGGTGTTGACCCGCGCTCTATCAAACCAAGTTTTTAGAGGGCGAGGACTGGTCAATGATGAAGCATGACACCAGGTGGTGTGTGAGACCAGTCTTTCACTTTTTGTGAGATGCTTGCATTCACAAGTTAACACTGTAACACAATAGCACATAGGCCATCATACTAGGAGCGGCTCTATTGTGGTAAACACATCAAAACTACACAACCTTGGTATTCGCCAGATCCTGACACTTGGCGATATAGGAGGCGAGCTCCTGATTTTAATTCTTTATTTATTCATTAAGAAGTGCCACAAATGAGGGATGGGTTGGGGCAGTGGCTGCGGTCTTTCTCTGCAGTCTATACCATGCAGCTGACACTGGTATGCTTGCTTGTGAACAGGCCCTGCACATCCACCCTCATATTTATTGTTCCACAGGACCTTGTGAGCAGTAGACTGTGGAAGCGAAGGGGTAATAGTTCAGCGTGGTGCAATGCTAGCAGTAGTGCTGACATTGACATAGAACTTTTTAAATCAGGGCAATTTGTTTTCAGTGCTGTTTTCTGATCTCAATATGATTCTGTCATGGAACTGTTACTTTACGTTTATGGGTAATGCAGAAACTGCCACTGCAATGTTGGCTTTTCATACAGGATTGGCATCATGGCTGCACATTTAACATAGTAGATACCATTAAGGTGTGAGGCCTGACCCTTGTGTAATATGCTATCTGTAATAATCCTAGGACCCCGAAGTGCAGCCCCTGCACCATGAGTAGGTCAATGGCATAGTGGCCTGTCTCCTTTCATGATGAGCAGCGATTCTTAGATTACTTACCAATAATCTTTGTTCCACGGAGTCCTACTCATCTTTGCCCCTAGTCCTTCTTAGTGCATGAGATGTCCCACCTCCAGAGACAGGCCCCTTTAAAATATTAACTTCCTTTCCTCAAAAATAAGAGACATCTTTCCAACATATGAGCTACAATATATTAACTCAAAAACTGGAAATCCTGTAATCATACCAAGCAAAACACAGTAGAATAGCAATGCCACCACTCACAGGAGAGGAAATGAGAAAGGGACAAGGAAGAGTAAGCCTAAGCGTAATGAAGATTATCGATAAGTAATCCTAGCTTTCCCACTTCATCCCCCTTTATTGCCTCCATCCTTAACATATGAGGATCTAACTGTGGTGATTCACAGTGAATCATAGCACCACACCAGGCGAAGTGTGGCCACTTTTACAGAGAGTTGTACTTGAAAAAATAATTCACTGAGGACTAGGGGCAATAGAGGATGTGGAGACCAGGCGCTGCCTAACAGTGTGCCCCACACTCCATAGTTATGCTGAGAAAAACTGTTTTCTGCATCTGCCGTCACCTTATTGGGTAGAGCAAGCTTCTCCAATGATTAACTCAGAGAGCTACTGATAGCTCTTCAGCTACCTTTAAGGAGCTCTCTTGTGTGCAGCGAAACTTACTAACTTGGAGTATTTTCTTTAGTTGAATTAATATCTATATGCCAAAATTGAAAAGCGTGCATTTGAGCCAGAAATGTGTACATTTTCAGAACTCATGACCTGCTGTCTGTATAAAAATGTATGCATTTCTAAAATATAGTTAAATCTGACGCTGCACTAGTAAATCATGTGGTTTTGAGGAGACTTGCTACTTTTATTACCTTGGTGCCAACAACATTGCAGTTATAAATGTTATGTATTACTAATGTAGAGGTATTGCACACTGACTAAGCCTTTTTTACCTTACTCCTGGCACATTGAGGCATTCACTGATGGTAATCTTTCATATTGTGACCACTAATGTGTTGTGACCACTAATGTAACCTCGTCTGATGTGGTCACTTTACAATAATGCTAGTATTCGTAGGTTGGTATAAATGTCAATGAACATAAGTAGCTCTTCTTACAGAAAAGGTTGGGAGAAAGGAGTGGCACAAAATAGGCCCAGTGGTGTAACATGTTGGCCCAATGCCATCTTGCTTTTGGGTATTTTGAATGGGGAGCACTGTCTTCTACCATATTTTGCACGCTCTTAACTTCCTGTGATGGTTTGGCTTCCAGGTAATGTTAGTACAGTATAAAAGGCCATGAAGAAAATCACTCTTTGCCTGGCAATCTTGCACGTTGGTGGATGTTCTCGCTGGTTGTTAAGTTTGCACTGGGCTTCCCTGTATATTGAACTGTTATTGTTTTTGCACTTCCCTTGGTCCTGTTAGTTCATGAGTTTGCTGTAGATCTGCTTGCTCTCTCTCTTCTCTTCCCCCATATATGTTTTCTGCAGAGTCCTGGTTCACCTTAGAAGACTCCCGAGTTCCTCCTTAAACCACAATGCCCATCTTCCCTCTGGAGGTTGAGTTTATTTTTCATGTTCTTTGTCCTGCATTCCTAACCAATATATTCACTATTAGTTGTATATTTCTCGTTTCAGTCTCCCAGTGTTTGGAGTCATCTATGAGCCTTCCTGGGCTCGCTGAATCTTCCTACTCCCCTGTTTTCCCTTATTTCCTGAACCACGATGCATAAGTGAGAATTTATTAACCGGTGAAGAGAAACAACACACAAAAAAGGACTTCAGTTAGTTGTATGGAAGAACCAAACGTAGCACCCGACTTCACTATTTGTAACCTATAAACCTCAATGAATGTTCCTGGAGAAGCCCAGGTAGCAACTCTGCAGGCATAAGTCATGGAAGATCATTGGCTACTGCCCATGATGCAGACATTCCCCTGGGTGAACTTTCTAGTACCTTAGAAAGTATGGGGAAACTTACTAGATCATAAGTCATACACATTGCCATAGGAACACACTGCCTGAGAGCTGCCACTAAAGGCTTTAGACCCAGATGGCTAAAACCAAATGCGTCAAATAGTCCAACTTGCAACAATCAGAAGTCCTCTTCAAATACCTCTGTACAGCCATGCCAACTAGAGGTGTAACGTAGGCCCCCGTGGTGGCCCCCCCCAGCAAAAGTGCTAGGTGGTGGGCCAGGGAGTAGGGGTCCCCTCAGTGAACTTTGCCGCGGGGCCCCTCAAGTTTCATTACGCCACTGTTGCCAACATCCAGTGTATATAGGGAAAGCTCGTCATGAGCTGAGTGACAAGCCAACCCCAACCTAGCTGAGTGGAGGAGGAACTGGTCATGAATAGTCAGGAAACCTCTAGATTCAGAGGAGCAGCAGGAGGACATAACTTAGGGGTAGACATGGAAGGCATGGAACCCATGCCCTAGCTCTTACCTTATGGGGATGACCTCATACTAAAAATGGTTTAAATTAGGGTATTTTTAAGTTGGATTATACCAAGATGATACAGGAGAGTAAGGATGAAATGAAGAAATCAATGTTTTGTCCTTGGCAGGTCCTTGTGTGACTAGCTGATCTGAACGAGACCCACGCCATTTTTAGCCTGTAAAGGGCAATTTGAGCAAAAGAGTCTTTTCTAAGGAGTCCCCTTTCTAAGATCTAAGAGAGATATTATCTTGTGCTGTAAGGTCAAAAACAATTACAAGGAAGAAGCATTGCTAAAATCCAGCGCAACATCAGACAAGAACTGCAGCTGCTTTTTCAACCATGTCTTGCAGAGCTGCAGAATTGAGCCATCTTTCAGCAGAAATTAGGGGATTGAACTCTTTCACTAGTGAATGAGCAGAATATGCTGTATACGTGTGTGTCCTGACGCTGAAAGAGGTAGTAGTGCCTTGACATTTAAAGGCCAATTGCAACCTCTTATCCACACGCTCAGAGTCTATTGAGGGGATATAGGTGCGTCCAGAGAGAAAAGGAAGAAGACAATATATGTTCAAATTATCAGGATAGTTCTGCTCAAAATTGGTTAAAGGGTACATTTTCAACCAGTATCTAGTATATGAAGCCTTTTCAGGATCTCTCCATTCTTGTACCATAATCTTTAGAATGTCTTGATATAAGGGGAGACCCGAAGACACTGAAGGATGGTTTGCGATGAACATGTTCAACTGATTGTCCTGAGAAGCTGAAGGTTGTGAGAAATCAGCAAAAATCATATTAGAACACAAAGGGGCAATGACTTCTTCCAGGACCTCATAATAAATGTAATGCCCCTTTGCCTCTAAATCAGAAGAATCATCAGCATTTGGGATGGAAACAGAAGAATATTTACTCACCTCTTATTGAAACTCTGTAAGGCACTGCTGGAGGTGTGCAGGTGGTGGAAACCGACTGTCAATGGCAGCAGGTACACAGAGTCTTTATTCAAGACTTTAAGTAATCTTAAATAAATAGACCTGGAAAGCACAGCAGGGGAACATAAGAAGCTCTAGTGGGAGGACTTTATTGGTACCTATTCTTATGCCTGTGTTTGTGATGAGTGTACCTTCTCTCACTAGGGCTGTAAAGACACCGCCTAGAAGTGAACTTATGAGTGGGTGAGGGGGAGTGAACCGGAGTGCTCGTGTTTACTCAGAAATAACTACGTCTATCTCTTTGGTCTCGCGACTCACCGAAATCAGAATATGATGTCACTCACCGGGTCACTAAAGGCCTACCTAAAGACAGGCTTTTGCAGGCAATCCTGAAATCTGCGAAAATGGGTTGCCCCTCAGCAAAGGACTTCCTCCTGATATATGTTCATTGTGGAAGGCTCGCTTAGCAGCATCCTCCATGCGAAAAACCTTTGCCTGGTTCTGTACTGCTAGGAAGGAGAAGGAAAGGATTAGCATAATGACATTTCCTTCCAGACTGGTATATAAACGGGAAGCTTGTTGTCACAGAAGATAAGACAAAAAATGAGTTTCCTGTTCCCAAAGTGATGCATTACTGCCCCTGTGTGGGGGAGTGGTCTGTTATTTTTAGGGAAAGGAAGTTACTAGTTTAAAGGAGCTTTTCTCCAGATGTGAAACAGTTAAGGACTTAGATGAGGAAGAGGGACAAAATGGTAAAGGTACTTTTCAGCCAGTGATCAAACCTGCAGGGCTGACATTTTTCGAAGTACCCATGGAAGTCTGGATGGACTCTTAACTGGGGCACAAAGAAAGACTGGCATTGCACCCTGGCACAGTTCTTAAAAGGAGTGACATTTCTCTTGGCATTGGATTCTGCATGGGTGTTTACTCAGTGTAGAACGCGGTATCAGTAAGGCACTGCATCGACTACGACACAAATATTTTACCGTTTTATGTCCACTGTCCATAATTGTAACTTGCTCCGAATTTCTTTCGAGACAGATACGTGCTTTTTTCATTTTAATATTGCTCATGGATTATATGGCAATCCTTCACACAAAACATATGAAAACTTTTTTTGTGACATTTACCATAGGGACCCCGTTTTAAATCTACTGGAGAGCATCAGGTGTGCTTACTATACTCGCGTCAACAGTATTGTGTGGGGCGTGAGCACATCCTCTGTAGACTGTTTCGTGTCTTCTCCAGCTCCATGCACTGCATACATTGCTGGTTGCTCCATGGCTGTATCATCACTTCTAAAAAGCACATGATACAGGGGATTTTGTTCATGCTAAAAATCATGTTTTAATAAATAAACATTATTGTGTCACGCCTGAATTCCACCTTTGGCTAACATTTGAGGGGTTTTGCCTGAAAATATATTGGGGATATCCTGTCTATGCATCTTTGGTTAATTAAGTGCTACCTGTCACCTGCACAGATATTAAAATATTCCTGTAATAACACCATCTTCAACCTTAGTCCCTTGGAATTTAGTGTTTCCACAGTGGATGTATTTTTGTACACATGCGTGGACAATAATGAACCTCATTCATACATTGTAACTGCCTCAAGGAAAGTCCTGCAGAAAGCAGAGTGTCAAACGTGTTACCTGTCCTCTAGCAACTGCCTGGTTTCCAGCCTATTTACTGTTATGAACTTTTTTTCTCTGATTATGCTATGGATACATTAGAATGGTTTACATTGGATTAGCACCATCTGCAGACCTGATACTGCTAAATTGAATTAACTACTCATACCTGACGTGGGCCTATATGGACTGTAGGAGGTAGTTATGCTTGAAGGACGGACTGAAATTCTGTACTGTGTGGCATCTTCATACCTGACAGATAGCCTGACATCTCGCTACTGTTGAATCAACCAACATCGGATCTAGAAAAGATGGGCATCTCTGGACTGGGTGGACAACTCACACCTAGAATGAAAAGCTTGACATTTCTGGACCATTATTGAATTATTTTTATAGGTGATTAGACGATTACGCAATTTAAGCACTAGGTGTTGATAGCTGGTATGGCCTGCTGGTCATAGGACCGGAAAAACTCCAGCCTGGACCACACCTCCACCACAAACACCCAAATGTATCAATGACAAGGCCACACTACGTCATGGTGTGGTTATTGGTCATACTTATTTCACAACACATCACAAACGAATGTATGACGTTACAAGGCAAACATTTCCAACGCATGCCTTTACAACGCCAACATCCATTACAACACATGATTTTATAATGTATGCCATCACAACACATTTTTAGGAACTACATTTACAATGCATTCCATTACAACGCATACCACTACAAAGCATACCATTACAACGCATATTACTTTTAGGGCAACAGTTGGGTAAGTGTTGGATAGTGTAGGGGTAAAAATTACTATTCCCACTCCAGTGAGTGCAACAGTAGGGTAAGTGTTGGATAGTGTAGGGATAAAAATTACTATTTCCACTCCAGTGAGTGCAACAGTAGGGAAAGTGTTCGATAGCGTAGGGGTAAACATTACTATTCCCACTCCAGTGAGTGCAACAGCAGGGTAAGTGTTGGAAAGTGTAGGTTTAAAAATTACTATTCCCCATTACTTACCCTATAATGCATTGTAATGGCATGCGTTGTAGTGACATGCGTTGTAATGACATGCGTTGTAGTGACATGCGTTATAAGGGCTGTGTTGTAATGGTATGCGATGTCAAGGATGTTGCTTTATAATGACTGCGTTGTAAAGGTAGTGAGTTGTAATGACTGCGTTGTAAAGGTTGTTTCCCATCACAAACACCACATTGTCATTGAAACCAAATGTAACACTCTTCAAAGAAAGGAGCACTAATCTATGGTTATGGAACGTAACATTCGATTAAATCTTAGAGAAAACATTCAATGCAAAGTAACCGAAGGGTGATGAATCCATCAAATGAGTGAGACGAAAGTAGAGCCGCAGCCGCAAAGTCTTAACCCTCAACTATAATTTGACCACACAGACAAAACCACCGGTGTCCCTGATGGGCAGTAACACTATCTCGAGCCCTTGACCACCTGTCATGGTCCCACCCCCTACCCCCCAAAACCCAGGCTGCCTCTGAAGCCCCCTGGAGTGAGACCAGGGGTGACAGCCCCATGCCCTACACTGATGAACAGTGAGCCACTGCTCCTGACCCGGTGTAAATGTTCCTCCCACGATGTTGGTTCTTGTTTGTGTCTCTTCAACTCAGTGCCAGCTTGGGAAGTATTAGAAGGAGAGCCCCTCTATTGCAGAGAAGAGTTATTGTTGCAAGATGCTAAAACCCCTAATACACTAACACACCCTAATTAATATCTATCATGACATAGCGAGGGACTGTATGGGTGGGAATTTGCATTTGTGGTCCTCCTTCCTTGATGCACCAGGTCCTTCCCCCGTTGCTGAGATGCCGCAAAATGAAGGCACCCCAGCATACTGGCCCTAAATAGCCCCATCTAGACATCGCAACAGCAGGGGCAGAAGTGGCACATCCCCACGATCTATCTTCTTGTTCTTGCCCCTGGACCGTGTCTCGCGTGGCTGGGAACAGGAAAGAACCCTCGCAACCAATTCCCCAACCTCCACTCCCCTCTGCCAAAGAGTCACAAGAGTAGGGTGGGGGGAGGCGCACTTTCACATGGGCCTAAGGTCCTAATGGCACCTCCTCCAAAACGGGGAGTTTGTTTAAAGCAGTGATACTCAAAGTATAGCCAGAGGGCTGCTTGCGGCCTGTAGTGAAGTTGTAGAAAGATACAAGTAGAGGAGAGTAGATATTCCTTTTATTAAGATCTTCATAAGCAGGAGCGAAGGAAACATGCAGCTCAAGTAGAGCTGACTACAGAATACAAATCTAATCATAACATTCATAACAGTACCAGTTAACAGAGAACACATTATGGAATTCTACACACAACATTCTGTACTACATACACAGCATTCCTACATCATATTCCATTAAGGAATATGCCATTACTACACATCCCCTTTCCTTAACAAATTTAACTAAAGGATAGAACCCCATAAACAAAAAGAAATAAAAACAAACCTACTTTAAAAACGGACAAAGTCCTGAAGTTTCTTTGGAGTAACTATGCGTCTTCCAACCCTAGTGGACTTGTTAACAACATCACAATCAGGAACAACCATACCTTCCTTCAAGGTAGACTCATCTCCAGGTGGTTGAACTTGGGAATCAACACCACGCAACCCACTATTAATATGGCTGTCACAACCCTGTTCACTAGAGGAATGAGGAACTACAGGAGCCTCCAACGGAATCGGATCATGCCTCTGGAGCTCAACAGGAACTCCAGACTCATCCCCTTTCTCCAAATTAGAAAAAACTTCCAACCACCAGTAATTTTTGTCTTTGACAGAAGCACTTTTCTTTACACCAGAAGTATCACCAGCTAAAGCAATACGATTCATGTGATGGATAGTACCATCATCAAGTTCTACCGTGTTCCTCATAACCTTAGTAATAACTCTGGGATCTGAAAATTTAGATTGTAATTTCTCAGACTTCCTACTAGACTTGACTCTAACACATTGTCCTACTTTGATATTCACTTCTTTAGTCCCATGTTTAGTGTTGAAATACAGTTTATTCTTACATTGAAAGTTAATGATGGACTGTTTCACATGATCCGGATCCCATTCATACTTCTTACTCCTACCAATCCAACCAGGATTTAACCTACAGTGAGGAAATCTTCCCCTCATCAATCCAAAAGGACTCTCTCCAACTGTATCATGAACCGTGACCCTATATGACCAAATCAACTTGTTAAGTTCATCATACCAATTCTTATTTCCTCTTTTTGCCAATTGCAGAACACCTTTTAAACCCTGTTCATCCTCTCCACAACTGAATTTCCCCTTGGATGGTACAGGGCCGTAAATCTTTGTTCAATCCTAGCGTTACACATACATTTCTTCATCAAATCAGACTTGAATTGCACACCATTATCGGTCAAAATGGAAACTGGAAAACCTTCCCTTAAAAAACACTTGTCCAAGAAATTGATGACTATTTGTGTATCCACACCAGTGACAACTTCAACTTCAATCCACCTTGAAAACAAATCAACAAGAACCAAAATGTACTTTGAAATGCCATCTTGCCAAACTACAGGACCCATTATATCCAAAGCAATATGCTCCCATGGTAGGTTTGGACAACCTAAAGAAGACATAGGTGGATTAAGAGTCTTTTGTGACTTGTCCGCACTCTGACAATGGATACAGTCACAAACGTGTCTTTCAATATCCAGGTCCACCCTAGGCCACCAATACAAAACTTTAATATTCCTCTTGGTGCGAGAAACACCTGGATGACCCTCATGCCCCAACATCACAATATTATCTCTCATGCCCACTGGAGGTACAATTTTCCCAGCTCTACATAAAAATTCACCATCAATACTTAACTCCTCACGAACCTCCCAAAATGGCCTAAGCTTTGAATCCATTTTATAATCTTTACTCCATCCTTGAATTACCCTGTCTCTCACAGTCTGCAAAACGTCATCCTTTTTGTTTTCTTCAACCCAGTTATCCTTAGATAAACCTGGGGACTCAGTAAATACTGCAGCTACACACATGTCATTCCAAGGATCAGGTTCAATCTCCTTGATAGGCAAAGGAAGTCTACTGAGGAAATCTGCAATGACATTTTTAGCACCAGGAACATATTGCACTTCATAAACAAAATCTTGGATCCTCGTTGACATTCTTGCAATCCTGGCAGACGCCTTGGACAGACCCTCCGTGGTGAGCAATTTCGTTAAAGGCTTATGGTCTGACCTCAATAAAAAAGTCTTCCCCCATATGAACTTTCTGAAATGTTCCATGGCCCATACACGTGCTAATGTCTCCCGCTCTATAACTGAGTACTTCGCTTCAGCAGGAGACAGTGAGCGGGAAGCAAAAGCAATGACCACTTCATTTCCTTTATCTGTGATCTGAGACAACACACCACCCAAACCTGTTCCGCTGGCATCAGTCGTAACAATATTGTTCGCCAGAGGATCAAATCTCTGCAATGCAGGTGCATTGGCAATGGCTTTCTTAATACAATCAAAAGATTTCTGACAACTCTCATTCCAGACAAAAGGAACTTTGTTCTTCATCAGTAAACGCATATCATATGTCTTTTGCGAGAAATTATATACAAATTTCGCATAAAATTCTGCCAAACCCAAGAACGAACGCAAATCGTCCTTTGATTTGTGAGAAGGGGCATTGAGTATAGATTCCACTAAGGAATTTTTAGGTTTAATACCATCACCTCCAATTTCGTGGCCTAAATACGTGACTGACCTTTCAGAAAATTTACACTTGGTACTTTCAGCAACTAAACCATTGCTCTTAAGAATAGACAATACTTCCCTCAATAGAGCATTGTGCTGAGCTTTTTCCTTTCCCATTATCAAGATGTCGTCATCTTGAAAAAATACGACCTCTCTAATATGGCCAAATAAATTGGACATGAGCCTCTGAAAAACGGCAGCGGCCGACGCCAATCCAAAGGGCATACGTCTAAACCTGTAACAGCCGAAAGGTGTACACAACGAAGTAAATTGCCTGCTATTTTTGTCCAAAACCACTTGATGATATGCCGCCGACAAGTCCAAAGTGGAGAACCACTTTGCACCCCGTGTCAAGGCAAGCATTTCATCAATTCTGGGAAGAGGAAACTGGTCGACCAAGATGTTGTTATTAAGATACCTCAGGTCCACACATAAACGGGCTTTGCCATTGGACTTCCGGGCAACGACCAATGGAAAAACCCATTCGGCAGCCTCTATTGGTTCAATTACCTTGTTAGCAAGCATTTTGTCTAACTCCTCCTTGACTTCTTCCCTGATAATGAATGGAATATTCCTGGCCTTGTGAACTTTAGGACATGCCCCCTCTTTCAAACAAATCTGGTGTGTAAAACCTTTTAGTTTCCCCAAGCGTTTCTCAAATACTTCTGGAAATTCCTGTAAAACCCACTTCTTGGTGTCTACACTTTCAAAAGAGACCAAAACTTGCTCTTTACTATTAGGATTAAGGATTATATCCAACATCTTCTGGTCCTTCCACCCCAAAACCGATGGCCCTTCCTCAGATATGTACAGTTTACCTGTACATTGTCTTTCTTTGAAGCGGAAGACCAATCTTCTGAATCCTAACATCTCAATGGTTTTACCTGTATAACCTTCAGCCGCAATGTCATTTGGTTCCAATCCTTCCCCAATGACATTGACAAACTTACTCCTCCAAAACTGCTGTGACACAATCGTAAAAGGCGAACCTGAATCAGCTGCAAGATGGACCATAACTCCTCCCAACGAAATGTGACACAAAGGCTTAGAAGAACAGTCATCAGTGATATTAAGTACAACTTTTTTCATTTGTACCAAATTCACTTGAGCATCTGAGTCACTAGAAGATGAAGAAGACGTATCCTGGACAAATGCAACCTTCCCTTTTGAAATTTTGTTATTCTTGCGATTACATACCCTAGAAAAATGGCCCACCAAACCATATTCTATGCATTTTGCAGACTTAGCAATACACCTTTCATACGTAGCAGAATGTGAATAACTTCCACACCTGTAACATATTACAGTGCTAAACTTTTTATGTCCTGCACTACTTTCACCTTTCTTCTTATCAGGAAAACTTGTTTTCTTTTTTTCAAAGTTTGTATTCTTGTCATTTCTATACCCAAATTTTTTCCAACAATTTTTCCAACAATTTCTTCAGCACCTTTTTTGTCTTCAGAAAGAGTGACTTTAGCAAATCTCTCAGACAATTCGGCCTTTTTTACCATGGCAATAATGTCCTTGAGACATTTATTACCCTCCACCCATAATTTATCCTGTAAGCTCTTATTTTTAGCATACATGACTATCTGTTCCCTAATAAGTTCTTCCTGCAACTGTGCGAACTTACACTTGGCAGCAAGTTTTTTTAATGCAGAGACGTACTCCTCCACGGACTCGTGCTTCTCCTGTTTTCTATGAAAGAAAGAATGCCTAGTAACCCCTATACATACTGAAGGAGAAAAATGATCATCAAGATTTAACAAGGCTACCTTAAATACATCTAAATCCCCCTCAGCCCTTTCCTGCGTATGTTAGTCATTAAAAATGCGTAACCAGTTAACAGAGAACACATTATGGAATTCTACACACAACATTCTGTACTACATACACAGCATTCCTACATCATATTCCATAAAGGAATATGCCATTACTACACGGCCCTCTTGACCTTCAGATGTGGCCTCCTGGCCAACAGTAGTAGGTGCTGTTGTTTGCTTGCTGACCACTAATATTCAGTAAAAATATTAAATAAATGGGCAAGCATGTATTTCTAGGTTAAATGAAGTAACGACTGTGGTGTCCTGTACCACTTAGCTTTAGTTAACCTGCAAATAAATGCTTACCCGTTTATTTAACATTTTTTAGACCTCCTTACGCAATCCCTGACACACCCAGGACGCCCTACCACCACAGTGCGGCCCTCGGTCACACCACAGAACATACTATGTGGCCCCTGGGAAAATGTTTACTAGTACCCATGGTTTAAAGGATCAAATACCACAAAAAAACTACTGAGGTTTTTAACACCTCACAGATTGATAAATTGACCGCAATAGCTTAAGTAATAATACCACCTGTTATTTACAGCAAAACTGTGGCATTAACCACTTTATTAAAAACGAGTTTATTTCATACCTGGCATGCGACAGCTGGGGATACCTGGACTTGGTTAGCTTTACAACTGAAATGGAAAAGCTGAGTAAAATACATGAAATACATGAGAAAGCTCGTGTAACATGATTGTGGAGGGAAAGACTTTAAATTATTCAATTAATTTAGTGCACATGGAAGGTGCCAAGTCGAAATCAATGGGGCACCAGCATCCGCTCTAATGCAGCGTGTGATTTTGAAGAAAGACTGTGTTTTTTGCCTAATCACAATATTCTTACAACATTACATTTTGATATGAAATATAAGCATATCAGTAGCTGCGGCTATGCTATGCTGCATAGTGGCAAACTCAATTGGCCTTGTAGATTTTGTCTGCACACTATTTCAGTTTGACATGAGATGTAGGCATATACCATCCAACACGTTTGACTATGCACAGCATATTATTTTAGTCATATAATTCATGGGAATCACCAATACATGTACAAAAGGGCCATCTCTAATGATCTTATTACATACAGCCCAGTTGTAAAATCCCTGAGGTGCCTTAGTCCAACCCCTAAGTATCTATCTATAAATAGATCTGACTGTTGTGGACACTATATAATATTTCGAAATTTAGAAGTGCACCATAGAAAACGTATTTGTGAACCAGACACATGCATTTAAATACTATCCAGTTACCAGTCTTCAACCAAGCAACCGGTAGGACCTAAGTAGGTATCTGGGTGCCAGAGGCCTTCAAAATGTTCTAGTTGACATATGTAAAGGACATTCATATTTAGTTTATATGATGCTCAACAGAATTATGCGATATGACAGTGGTTTACACGACAATAGTGAGACTCCTCATAACGAACCTGAGTCCCCTTCCACAGGGAAGCCCTTAAGTACCCCAGGGAAAGGGTCACAAGGACTCGGGGACCTTCCCAGAACAGAGGCTGGACAGAGGAGAGGATACTCCCCTGTCCTTTGCCCAGTTTCATGCCAGAGCTGAATCCAAGGGTTTCTGAACAGGCTCAAGACAGAGTATACAAGGAGGGCACCAAACTTGCTCTTCAATGCAGTCTGGTGGCGCTACAAAGCGCTCCCACTCCAGACCAATACATTAAGTCCTGTTGATGAGCCGTGTGTGAGAAAAACTCAGCCACGTAGCAGTTCACCGAGATTTTCCCAAACGATGTGCCCCCAGGCAGAGTAAAGAGTGACAGAAACTCAGCAAAGTCCACCGCTGGAGTGGAGTTTACCATCCCCCCCTAGACAAGACCTGGGTCAGGGTGAGCATCTTGAATTTGCCCTTCCACTGAGGGGAAATTGAGAGGGCAAAAGGTCTAAAATAGGACGAAGGCCTACGTCCTTCTTCAACACCAGAAAGAAGCAGGAGTAAAAACCAGCTCCTAATTCTAATGCCAGACCCTCTCTATGGCCCTTTTGGCCAAGAGGGGCTGCACTTACTGCGTAATGGGGCAGTTGGTCCTCCATCACCTGCTTTGAGGGTGGCGGAAGGTACAGCGGGATGGAAAGGAATGGAAGGGTGCAGGCCAGCAGAACAATTTGCAGGACCCCCTTGTCCAAAGTGATTTCTTACCAACTTGGGAGAAAATGCCAGATCCTGCCTCCGACAGGGTGGCTGTGTCTAAATGGGTTTTGCAACTGCTGGAGGGACGGAAAACTGGGCTGCAAGCAGCGTCTGTTGTCCACACTGTCTTTGGGGTCCACAGCCACTACCACAAATCGGATGTGGGGACCTGTTCTCTTTAAAATGCTTGAGGGCCAGGTCTGCCATCAAAGGTCCTGTTCTCCAGTTACATTTGGGCATCCCTGTAGAAGTCAATGGACCTCATTCAGGTGTGACACATGAGTGCCACACTAGTCCCAATCACCCAGCCTATGCAATCTGTAGTGCCCAGCCGCATCTGATGGTGAATTTCGCATCATCGCAGCCATCCTAAATGGCCTGTGTGAGGACAGGATTTAAGACCTTCGGTACTTCATGGAAGTAATGTCCAAGTAAACACCTGGCGTTGACTGAGTGAAAGGCAATGCTGGTGGAGAAAAACACTTACTTGCCGAATGTTTTGATGCACTTAGATTCACTGTCCAGGGGAGGAGAAGGAAAAGCATTAGGGTTGAGTATTGTGGTAGATGCCTGAACCACCAAGATCTCTGGTGTTGTGTGTTGCATCAGAAAGATTGTGTCACACAGAGTTGGACAACTAGTGCTGGGCAATCTGTCTATTCAATGGAGGTCAATACTTGGCTTTGCCCATGCCCCTAGTAGGATATCTATCAAGGCATCACTGAAAAGCAAAAGAGGCTCTGTATTTGTTTATCTAGGTTGGAGGACCGCTGTGAGATCATTGGTTTTTGCCTCCATGGTAGGCAACTGGAGGCCCAGTACTCCAGCAGCCCTCCTCATCTCCACCATGATGGAGGTACTGTCCTCAATGGCAGTACCATGAGGGGAGACTAAGCAAATGTCTGGAGAATTAATCAGGCCACTGGCATACTGTAGTTCCTCATACCAAATTTTGTCTGTGTATTGGCGCACTAGTTCAAACCCCACACCATAATGGTTATTGTCCAAATCCGTACCAACTAGGTTGTGGAGCACTTGGATCCTTCCTTGAAGCAAGGGCAATGTCTCAGAGTCTGATGGGTTGCCATAAGGCTGCAGCCCAGTGAGATCAAGGCCCGGTCTCGGCTGAGGTCAAAGTGAGGTTGTCTCAGAGTCTGACAGCAGTATTGGCTGTACTTCGTTGTGTGGAGTAGACCGCGTCAGTACATATGCTCAATGGTCTGACACAGGTCATGATGCCGGGATCCAAGTTGGTACTGAAGAGGAAGCAGAGCCCGTATCGAGCCCAGAGGTTCCTACTGGTGCCAAAGGCGGTCACCCACTGACGCGGTTCCAGGTGGATGATCTTGAGGTATTTTGGGGCCCAGACACATGCCAGAGTGGGCAATTAGCATGCTAAAAAGACACAGCGTGCCCTCACAAAATTCTTGGATTTGCTGCGGCATTGCCGATGCACCTGGATGTGTTGGGGTGCATTGGCACAAGATTCGTAATAGGCTCTGAAGGAGATTGAGTTCGAGAGTGAAACTTAGAGTCGCATTGATGCCCTTGCACCTTCACTGGAGTTTGATAGTGGTGGGAAGTGGCCAAGTCCTGCTCGTATTTTTTGTGCTACCTTTTTAACTTACCCGAGTACTTCAACAGCATCGAACAGTTGCCACAGGAACGCCTTCAGGGGCAGGAAACGGACCTTCCTTTTGACCTTGACCAATCACAGTGAGGAGTCAGCCAGTGCTTGACCATGTATAACTTCACCTCATGTTCCCGACTGCCTTCAGATTCATCTGGCCACATTCACTACAGACCTTGGAGTTGTGACCCGATGCCAAGCACCAGAGGCACCACATGCACACCCAATGGGGATCTGTCGCAAACATTTGTTTTGCGACAGTCCTACAAGGTTTGAACCCTGTAGTTTTAGTGGGTGATGGTGAAATTTCCCGGCACACTGGTATGTTTGTATTCATTTTGAAGAGAACTGTCTCATGGAGAGACGAGGGGTAGCTCAGGATCCGTGTCTGGTGGCACAGAAAGAAAGGAACTGACGCCAGCATGCTTCAGTGGCGCTTATATGCATTCTGGGTCTCTTCCAGAACAGAATGATGTTGAAGTGGAGCAGCACAATGTCTCCTAGTGGCACGCAGGGGCACTGCTTGAAAATGTACAGATCCAGGCTGTACCGCGACATGGGGAATATTCAAAAGGTGAGAAGTTTGTGGTTAGAAGCATCCATCAGTAGAAAGGTTTATAAAACTTTTCAGAATTGCCCTGGTAGTGCAGGTTGAAAAGAGCACGGCGAACCTCAGTGATGGGAATGTATGTATGTATGTATGAACAGGAGTAAGGCTGTGCATGTTATTGACTGTGTATTTGAGGATATTGTGATATGGAATGGTTCTGAATGTGTGGGTGAAAAAAAGAACTGATGGATTTTTGAATAATGAGACCAAAAAAGTAACTGGTGATGCTTTTCGGGGAAAAAGAGCAAGAAGGGTTCCACAATGGATAGAAGATTTTTTGCTCCGAGTATAAAATTCATATTATCTATATTTCTAAAATTAATATACTTATTAACAAATATATACCACTGTTATGTTTTTTTTGTCTTTTTCTTTTGGGATTGTGTTTTAGACTGAGCGGCTTGGTATTTACTGTGTATGTATAATATATTGCTGAATAGAGGCTTTGTACCATCATGTAGTGGGAAACCTGCCAAATAGAACATGTGCCTGGGTCTCTCATTTGGCAATTGATATGGTGCCCCTCATGACTAGATTTTGTATCTTGTTACAATATCTAGTTTTTACTCACTTTTCGAGAGTCTTCTTCATGTCCAACCTATCAGTCAGTAGTCATTCGACAGCTCTGCATCACCATTCGTCTTACATCATGCACTAATTGCCAGTTAGCCCTCCTTTCAACAAGCATTCGGTTGTCCCAGTCAGCCAATAGTTACCCCTGACACACATACTAACAGCCACTAAACCCCATTATTTCCCAACGTAGCGATTTTTTTGCAAATCGCAGATTTCTGGAGGGCCTGACTTTAGAGTCAGTACCAGGACAAGGTTATCCAGAGAAATGTATGTATATTTATGCCCACATTTACAGAATAAGGGGAGGTGGTAAACTATACACAAGGAAAACTATGCGTCAGAACGAGAAAAAGACCATCTAATTTAGTTATTAATGAGTTTATAGAGTTTGGAGTCAATTAGTGTGACAGTGACCTGTGTACTAGTGACATTGGCACATTAATACCCTTAATGAGACAAAACAAATCTCAGCAAAATAAGAGAAGGGTAGAACTAGTCTCGTGAGATGCTAAATTGGGTGTGGCAGGTGATCCTTTGAAGATTTGCAAGACTTCTCTCAGTGGTTGAGGCATTCCTAGGTGCAGTCCCCTAAAAGGCACAGGTAAGGGTGGGCATTCTTTTAATTTTAAAAGGGGTGGCTTGAGAAGTTGTGTTGATGTATTTTTATTTATTTATTTATTTATTTATGCGTTTTTATATTGCGCGGACTTTACCCGAAGGTGTCAGAGCGCTTCACAATAGGAACAGAACTGATACATGAGAACATTACAAGTGAACAAATTGCAAAAGCAAACGCTACATTACATGAGGCAAAAGTGACAATTGTGAGCAAACAAAATACAAGAGGTAGCAAACGGTGCATTACAGGAGGAAAAAGTGACATGTGTGCAGGTTACAAAAGCGTACAAAGTACAAGTAGAGGTATATACTGCAATAAATGGAAGACACTCAAACACAAAAACAAACGTTACGTGGGCAATGGTGGCACTTGTGCAAGTATCGAAAGCAAACAAAATGTAAGAGGTAGCAAACAGTGTGTTACAAGAGAAAAGTGACGTGTGCATGTTACAAAAGAGTACCAAACACAGGTAAAAGGGTAATACTGCAGTCACACTGCCTCGCTTTCCTCTTCTCGAAAAAACTCTTCGTCGGCCGGAGCGCTTCTCAAACCCACGCCATTCTTTGGAAACTATAGACAATGATTAGGCGGGATCCGTTTTGCATATTGTTTGTGCTGACATAGTTAGCTAATCAGTCTTTTTCTGCAGATAATACAAGGGGACGTCTACGCTGATTTTCACATTGATTTCTTTCGAAAAATAGCCGGGCGGGAGCGCGGAAAGACGGGGGATAAAATGAACGTGTTAGGCTCAACAGTGCGACCATTTGCTGCAGACGGCGAGGTGCAGCTGCGTCGTGAGACGCGGGCCCTGCGGACGTCTACGCAAGCATCACTGGCTTTTGCAGATGTTTCCTGACTGGATAATTAAAGGGGCCATGCAGAGAAAAGAAAATATAATCTCGTTCTCTCACCCAAACTTGCATCATCAACAATCACCAAAAATAAGGGTTTCAGAAGGTCCCTTTGTTTCACGTCTCAGAAGGTCCCTTTGTTTCACGATGCCTGCTGGATTGCCAAGCCTAGTCTGACGTCATTCCCTGGGTGGCCTGTTTTAAGACTTTGCTCCGCTGGGGATGAAAGTGGAGATGAAAGAGCAGATTCAAGAGAGTTGGGAGAAAGATGGCTTCCTCTGTTATGGCTTCAGCTCAACTCTCATTGGCTCGTCCACTTAGGCATGCCAGGGAGTGGATACAGGGAAAGAGCACAGGTTCACCACTCAAAATAAGCGCAGTAGCAGCAATAAATGATTGTCCAGCCAAATACCTTCATAGCAAAATAAGTATTTTATTTTACCGCTATCAACACCAAGGGAAATATGACATTTACAAACAACTACTCAGTCCCCCTAAGTGTGGGGCTCTAGTGTTTTATAGGCAGCTCTGTGTCCCACTCCCTCCTTGCTCTAGCGATTGTGGTTATTACCCATTCACTATAGGGAACATCCAGGTTAAGCCCACTACTAGTCAGAGTCTGAAGAGTCCACATCAACTCAGTACTAAAGTGAAAAGTATTCTAGCACTGAAGCGCTATCTAGCAGTCCGAAATGAGTCTTCCCCACACCTGCTGGAACAGAGCGACTGGCAATTCCGGAGCGTGCCCCTGCCACGGGTGCTAGACCGGCAGTGGCTGGTTCAGGTGTGATCATTGCACACGGCCCAGGCAGGCGGCGCTCCAGGTAAGTCTTTGTCTGTCCCAAGGGGAGCGGGTGGGGGGTAGTGTGAAGGTCCTTATGCTGATACTTTGTCTCAGTATAGATGTGTAGGGGTCCCCTGGGCAGTCTCACTTCTTCTGCTTCGAATCTGACCAGGTCACACTTCTTGCTGGTCCCACTGGCATATGGGGTCACGATATCTCTACTGCACACAGGCTCCTACCCAATTGGCACAGTATATTCATTCAATGTAGCCCCTCCTGGCATTCAAGTTGCCAGCTCACCACTGCACAAGGGCTACAGCCCGGTTTACACGGCAGTCTGTCCACGATGCCCCCTCCTGAGATACAGGGTCACAGTCGCTCACTGCACATTGAGCTCCGGCTTACAGCGATGATCACAGTTCACTTTGGGCTGGCCCCGTCTGACATTTGGGGTTACCGACTTTGATGACGCGATGATCTGTTCAACACAGTGATGTCCTCGGCTCACTTCACGACATTCCCACTCTTGCATACGAGGGTCACTGTTTTTTTTTCTCCTGCACACAGGCAACAACCCGTTCAGTGCAGCAGCTGTCTCCTCACACCTTGAAAGGGAGCACAGAATTCCCCACCGGGCCTAGCTCCCTTCAATGCTCTCCTATTGCTCACAGGGCATACTAGTGCTGGTGCTCCAGGCACAATTAGAACATTGTTTTTTATTTACCTGGGTGATATCCACTTACCCAGTCGGGAGACCAGCAGGCCAGTCACAGGCAGAAGTCTTGCAGACCTTCTCCTCCTCACACTGCCCGACTGGCTGCTTAACAGTTGACAGTTTTTGGGTTTTCAAGCTCCCTTTCCCATAGTCAATTTCCAGACACCAAATAAGATTGAGTCTGCATCTTTGAAGTTTAAATTTGGGGGTCTGCTTCTTATAAAGTGCCCCCTTCTCTGCCGTCTCTTCCTCATGAAAGCAGTTTGTCACAGCAGGAGCGAATCCAAAGCAGAGAGCCCCACATCACAGACCAAGGGAGTGACTAGAGCCCATATGTGTATGTCAGCCACCGTGATGTGTATCAAAAGATTAACCAATGGCCTTGGCCCTACTCTTTATGATTCTCTTATCAGCCCCATCTCTTTCTCATGATGTTCCTAGATCCCTTCCTTCTGAGCTCTCTCTAAATCAAAGAGCATCCTTCGAAGGGTACTGGAGGAGCCTGTCTCTCCCTTTTCCAGTGTGTCCCATCCAGTGTTACAGGAATGCAACAATACACAAATGGGCCTTGGGAGGATTCCTCAACCTCCTCTCCTCCTGTTTCCCCATGCAGCCCTGGGTCTCCAAAAATGAAACCCAGAGCTTGCCGTGTATTGTACCATTCACAGCACCCATACATACAGCACATGTATTTAGCATACACACACTGCACAGCACTGTATCTTTCCTGTAGTGCATCACTCACAGGCACACATACACTTAGCACATGTAGTCAACATACTCGTACTGCACAGCTCTACATCCTTCATGTATTGTACCGCTCACAGGCACACATACTCCCAGCACATGCTTTTAACATGCATGTACTGCACAGCACTGCATCCTTCTTGTATTGTACTGCTCACATATACATACTCCAAGGACATGCATTCAACATGCACGCACTGTATTGTATTTCATTATCCCTCTATTGTACCCTTCCCAGGCACTCACACCCAGCGCAAGTACACTACTTGTGCGCTGCGCAGCACTCTACAATTTTAGATGAGTGAGCCTGTAGGCCTCAGTCCAGTGACAGGTTTAAAAGGACATGTTCACTCCTACTGATTGCTACGCAGTATGCTGCCACCACTGTGCTCATGTTGCTTCACTCCAAGTAAAGGCAATAGCCTTTCAGCAATAAAAGTAGTGCTTTGGATGCCCCTCCTGGTCCAACAAAACTGCAACCTGTAAGACATGCCTATGTCATGGTGCACACTCATAATCCTTGTTTTCCTCTGATAAAAATCAGCATTAGGGATCCAGACATCAGTACAGTTGGGGCACTCATGGAAGGAGTGCACGTCTGTTGCCATGTGGAGAACTTTTCCGTCCCAACAAGGTTTGATTCTGTCGAGATGACTTCATCTGTGCCACACTTTTGTCATAAATGGAAAATGTCAGCGCTCTGGTTGCTCATTAGAACAGTGCAGGAGAGAGGCTGACAGTATAAGGCAGGCGTCAGTCATTGTCCGCGCAACAGACCGCACAGGGCAGAAGGGAAGGTGCAGGGGCGTGCACTCGGACAACAACAGACATGGGTAGGGCATCAGCTGCAGGAACAGCAAGCTGATCATGTAGAGCAGATGGGAGAGATAGTGGAAGCACCTTGTCCTACAAGCGCTTCATTGATGACAAACAAATGGAATTTTCACACACAGAGGCCTGGGCTAAGCATCCCTCGATACAGGTCTTTAAAAATCTTACAGTGGCCACCCCAAAAAAAGTTGTCAAGGATAGAGGATATTTCAACACTTGAGTAAGCGCTCTCACGCCTGATCAGTATCCCCAGCAAACAACAGAATTATATTACTTGCACCTACCCACTGTGGATAAAGGCCAGCTTAATGGCACTTGGACTGGGGGAGTTGAACTTTCCAGGCTCACCTTTTGGCATGACACTGCTCAGACTCCTGCGATGTATTGTGCCAACTGCGCCGGGACGCCCCGTTGGTGCAGCTGCACGCTTTATAAAATACACAAATAAATAAATAAATTGCGAAAAGAAAGCATCATTCACATCCTATGCATTTGCCCATCCTTGCTGCAGCAAAGAAAAATCTACCTTTGTAGTGATTTCATTAGTGCAGGTGTTCGAACTTACCGTCAGGCGGTAATAGCTAGTCTGAATCTGGATAATACTATACTGAACGTTAAAGCTGTTAAGTTCCTCCTGATGGCCGTGGCCGAAGAGGGCTCCGCAAATTCCATTTGCACCGTAAAAACTTGAGCTTTACTATCTGATGACTTCTGCTATTATGCAACATTGGAGTCACTTCTTGGGCACTCTGCGGCGCCGCTCTTTATTTGTTGGCCCCCAAGTAGATCCTTGCATTGCACCTCTTTGGGCACCTGCCACTTCACCTTGGGACATCTTGCTGCTCGCACTAGTTTCTTCTGTATTTTGCTAATTGAACTTTGCGGAATGCCAGAAGAGAGCACACTCTAGGCGCTCTTGGGATATCCCTTTCTCCAGTATTGGGTTTCTTTCATAGATTCACATGCTTGAATCATCCCACATAATTTTACCATCGTTGAGTGGTTCAAGCTTTTGCAATTACTTGACATCATAATGGTACCTGCATATCTATTTCCTGGAAGATTTGCCACCGAGCACACAACCATCCAGCAAGGCTCTACCTGCTTCCATTCTACACGAGAGCCCCATGAGTCAGAAGGTGAGCTGTGCACTTAGCAGGACAGATTCATGCCACAGCCCTTACGCCACCAAGGTCTCCAACTACTGAGACATACTGTCTGGACTGACAATACATCATTATCCCAAAATTTACCACCATTGTGTGTGCCCTTTACCAAAGAACTCCTTCTCCCCTTGTTGGGGAGGGATCCATCATTTATAACCAGGAGTCTCAGAAACCCCCCTGAGAGAGTCCACAGCATCATGGGAGCCACACACAGAAGAGGTGTGGGAATGGCACCCCTTGCCAAAGCACTCCTTCTCCCCTTGTTGGGGAGGGATCCAGTATTTATGCCCTGGAGTTTCTGAGACCCCTCTGAGAGAGTCCACAGCACAAAGGGAACCACACACAGTGGAAGTGTGGGAATGAAACCTCTTCCACTGGGATCACAGCACACCAGACGTCGGACACTGTTTCTCCTTGTCTCCCGGTTGTGTTTTCCTTCACCCACCCCATCCTCCTTCCCTCTCTCATTCTTGGTCTACCTCCCCTGCTCCTATCCTCTCTCCCCTGAATCTCTCTCCCCTTTCCTGCTTTTTTTTCCTGACATCTATGTTTTTAACGCATGTAACTTCGCTCCAGTAACTCATGTGACTTGTAACTATGCTCTGAAACAATGTTCGTCTTCATGTAAAGCGCTCTGATACCTCCGGGTCTAGCCAGCGCTATATAACATTTTTCAAATAAATAAATACATAAAAAGACAGAGCTTTGCACTCAAGGTCAAACAGGGTAATGAGCTTGGAGCATGTAGACAGACAGTGCAAGGTGCTTTGAGCAGTTGGATGGTGTGAGGAGCTATCACTAACTGCAAGTCACTGTAAGAGGCTTGAAGCCCATTGACAAAGGTGCGAGGAACTTGAACTTGGAACATATGCACAGATAACGCAGGTGGCTTTGTACCAGGGTTTAATTTGTAAAAAAAAAAATAAGTGCCAGGCTTAAGTTGAGAGGCCACTGAAGCTTGCATCACGCGCTGCACCGGTCAGCGCTGCCAATGACAGTGGCAGCACACCTACTTACCATTACACACTCACAAGTGTGACAATTCCGACTATTCCAAGCCACCCAGCGCTATAAAAATGGTGTGAGCAGCAGATATTATTCATATTTAATGTACAATGAATTAATAAACAACTGTTGTTGTGCTGATCATAAAATTAGACAGACAGCGCCACCATGTTGTGGACTGTTTAGGTTCCGGTGTTGCGAAAGCCCCTGTGCCCAGCACCAGAAACAACTGGCTCAAATTAAGCACTGCTTGTACACATGTCCCAGGTATGTTTTGCGCTTGGGAAACTTAGACAGGCAGTCTAAGAAGCTGAGGGTGATGTGCCTGATAATGTGAGCTTATTGGGCCATACAGAAAGATTAGTTTTCAGCACTCTAGACTATATTGTGGTGAACCTTTGGCACATTAGCAGACAGGAGTAGGACCTTAAAACACACAAGCCAACAAGGATAGTGTGAGGGTCTTGAGGTACATAGGCACACTTTCTAATGAGCATGAATCACAATGGCAAGCGGTGCAAAGAACCTAGGGCATATGAGGACAGAAAATGGGGGCGTGTGAAAACAAGCTAGGAGTTTGGGGGATGTAGATATAGTGAGATGAGTTTGGGGAACATGAACAAATATTATGAGGAGCTCAGTCAGAGACCTTTTAAGGAATGGGCCCCAATATTCAGGGGGCCCCCTGATAGATCAGGTTCTATTCTCCACACAGTCCCTGCCCTGATGAATGATTTTTAAACATTGATTGTTTTAAATACCATTTTCCTTTAATTTATGTTTAATAGGGTAATATGTGGGAGTCTATTTCATACATTTTGTAGAGAAATGTCGTGTTTATGTATTTCAACACCATGCAACATCTATAAAAAAAAGTTTCTTTTAGATTAACACTGGACCTCACATATGAGAAATGGCAGTGGGTAGCAGAGATTATTTGCAATAATATTAGTTAGCTGTTGCTATATTACAGTATTAAAAACACACATTACTTTCCCTGAATACTATATGGAAACACACTTAGAATATAGTCTGCCTGTGCAGTGTCAGTGACCTGGCCAAAGACAGTATGAAATAGCTGGGATTGGAGCATACAACAACGCTGTTCCAAACAGCAGCCCTCAAAATATGTTTAGCCCAGGGCCCCAGGTATCCTTAAGCTGTCCCTGAGCTCAGTGGACAGATGCAACTAGCTTGGGGAGCTTGCAGCACATTCATAGACAGAGTCAGGGCTTTGGGGCATGAAAGAATCAGTTGCATGCATTTGGAGCAAATGGACAGATACAGTAAAGAACTTTGACCGTCAATGAGGCAGTGCATTTATCCTAGAGAGTACTGTAGATGAGTGGAGAGCACAGGCTGATTACAACAGGACATCTGCACTGATTCTACTAGGCTGGTAAAATCCTCTGTTTTTTTTGTTTATAAAGTTTTATATAGCGCAAACTTGATCCCGAAGGATATCAGAGCGCTTTACAATTTGAGGCAAAGGTAACAAATCAGAACATTAGTCTAACATGGGGAATCTAATGGGCATTGAATCAACTAGTACAAACATAACAGCTCAATATAACCTGAGTGCACGAGTAGGAATGGGCTATGCGATGGAGCATAGAGAGAGAAGGGGAGTACATACAATAATCATATACAGGAATAATAACCAGTACCCAAAACAAAAGGAATTGAATCAAATGTTGAACATCGAACAGATCATTTATACACCTGGATGAAAGAAGAATGTGCTAGACGATGGAGCATAATGACTTAAGGGGAGCAAAATTCCATAATCACGTACAGGAATAATAACCAAATAAAAAAGAATGATCATATACAAGAATAATAACCGATACTATAGTATGTCCGATGTGCTTAGAAATAAATTCTCGACACTGCCTTCAAAACTGTCTGTCACCCAACACTACTGACCAGACTTAAGAATGTGGGTGTTCCTAGCAAAGTCTTGGGGATAATTGAAACAAGCACTTCCAAAGCCAATAGGCCTTTCCTGTGGGGCCTATTGATTTTGCCAATCACTTCTGGCGGTGCTGTGTAACATTGGTGTGCAGAACACCACTGTTAAAAAAAAAAGGTTTTGTATCAGCATTTGATTCCACTGATGCGTACATGCTTCAAAATGCACATGTGCACCAGTGGAATGACGTGGGCGCTATTTGCTTTAATTTTTGATTTACTAATCCAACATGACAGACGCAGCTTGGATTAGAAAATAAAAAATGTAAATTTTTAGTGCAAAACCGCATGAGTTGGGGCTGAGGGTAACGAAGGAGCAGGTGGGGGTAAGAAGAGGAAAGCAGCACACGGAGAGCATGGGGAGACGCACAAAAGGGAGAGAACTCCACAGAAGGATGTATGATAGTACAACGCGATCATTTTGTTCGCGGTACTTTACATCGCGGATTTTACAACGCAAGTCGTTACAACGACTTGCGTTGGAGTGCGCGGATTGAGGATTATTATAATTTTCTATTCCAACTCCAGCCCAAGTAACAGTAGGGAAGGTGTTGGAATAGAAAATCACAATATTCCTTAACCAAGAGCGCCATCCAGCGCAAGTCGTAGTAATGACTTGTGTTGTAATGGCAAGGTGGTAAAGGTTGTGGGGTGTAAACACCGCGTTGTAAACGACGTATACCCCACAGAAGTACACAGGTGAGAGAGCGCAACATGGAGCGCAGGGTGGGTGGAGTAAAGCACAAGGGAGAGAGGGCAGTGTGGGGGAAGAGAAGCACACAGCTATGAGACAGCAACACAGGGCAGAAAGGGGGAGAGTAGCACAAAAGTGAGACATCTGAAAAACACATGCACTCATAGAGAGCTTAAGCAAAAAGAAATGAGAGCAGCATGGGGAGTGAAGCACATGAACGAGAGAGAGTAACACGGAGTGATGTAGATAAAAGCACACAAGGGAGACCATAGGGAAACAAGTGCACTCTCGTGGAGAATTTAAGCAAAATTAAAAAAGTATTATATTGTAATTGCATTTATATAGCGTTTACTATCCTGACGAGGCGTCAAAGCGCTTTTTCGGGGAGTAGCACGCTACTCTGGAACCCATAAAGGATTAGTGGTGAATTAGTATAGTGAGATATGGAAGTAATTTGAGCGGTGGATATGTTAGTTCCCCAACAGTGAGTAGGGGAAGGACACAAGTAGAGAGGGTATGTCCCTGATGAGGGGCAAACACAAGATGGAAAGGCAAGCCATTGAAAAAAATGGGAGTGGTAATACAGCCAACTAATGGAAAGCAATCGGAGCGCTTTAAGACCACTTTATGATCTTGGCAGGCTTGCACTAGCTGGTAGGCTCGACCTAAAATCTAATGGTCCGATTTATAGTGAAGCTTTTTTTATTTTTTGAGAAGAGGATAGGGGACTAGATGAGAAGAGCAGCATACAAATGCAGATACCCCTCCTGGTAGTAGTCTGTTATTACGGACAAAGAAGTGAATGTGTGAAGAACCTCTAGTTATGTTCATACTTCCCAGCTATCCCATATTAAGAAGGCAGTCTTGACAATAATTGTCCATGTTTTTGCCTTATTTTTTCTTCTTAAATGGCATTTTGCACAATTTTGCAAGACATCTTTTTTTCAACATTGAGTCCATACTTCCTCCCAATTCAAAAATAGTTTTCTTTATTAACATTTTCAAATATACTAATTTTGACCATGGGGACAAACTAGATTCTATTCCTAGATTTAGCATATTAGTAAACAGATGTGATTCTGAGAAAACCACTGTCCCTCCCGGGACTTTAAGTTCCATATGCTTTAAAGTAAAAAGGTGTAGTATAAAAGCACCAGATAGAGAGCTGTCTACCACTCTTTTGATTATATATTGTTTTCCAACATCATGACCACATTCAGATTTTTGTATTAATTTCTCAAACAGCTCTGATCTACAGAGGTGCTGTTAAATCTATACTCTCTCTAATTTGAGATGCTGCTGCTGACATATATATTTTCCCTCTAAAGTACTCCACTATTCTATAGAGTAGTTTAAAAATGCTTTAGTAATATAGATGAAATGGATAACTTATACAGCACAGGTAAATTGAATTCTGGTAATTCTCTTCTGCTGCACTTGGGGTTCTTTCTCGTCTTCGCAGAAGGTAGCGGGGCACTCCCAAGACAACTCTGCTTAGTGTAGCAGCGACTAAACCATAGTGGTGGTAGCATCTACCGTCTGTGGAAAACCTAGGTGCCTGAAAATACGCCAGATGACTCATATGGTGATGAAAGCCTTTTTTGATGACTTGGTTTGCTTGAGGCTTCTGGGGCCAGATGGTTGTGAACTGGTATTGCTCCTGTTTTGCGCAGGCGAGGATCTCGATTCTGGATGTGCTGAGTCTCACGTATTCAGTTAGCATCCAGAGGTCCATGGCTCAGAGGCCGCGGCTTAGGCATGAGGAGTCCTGGTCCATCATGTTTCCCAGCTTGACAATGATCACTACATAAACTGTGGAATAAGTTAGACTTGTATATTAAAAAGTTGAAACCCCCATAGTCACGACCCTTGCCCCATCCACAGATTCATACCAATCTTAAATGTTTTCTTTTGTAAATTTTACTTTTGCTTTCCTCTCCACGAGATTCTGTTTGAGGTGGTCCTCTAAAAGGTACGATACCAAGCTCACCCAACACCTTCTCCGTTTAGCCAACCCCTCTCCCTTCTTTTTTCCTCCTATTCCCCCTGGTCCTTCTTCTCTGAAATAGCTACCAACAATGCCTCTAGCATTACCACTGTATAAACATACAGCTTACTTATGCATGCTAAAGTCGGCTAGTACAGCCTGTACAAGATATCCGCATATCATGTACTATGTGTGTATGTTCTCCCCTTAAAAAAATTAACTAAAAACCTTCTTGAGATTAAAATGATCAGAGTGTTGTCTGCCTAAAAGCAGTAGGTTAAATTGAAACTCTTGGGGAATTCGCACAACAGACTGATATAGGTTAAGACGAGTGGAAAAATAATAGAGCATTGCAACACCCCTGAGTCAGTGCGCATTGAAGTTGATGACAATGGTGGGAGAGAGAGAATTTATTTTTAAATATTCTTTTGTGGGTTTTAATACGTGAAATAACAATAAATCAGCCAAACAGTATACCTCTCTCATCTATCTGGCAGAGGACATCACGTACAATGAATAAGCCACAGACATAACATGTCTATCCAACGTTTATGTAAAGGGCATAGAAAGGTGAAGCCTGGAGTGACAGCCTCTGGACTAACAGCCTGAGCTCCCATAGCGATGCATTATATAGCTGATTATCCAAGCCCCCTGCCCCACTGACTGAATTAACCCTCAGTCTAACGTTTCCCTATTTTTTCCATTTCTTTCAGCATCTACGCCCCTTGTAGTTTGATTTCTCAACTGGCATTCTCCAGTTCATTCCTTGTCTCCACATGTGTATATCTGGGGTGATGTTGTTGCCTTAATGTTTCTCTATGTCTCTGTGAGCGATCATTCGGCCCTCGTCTTAAACTGATCTTGCATCTGTTAAGCATCAATTCCCCTGTTATCCCAGCAAAGCCTTCTTGGGGCACATATCAAACTGTATACCAAGGCCCTGGTCAGTTCAGAGTGTGTTGCTGATAAGAATCCAGTCAGCCTGAGGTATCCCGATAAACTGTACAAAAAAAAATGGCTAACTCCCTGTGGCATTAAGTGCAAGCGTGTTTTATTGTAGTAAACTCTATGGAGGCTCTTAATCTGAATCAGCCTGCGGTTAGAGTGTATCGCCACCAACCACGAATATTGTATTTCCTCAACCCGATCACTGTCCATCAAGTGCCTCAGATCTGTATACTAGCTGTCACGCAGTCTTTGAAGCACACCTACTAAATTAAGGATAATGGCTGTATAAATTACACAGATGGCCCCCTTTTCATGTTCTTCCATTAATATTTTGGCTACTAGCAAAGACTGGCTGACAAGGAGTCTCAGTAAATCCCTTGTCTAAGTAGCCTGCACAGCACTTGAAAGTTGTAAAAAAACTCAGATTCTCCCAACTAAAATTTCGACTGTAGTTCTGTAAAAGATTTAAGGCCAGTATTACCACACAACTCACCCAGTTTAGTAATCTTTAACTACCATCACACACTCCACAGATGTACCACACCATAAGCGTTTTCCTTTGCTGATTATACATGTCCATTGAATAGCTTTCAGTGCCACTTTCCAAGCCATAACCACAGAGTTGCCTGCTACATGTAAGGCATTCATATTCTTCACCGCATCAATGAAGTGTAAATGTGTGTTGGGGTCCATCTGCATTCTCTCAGCCCATCCTGAAGATTCCTCTGCCTGTGAGAAAAATACCCAATCCTTCCTGACCACTAATAAGGGTGCCAGTAATAGCCCCTTTAGTATGGTAACTCTATGATTCCCTTAAATGCCCTATAAAAATTTCTGAGAGTTTCATTCTCCAGCCTAAGAAGGATTCAGGGACCCCAAACAGTGTATTCTGAATAATTTACAGGAACGTTGAGAGAGAGACCGTCTTGAACAAGGTTGTCCTGTAAAACAGGAAGATCGGGAATGTGTCCCACTGGGCGATGTCAAACCTAAACATCTACTTTAAAATATTGATGAAACTAAGTTCATGGAAGAATTCTAGGTCCTTAGCACATCAATCCCACGGTAACAAACACCTTAGTGTTGAATTATCCAGGAACCGTAGTTCTGGGGACCAGCCTCACATAGTAGTGGAAACAGTACAGATTCATTCCAGTTAACTTTAAGGCACATGTACACCCCATTGATTCAAAACATCTCTAAAATTCTTGTAGTCGTACAGTTAGGATTAGCTTTGTAGAACAGTACATCTTCTGTACACAATAACTTGAGGTCTCAATCTCCATACTCCAATGGAAGCTCTGTATTTGGGGGTCAGATCTGGTCCAACCTGCAATTGGTCCTGTTAGCAGTTCAATATGGAGACGTGAGATTGGACACCCGTGTTGTGAGTATCTGTGAAGCCGAAATGGCTTCAATAGTCTGCTATTCATTCTAACTGCAGCGGTCAGAGTCGCAGAAGAGCAATCCAGAAACCAAACAGGACGAGCATCATCACTCTCAAGACCTCAAAGAAAAAGCGGCACTGCAATTAATGGAATCAAATGTTTTTTCAGCATCTACAGAACAGACTGCAAGTGAAACTTTCAGAGACTCACCACAATCCATGCCAATGTGCAATCAGCCTAGGATAAGCCTATTCGCTCTATTTTTTCTGAAACCCTACTGATCCAGGTGTATGAGGGGCGATAGTAAAAGTCTCAGGATATTCAAAACTACTTTTGCTAAGATCTTGAACTTGAAGTTCAGCAGTGTTATAAGTCTGTAGGAGGAACATTTCTTGTTGACCTTATCTTTTTTTGAGTATCAAAATAATGATGACTTGTTACATATCCCGAGAAATAGTTACCCCTTGACTTATCGATTAAAAGGCTCAACAGTTCGTACTTCAGTATTCCTGAAAAGCATTGATAGAGCTCGATCCGAAGGATGTTGGGGCCCAGAGCCTTGCTGGGTTGTAGTTGACCTAAAGTTGGGTGTTGCTGGATGATTGGCTCCCCAGGTAATGTTTCAGGATTAAAGCGGGTCTTTGCATCTCATTACAAGTCATATCTTCAATTAAATTGTTTGTATGAAAAATTGAGTCCTTCCTGTACCCTTTATAAACAACCGAAGGAGGAAATGAGAGGTAAACTCTGGGCTTGCCCTCCACAGGAATTATACTAAACCAACCAAAATGCCCAGAGGAAAATAATAAGAAAGAAGCAAGAAAATCTTGCATGTCCTATAAGTAATAAGAAGTCATGAGCCATTATAGAAAAAAAATATGTCCATTTACAGGACAAATGCCCTCACCCACCAAGATGTGGCATGCTTCATCATCGGGCCCCTTCTCACATGAGTGGACAAGTAAGCTACTACTATGGTAAGACAGGGGAGCTCTTGGGGGTTGAAGTTGACCCAGCATCCTCAACCAGTGATCCCAGTGAACTGGTGTGGGAGAGTTGATATTCAGGTAAATAGAGGCATATGGATAGAACTACCTCATGGTGGACCTGCTTTCCTTTTTTTTGGTCCCCAGTGGGTAGGGTTAAAATGTATAATGGAAATAATAAACGCTTCCATACCAGCCCTTTCTCTTATGACACCCTTTTAGGTGTGTGGTTTGGAAAATGTAGGTAGGTATGTATGCACAACCTAGGCCTCCAAACATTGAGTCGTTATTTTTACCCTGTGTGGGCCCTAGCTGAGGGAACAGTACTGCCTTTATTCTTGGACTCAGAAGGGGATCTACCTCATTGGTGCTGTATCATGTTCCTCTTCTTCTGGACCAGAATGTGTTAAAAAATTAACATATTTCTCCCCAATAATGGCTTATACTTCTTCTTATATATAGACATAAAAGATTTTCTTAAACCATTCCTGTTACTTTCCTCTGGGCATTTTGGTTGGTCCTTCCTTTATCATCATGAGCATTACTAGCTTAGATTTTTTGAGCGGTTATCAATTCTCCCTTTGGAAATGTTTCTGCCACAGGTTATTCTTTAGATGGACACAGACAACTTCAAGTTATAGAAGACTTTGGGGTATTCTGATACTCATCATCAAATGTCCTATATGGTTCATATCTAAGAATATTGATACAGTTCTATCAATCCCTTTTCTGATCAGCATGTTGGGGCATTGTAGGACAGTAGAATAAGGATTGGAGTATCATTATTCTCCTATTATGTTTCTTCATTAGTCTCAGTCATTCTGTTTTGGTACTCAATTAGTTGGATCATAGCAATCATTGCTGCTTTTCACATTCTGTGGAGCAGCAGCAGTTTTGTTGCAGGGATTCTGCTCACACACAGAATTGTGCACAGAGAGCCAGGACCTCAGTGAATTGTGGGGGACCGAAAAACTCACCTCAGTACCTAGAACCCCTAACCGGCTAGCATCAGTGCCTCATTAGCTCTTCGTCCTACAGCACATGTACCAATGATTAGACAACCCAGAACATGCGACTTAGGTTACTCTCAGGAATGGTGGGAATCAAGAACACTCTTTTGTTTGTTATTCTCATATCAGTCCACAACAGGAGTAAAAAGAGAGACGGGAAAGGTTAAAATGTTTATTTTAACGACGTGTTCTAAGATGCAGTATTTTTGCTAACACAAGCAGACATATGATTAGAAATAATATGATCAGCATTGTTACAATTCCATAAAACACAAAAGGAGAAATCATATTAGAATGATAGTGGAAACAGGACTTATAGTGCCTAGTATGCCACCCTCCCTAGGTAGGAACTATGTTTTATAAAATATAGAAGGTCTCTTAGGCTTGAATAGGGGACCCCATACCTCCAAGATCAGCAGAAGTAAATCACATCAGGTTCTGCAAAAGCTCTTTCTCTCTGGGAAACTGATTTCTTCCAAGTGCCTGAAATCATGCGTACAGTGCAATATTAAAGGCGCCAGAATCTTCGTTAGATGCAGCTGTCTGCATTTTATGTCTAAAACGTGAGCCGATCAGCCCGAACAACAGCTACATTGTTATGATAACCTTGGAGGCTTTAGCACTCACAGTGCAGACTAGGGTTCTCTATGTAAGTCTAGGGATGTTGAAAACAAGCCATTCTCAAGTGAAGACATTCACGAAGCCTAACTTACAAAAACAGTTAAATGCAGTGTTGTGTGCAAAAGCAGCAAAAGGATAAAATGGCGTTTAAGCATCTAATAAGCTTATGCTAACATAGCAATGTGCGCAAACAAGGCCCTGCCCTCACTACAGTTTCAGCAACAAGATAATAATCCCATTGCAATTGCTGTTTCATATTTTTGATGGAGCTCAGGTTGGATTGGTGGCCAATTCCATCTTTGCATATTCTAAAATCGAAGTCCCTAGTTGTGTATTTTGTCAACACACGAAATAGTGGAGGACAATCCTCTTACCTAATTGTGAGTGCACTGGTAGGCATCATCCAAACAGATAGAGATCCTAGATTCAAACTTTCTGCTTGTGCATCACCTTGAGGATTATACAGCATTCTAAGTCTCCACCTTGGTCAGTGTGTAGTCTATCTGGCAATCTGTAGAGCACAAATGCTTTTCCCAAGTTATTGCAACAATTGCTTTTTGTCTTTGTACATGTTTAAGCATAATGAGTGAAATGATCTGTCAAAAGGATTCTATTCTCAAACCCCGACTTTCAGGACTGCTGTTAAGTGGGTAACCCGTAAGAACTGCTTTGTTGTGACAGTGTGTTCAATGGAATACATTGACTAGGTGTTTTGTATTATTTCTAAACATCGGGCAACTGTTCAGTCCAGTAAATTCCTTTGCAGATTCTATTGCATTTTGTTGTCCCAATATATGTTGTCATCATGGATTAATTTAAGTACAATGAGACAATGTTTTCGAGGTAGTTCTGTTATTCAGCAGAACTGAAAATGGAGTTCTTTATCTTCTTTGTTTAAAACTCCTCACTTCATTAACCGTTTGTCTAAGACCTTTGCCATGCTGACACTTTTAGAATGGATAAGTGGTGCCTCAAAGTTGAAAATTCTATTCTTTGATGCAACAAACTACATTTAACAGTTAGTACCCAAAAAGAATGTTTTGAATACAAGTCAGCAAGTTATTTCTCAGTTCAGTGATTAACTTGATCCCATATGAACATTTAAGGGATATGTTACTGCCCATTTGAGAGCCAAGGACTTCCCTTTGTAGACAGGATACTTTCTTTTGGCATTGGCATGCCTCTTCTGGGCTACTATGCAACTGATAAAGGACGCTGTCCCCTCACTTTCACAGAGTACAGATTCTAGCCCTGCTAGACCTGCGCATTGTCAGAGACCAGTATAGTCGGACAGCATGACGTCAGGGCCAAAATAAAAGCCTGGATCCCAAATACAATGCAGTCAGGGACTCGGGGCATGGGTAAATGTCCGTATACCATACAGGGGACATTCCAGTCAAAACAGAAATGAATCCTCTGAAATGGCCAGACTGTTTTTTCCAAATTGCAGTGCCCTTTCAAATACTTCTTATAGATCTATTTCACTTGCAAAAATATTTTTTTCCACAGTTCTACATCCCCGGATTGCATGATATCCCAATGGCCTTCCGCTATATTTTAAAACTCTGCATGCAAATGTGATTATGAATTAGACTTTCAATTGTTCCCCCATCTTTCTTTCTTTTGAATAATGCCCTCCTTACCTCCCTCCTCCTCATGCTTCCTCTGAGTATAGTCTACTACAAGTTGCATGACTGTCTACCTTAATTTCCTTTATTTCATTTCTGCAAATTGGCTATATGTCACTTTAAAAATCATAATCTCCCCTTCTTTGGAACCGCAGCAAGGCATCCTAGCAATACCTAATCTCCTCTAGCCTATCCCATCAACCATTTGTGAGAACGAACATAGCCCCACTAATTATCACACCTAACCCCTATTAAATCAATCTACCACAATGAAATTGAAGCAAATGCATGGAATTGTTTTCTTGGGAGTACAAAACTAATCCCAATTAACCTATAATCAATAAACATTGAAAATAACCACTACTCTTGGGATCCAGAGAAGCGTGCGTTACATTGCAAAGCACTTCAATGTCTCATCATGGATAGTAAGCACTATATAAATCCAATCACAATACAATACAATATGGTGGAGATATGGTTGACTTGGGTCAATTAAACTAAACCCTTGTGCAATATTTAGTTTGCCCGTAAGACCCTAGAAGGCTTCTTCACAATGGGTGTCCAAGGATGCCCAAAAGGTCACATCACCCAAACATACATTGGAGTGTAGTGTTCCGAATGTACAAAAGGAATGTTTTGTTGCACCTACAATAGATATATTAGTCTACACCTGTTTCTTACTCCCTAGTTATTTAAAGCCAGCAGAAAATGCCGATAGTGTTGTATTGCACTGTATTGTAATGTTGTTTGTACAGCACTTGCAGTATTTAGAAACCCCAAAGAAACAGTGAATCCCTTGTTCAGTCAGTCAATCCTGTAAACTAGGTAGGCCTTTGGCAAGCCTCTCTAAAGTAGTCCCAAAAACCATGAAGGTATCACAATGCACATAGTAATGTTTTCAGATCAAAACTTAAAAACCACTGAAATGTACCACTTATGGTTAGATAAACTAACCATAACGCACTCCCCCATAATGCCCCCATCATGCACAAGGCCGAAACAATCTGCCGCAGCAAATATTATGGGACGACTTAGAGGACATCTAAGGGATATTAAAACTACTGGCCCATCAGTAAATCTCCCAGCTCTTGCTCATGAAGAAGTTATATATCTGGAGTGTCAATTCCTGCCTGGATATGGCCTTCAGTCGTGCACAGTGGATGAAAGCTGCATAGCCTGGGTCTGTGTCCTACGCCCATTTCTCTGCAGTCAAGCCCTGTTGCATATTGCCTTAGGCCCATGTTTTTCCCGTTTTTAACGTTTTTTTACGGTTCACTGTCTAATGTCAGTAATACTCTCTAGTGGCATCATGTAAAATGATGCCTCCCCTCCAGAATGTGAAGGGGCCCGCCAAGTCTCCCATACATCACAGATTTTCACTGGCCTTGGGGTGGAATCCACCCACAAGGATTGGAGGACCTCTGAAGGATTGGGGACCCCTCTTCACCAGAGTGGCGGAGGGGCATACGTTAAGGTCGGGGTATGACCAAGCTAGCTCTTTCCCTTTCAGATTAGCCGCTTAACCGCGGCGGCAATTCCGCCGCAGTGCGGCGGTTAAGCGGAGTGGGCGGGCCGCATCGGCCAACGGACGTTCGCAGCACTACGGAGGTAGTGCTCCCGACGGCCGTTGGCAGACAAACGCAGCGAAGGGGTTAAAAGTCAGTGGCATAACAACACTTGAGGGGGCTCCCCTCAGGTCCGGATTGGGATCGCAAACCAGCCCTGGCAATTACGTCTGACTGGCGGGGGAGGGGGGACTGGCGGGAACACTGCTGCTGCGCTGTTACAAGGGACCGATTTTGCAGCAGTGCTGCAAAACCGGCCCCCAGTGACAAAAACGCCCACACTGGTCTAAAACTGTCCTCCACCCTTCCAGCCCATGGGGGAAACGCCCGGTGCCCGCTACAGCCAGTCCGGCCCTGGCCCCCCTGCAAAGTACATGGAGGGAGCCCCCAACTCTCCGGATCCAGTTAGGAGATCAAAGGTCAGGCCAGGGGTCCACCGCCTGTGCACAGTGCTGAAGGGGGCAGCCCCGAAACGCGGGGCTACGTGGACTATTGTTACATCACTGTGAGAACTGAAGTGCTTTATGAAAGATGCTGGCTTTGAGTCCCCTACCCACTCTCAAAATGGGTCTTGAAGACTCTGCCTGAAAGAGAAACAAATTAACAATTTAGATTCCCTTCAGCCCTGGGTTTGCATGGTGGCTAATATTTGAGAGAGCCACACATGTTGATAGCACAGACAAGCTAAGGGGCCCACACGCAGTGCAATGCCAGAATGAAGTGAATGGCAAATAAATGTTGCTCTGTTGGACACTGGTTTATATCACCATCATTGTGTAGCCATCATCCAGAAAACATTTAAGGCATTTGAAGTCGAAAATAAATGTTCTAGAGGTTATCAGTACTTGGAGTGGAAAACAACCCATTTACCTATCAGAGATATCTATGAGTGTAATTCCAGCTACTCCAAGTGGCGACATTGATCAGGAACTGAAAACTCTGGCACTTTATTCCACAAGCCTTGATAACGAAGAGTTCAGCACCTCATAGGAAACAATGTCACCTGGTTAAGGATCCTTGTCAGTTGTCCAGCAATCTCAAAAGATAGATTACCAAAAGTCTGGATGAGAACCTACATAAAGAAGCGCAGCTGAAAGCACCTGGACCCATGCCAATAGCATGCATTACCCTTCCGCCGAACAAAGCAATTTCCAATTAAGTCAGGAACATACCACGAAGTGCTAGGGATTGCCGTAGTGGTTAGGTGAATCTGCAACATATCAGATGGATCTACCTGGGTCTGCCAATCTAATAGGAGGTATCCTGGCAAGGAATATCCCTATACCCTTTGGCCACAAATCTAACTAAACTGTGTCTGTACCCCTGATTAATTTCTCAAAATGTCCTCTCACCGATTTCCCACATTCAAAAATTCTACAAGAAAATACAAACCAAAACTTCATTTTAGTCACTTATCAATCAATCAATCAAGAAATTTGTATAGCGCGCTACTCACCCGGAGGGTCTCAAGGCGCGGCAGGGGAGGGGGGGGGGGGTCCGCTACTGCTCGAACAGCCAGGTCTTCAGTTGCTTCCTGAAGGAGAGGTGGTCTTGGGTGAGGCGGAGGTGGATGGGGAGGGAGTTCCACGTCTTGGCTGCCAGGTAGGAGAAGGATCTTCCTCCCATGGTGGTTCTTCGGATGCGTGGGACGGCGGCGAGGGCGTGGTTAGTCGATCGTAGTTGGCGGGTGGGAGTGTAGAAGGTCAGACGGTTGTTGGGGTATCTGGGGCCTAGGTCGTGGAGGGCTTTGTGTGCGTGGGTGAGGAGGCGGAACGTGATTCTTTTGCTGACGGGGAGCCAGTGCAGGTCTCTCAGGTGTCTGGAGATGTGGCTGTGGCGGGGATGTCCAGGACGAGTCCTGCGGAGGCGTTCTGAATGCGTTGGAGTCTTTTCTGCAGTTTGGCTGTGGTTCCGGTGTAGAGGGTGTTTCCGTAATCTAGTCGGCTGGTGACAAGTGCCTGGGTGACCATCTTCCTGGTTTTGGTGGGGATCCATCTGAAGATCTTTCGGAGCATGCGTAGGATGTTGAAGCATGAAGACGAGACGGCGTTGACTTGTCTGGTCATCGACAGGGAGGAGTCCAGGATGAAGCCCAGGTTGCGTGCGTGGTCCGTTGGTTTGGGTGCGCTGCCTAGTGCTGGGGGCCTCCAGGAATGATTGGAGAAAAGTGCAGTATGATGGAAACTGGCTGCCTGGACACAAGTATTAATTTGTATGATTCTGACATCAGCATGAGCATGAACTCTGTAATTTAAAGGGCGAGTAGTCCCGATAATACCCTCCAGAGTCAATATAAGTAGAACCGATCCTGACAGTGTTTCTCCGGCACCATGGAATAGGGCTACATGTAGGAGTAGGAAATTTCAGATGAAGAGCAAGCCTTTTTCCTGCTAGGAAACAGTAGTGGAGGTTCCTGAATGGTCACTGCAGAGGGCTCTACAGGATGCAGTCAGGTTCCAGGTTCCTTGGAACACAAATCATGATGTTGACAGCATGCCCACAAGAATCCCTCTATTTGAGGGAAGATGAAGGTGCCATCCTTTGACTATGATACATCAGGGTGCCCATCCTACCTCCAAGCCAACAAAGTCCTAAAGAAAAAGAAGTCTTCCTACCTGACCAGGCACCTTTCTGAGCTCAAAAAAGCATCTCTCACTAAATTAGACACAATGCTCTCAACCCTCGTTGGGACAGAAAAGTGCTGGTCATAATGGACGGTTACCTAAGAAGGTTAAACCCAAAAGTAGTCTCTGGGACCTGGGTGCAGAACAGTACGTAGGAACAGTGGTCCCAAAAAACGATAATACAATACACAAAATTTACAAGGATCAAACCACAAATTCAAAAAAGACAAAGTATTTGTTGCACTCAGTGTTATTTAATCACACTGGGCATCGGTCTATTGGTGTCATCATGTAAACATTATTGCATGTAACGTGACCCTAGAAAGGGAAAGGGAGGGAAGAAGGTGGGGTGATTGTGGTTCAAGTGAGGATAAGGAAGTGACTGCAGGATAAAGTGTACATCGCAACAGTACGTTAATTAGAAAACACGTGGCTCATTTCTCGAGCCTATTATTCACAATTTATCAAAACAATAAGTAGCCATGGTTTTAAACAATAACACAGTGTAGAATCTCTGATGTTCACGCTGGATAACAGGTTAGATGTCCACGTTTCGACCACAAGAAAAATGTAGGTTGTTATATCCCTTGTACGCCGGGGTCTTCCTCAGGACAGAAGTGGTGGGAAGGGAGAGGGAGTGACCATGTGTAGCCTCTGAATGAAGGCTAAGGACGGAGAAGGGTGCGTGGGCTCCTAATTTGTGAGAGCGAGAACCAGCACTTTATGGAAAGTTAAACGTTAGCTGGGCCATGCCAGATTAATTGGCTGGGCCTGACATAGTAAATGAAATCTGAACTACTGAAAAGTGTTGGGCAAAAATACCACTGTTCCCTAGTGAATCTGAGCTTAAAAGCACAGGCCAAACTACGCCTGGTTTCTTTAACGTCACTGCTCATCTGGGAAGTCTCCGTGCGTGACTAGCGCTGGTTCTCGCTCTCACGAATTAGGAGCCTACGCGCCCTTCTCTGTCCTTAGCCTTCGTTCAGAGGCTACACATGATCACTCTCTCTCCCTTCCCATGGACCCGGCAGTGCTCTATCTGCTTGTCTCCAAAGAGACGGGTGACATTGAAGGACATGTCCATAAGGTTTGCCTGGACATCCCCGAAAAATCAGACAATTTCAACCAGGCGTATCATCGGCGATCGAGTCAGCAGCGAACGGTGAACTTTTCTGCATTTCTGCCATTGGCAATAGCATGTGACAGTATTGGTCTGGCTTCCTCCAAGACCATAGGCAGCACTTGTGCAACCAAATCCCAAGCTGGGTGGGTGTTTTGGCCCAAAAGGTGTGCAGTGCAAGGCTGGCAGAAGAGAACATCCTTTTGTCAAAGATGTCCAGCCTCTTGGATTCCTTATCCGGTGGTCTGACATGGAATGTGCCAGGGTTGACTTTGGCAGAGGAGGACAACAAGGCTTTCTGGAGTGGAGTGCTGGTTGAGGAAAGCTGGGCCCCTAGGAGAGGGGTGATGGCAGTGGACAATTGTCCTGTGCACAGGTGCCCCTGCTCAGTGACTGGCCAAGGCCCCATGCAGGATATCACTGAGGGCTCCATTAAATAGGAGAAGGCAGTTCTGAGAGGGTGACTCCCCGCTGAAGCACTTCTATCAAGACATTTGTCTTGACTGCCACCAAGGGTAGCTGAAAGTCCAAGACCTCAGCCATCCGCCTCACCACCATAGCGAAGGAGGTCTTTTCCTCTGTAGCCACCCTTGGAGGAAAGACCAGGCCAGTGTCTGGTGAGGTGTCTAGACCACTAGCGTCTGCTAGTTCCTCATATTGGTTGTCATCAGCCTCCTCAAGGAGGTAGTAGCTATATGGAGTCTCAGATTTTCCCCAATCATACTCCTCTCCAGGCCTGTCGAAAAAAAGGGGCACTGGGCCTGACTCAGAAGGTTGAGCTCCAGTTGGCACCATATTCAGTGGTGCGACTCCTCATCAGAGTCTGCTATGACAACGTGATTGCGCGCTCTGGGGCATCACTGGTGCCAAAAACAATGTTGCTGTAACAGGATCCCTGGAAGGTTGAGGTCTAATGGTCGTAGCTGTTCTGTATCCAGTACAGGATCCAAGATGCGTGAATAGCACCAAGGACAGACCCACTAGTGAAAATCCAGTGGGGGCACCCACTGAACCCATGGGGCCCAAAGGCACTCCTGAGGGGTCGGCCCACTCAAAAATTAGATGCATGCCCTCATAAAACTCACCTAGGTGGCCGGGAGTTGCTCCAGGAAGGTGGGAGCAGACTCAGATGCAGGCTCTGCGTGGCAGCAGAGCCTAGAGTGATATCACTCCCAAGTCTCGTCCAAAGATTTGGACTGGTGCAATGAAGTTGAAGAGCGCTTCGATTTCTTGGACTTTTTGTGAGACTTACCTGACGACTTTGAACTTGATAATGAGTGCCTGGAATGACTCCGTGAATGGGTCCAGGACCATACTTGTGACCAGAGCCTGAAGAGTTGCAGAGTCGACCAGCATCGAGCAACTAGAAGTACAGGGAGTGCTCCCTCAGCACCTTGGGGTGCATGCCACGGCAGTCCTCACACATCTTGGAGCTATGGTCTGGCTCCAAGCACCACGTCTGTCTGTGACAGGATCCACAGGGCTTAAACCCCACTCGTTTCTTGGGAGACATCCCTACACACTGGGAGGCAAGTATTGAAAAAAGAATCTCAACAAAACATCCCAAAAAGTCAGTAAAAATGACTGGAGGTAGCTGTCTCCAGATCTGCACTGACTGGCACAGAAGAAAACAACTCATGCCAGTGCTCTGTGGTGGCACCAATACAGGCATCACGAACGCCAGTTCCGGCTTGGACTAGTCGATGCAGAGCTGAACGACGGCAAGTACTAGCACACGGAAGTGCTGCTTTAAAAGTTTCCGGATCCTATCTGATGCCGGGTAATTATTCTACGGTACGGAATTGGCAGCTCGAAACCTCTATCAGATAAGTGAAATACACCACCCAGTGATTAGACAATGTCTACATGTTTTAGGGGTTAGACCACATATACTGGGCACTGGACAGCAGTGCCGCAATTTGCAGAGTCTAAAACCAGGAATTAAATACATCAAAGGTTAATAGTCTTTTTTTAACAACTTTTGTTAGATTGGCGGGCTCAACCACAGAATAATTTAGAAATAGGTTGGGGTCCAGAACTCAATGATAAATGAAAATCTCAGCTCACAACTTCGTAGGTTTGTAATTGCCTTCTCGCTAATTTTATTTTCTGCATTAAACATGTTTTAGAAATGAAAAAGAAAAAAAAAAAATAAGGGGGGACCACGCCAAAAGGGGCATTTGTTCAAAGACTGCACATGCTGCGATGAAATCTCTGAAACATATGAGACTGACTGGTATTGCCAATGCTTATTATATGATGTCTATATTTTTGCATATTAAACACATTTACATAAAATACCTTGCATGCTTGACATGGGAACATTTACTTGCTTTGCCAATGCATGATTTATTTATTTTATTTATTTATAAAGTTTTATAGTTACAAGTCGCTGGCAAAACAGCCAAAGCTGTCTCTACGCCAGACCTAGAAACAAGGTAGCATTGCTTGTGATGCCTTTAGTCACGTTTCAGTGGTAGTTCACGAACGAAACTTTTTTCCTGCCCTGACTGTCACTGGGGAAGGCGTGGACGCACGTCTGTCTTCAAATGCTGCAGACCTTTGTATGTGTGCTCTGTGCATCAGGAAGGAGGCAAGGCTGCATGAGTCAGAGTCTGCACAGAGAGTAAACAGGCGAGGTCTGACGGCTCTGCCTTCACTTTTCCCAATAAAACTCAGAATCTGCTAATCCGCCCGTCTCCTCTTATTCACGTTCCCCGAACTGCCCAGACTCCACCGAAGGCGAGCTCTGGGCCTGCCACGTCTGCGACCACAACTCTGGCAGCGAGCAGGTACTCACAGGTAACAGGTGATCCGTGCACACACCTGGGGTTTAAGGAAAAGAAGACGAAATAAAATGGGAGGAATCAGTGGTGCGCTAGCAGGAGCCGGAGAATAACCAAAATATTGTAATTGTAATAAATAATAATTCCACATTTCTAAAACGCAAACTTATCACCCACCCCTAAGGGTATCCAGGTGCTGTTGGGCCGTCAGGGAGATTAAGTGAGCTACTGCCCAGAGTCAAGAGATGCTGAGCTGAGCTGTCGTGGGGGATTGAACCGTGAACCCCGAGCTCCAGAGTCAGCCGCTCTGGCGCTGCGCCACATCTCTCCCATGTATTTATATAGCACCACTTACTACCCCTGAGAGGTGCCAAAGTGCTTTTTTGACGAGTACCACGCTACTCCGAAACCCAAAAAGGATTAATGATGAATTAGTATAAGGAGATTTGAAATTCATTTGAGCAGTGGACACGTGAGTTTGTTGTTTGGATTGAAAATAACAGCGCTGTACGAAACTCCTTGTTAAATAAATAATACCTGGAATAGCAGTGACGACACAGGGGTCTTCCCTGGACTTCTTCTATAGAGGTTAGGTATTATATTCCTGTCATGTATATATTTATTCATTTTATGTAGGTATTTTGTATAGCACTCACTTGATACATGGGCCACTTTACAGCACTGAGTTCATGGACGTGCAGGGATTCATCTGACCGCTGTAGAGGCGATGCCATCAAGCCTGCAAAGCCACCAGAAGCAGCCTAAAATGATACATGACAGTTAACTTGTACCCATCCTAAATTCCCCTCAGTGACCTGATATCACGATTGCTTGCCAGGTCGGTCCACTTTTCTATGAAGTTCAAGTTTGCGTTATATATGTATAGGCAGAAATACGTTTTTATGCAAGTAATATAGGGAATGAGCAACTCACTATCTCTCCCTGTAGAGCAGCCTGTAGGGAACCCTCTCCATTTCCACACAGACTAGGATGACAGAAGCTCCTTTTCAGTAGAATGGGGAAACCCCCTCCTGCACACACAATGTGGAATTTAGAAAGCCCACTTGAACTAGGAATAAGGTTACCTGATGACTCCATTTCATCAGGGACACTATATAACACAAAAGGTTTTCCTTCTCCAAATCACTGTTATTTAGAACTTTATGCCCAGTGGTCAGTTTAGGTGAGACAGAACTTCCACTCCCAGAATGCAGTAGGTTGTTAAAACACACCCCAGAAGGAAATACTGTGTTCCCGAAGATATGGAGTCTTCACGTAATCTTACCTGGGAGGTCCAGTGGCACTGATCCAGAAGCAGTCCAGCCACAGTCAATAAGTATTTACAACAAGGGGTGGTGATGGAAAGAGTCTCTGAATTAAGCAGAATACTCTCACCCAGTCAAGAGATCAGGGCTAGATCCAACACCGTTTTTTAGCTCATTGCACCATCCCAGTTTCAGAACCCTGGCTGTATGCAAATTAGTCTGTCCCTGGACCAGTGCATCATGGGAACAGGGCAGACCAGACTACAAAAGCCAATTCTTACACTGGGAAGGAAACAAGCTTCCGGGGACCGGTTTCTGGCATTTCAGCCGTCTTCGGCCCGGCTTGCTTGAATCCTGATGGTGCAATGAGCAAGGGACTCACATCTGAGTATACCCTTCCACGCTTATGGTGGACAAAAATATTTACAACAAGGGGTGGTGATGGACAGAGTCTCTGAATTAAGCAGAATACTCTCTCACCCAGTCAAGAGATCAGGGCTAGATCCAACACCGTTTTTTAGCTCATTGCACCATCCCAGTTTCAGAACCTGGCTGTATGCAAATTAGTCTGTCCCTGGCCCAGTGCATCATGGGAACAGGGCAGACCAGACTACAAAAGCCAATTCTTACACTGGGAAGGAAACAAGCTTCCGGGGACCGGTTTCTGGCATTTCAGCCGTCTTCAGCCCGGCTTGCTTGAATCCTGATGGTGCAATTATCACCCACCCCTAAGGGTATCCAGGTGTTGTTGGGCCGTCAGGGAGATTAAGTGAGCTACTGCCCAGAGTCAAGAGATGCTGAGCTGAGCTGGCGTGGGGGATTGAACCGTGAACCCCGAGCTCCAGAGTCAGCCGCTCTGGCGCTGCGCCACATCTCTCCCATGTATTTATATAGCACTTACTACCCCTGAGAGGTGCCAAAGTACTTTTTTGACGAGTACCACGCTACTCCGAAACACAAAAAGGATTAATGATGAATTAGTATAAGGAGATTTGAAATTCATTTGAGCAGTGGACACGTGAGTTTGTTGTTTGGATTGAAAATAACAGCGCTGTACGAAACTCCTTGTTAAATAAATAATACCTGGAATAGCAGTGACGACACAGGGGTCTTCCCTGGACTTCTTCTATAGAGGTTAGGTATTATATTCCTGTCATGTATATATTTATTCATTTTATGTAGGTATTTTGTATAGCACTCACTTGATACATGGGCCACTTTACAGCACTGAGTTCATGGACGTGCAGGGATTCATCTGACCGCTGTAGAGGCGATGCCATCAAGCCTGCATAGCCACCGGGAGCAGCCTAAAATGATACATGACAGTTAACTTGTACCCATCCTAAATTCCCCTCAGTGACCTGATATCACGATTGCTTGCCAGGTCGGTCAACTTTTCTATGAAGTTCAAGTTTGCGTTATATATGTATAGGCAGAAATACGTTTTTATGCAAGTAATATAGGGAATGAGCAACTCACTATCTCTCCCTGTAGAGCAGCCTGTAGGGAACCCTCTCCATTTCCACACAGACTAGGATGACAGAAGCTCCTTTTCAGTAGAATGGGGAAACCCCCTCCTGCACACACAATGTGGAATTTAGAAAGCCCACTTGAACTAGGAATAAGGTTACCTGATGACTCCATTTCATCAGGGACACTATATAACACGAAAGGTTTTCCTTCTCCAAATCACTGTTATTTAGAACTTTATGCCCAGTGGTCAGTTTAGGTGAGACAGAACTTCCACTCCCAGAATGCAGTAGGTTGTTAAAACACACCCCAGAAGGAAATACTGTGTTCCCGAAGATATGGAGTCTTCAAGTAATCTTACCTGGGAGGTCCAGTGGCACTGATCCAGAAGCAGTCCAGCCACAGTCAATAAGTATTTACAACAAGGGGTGGTGATGGAAAGAGTCTCTGAATTAAGCAGAATACTCTCACCCAGTCAAGAGATCAGGGCTAGATCCAACACCGTTTTTTAGCTCATTGCACCATCCCAGTTTCAGAACCCTGGCTGTATGCAAATTAGTCTGTCCCTGGACCAGTGCATCATGGGAACAGGGCAGACCAGACTACAAAAGCCAATTCTTACACTGGGAAGGAAACAAGCTTCCGGGGACCGGTTTCTGGCATTTCAGCCGTCTTCGGCCCGGCTTGCTTGAATCCTGATGGTGCAATGAGCAAGGGACTCACATCTGAGTATACCCTTCCACGCTTATGGTGGACAAAAATATTTACAACAAGGGGTGGTGATGGACAGAGTCTCTGAATTAAGCAGAATACTCTCACCCAGTCAAGAGATCAGGGCTAGATCCAACACCGTTTTTTAGCTCATTGCACCATCCCAGTTTCAGAACCTGGCTGTATGCAAATTAGTCTGTCCCTGGCCCAGTGCATCATGGGAACAGGGCAGACCAGACTACAAAAGCCAATTCTTACACTGGGAAGGAAACAAGCTTCCGGGGACCGGTTTCTGGCATTTCAGCCGTCTTCAGCCCGGCTTGCTTGAATCCTGATGGTGCAATTATCACCCACCCCTAAGGGTATCCAGGTGTTGTTGGGCCGTCAGGGAGATTAAGTGAGCTACTGCCCAGAGTCAAGAGATGCTGAGCTGAGCTGGCGTGGGGGATTGAACCGTGAACCCCGAGCTCCAGAGTCAGCCGCTCTGGCGCTGCGCCACATCTCTCCCATGTATTTATATAGCACTTACTACCCCTGAGAGGTGCCAAAGTACTTTTTTGACGAGTACCACGCTACTCCGAAACACAAAAAGGATTAATGATGAATTAGTATAAGGAGATTTGAAATTCATTTGAGCAGTGGACACGTGAGTTTGTTGTTTGGATTGAAAATAACAGCGCTGTACGAAACTCCTTGTTAAATAAATAATACCTGGAATAGCAGTGACGACACAGGGGTCTTCCCTGGACTTCTTCTATAGAGGTTAGGTATTATATTCCTGTCATGTATATATTTATTCATTTTATGTAGGTATTTTGTATAGCACTCACTTGATACATGGGCCACTTTACAGCACTGAGTTCATGGACGTGCAGGGATTCATCTGACCGCTGTAGAGGCGATGCCATCAAGCCTGCATAGCCACCGGGAGCAGCCTAAAATGATACATGACAGTTAACTTGTACCCATCCTAAATTCCCCTCAGTGACCTGATATCACGATTGCTTGCCAGGTCGGTCAACTTTTCTATGAAGTTCAAGTTTGCGTTATATATGTATAGGCAGAAATACGTTTTTATGCAAGTAATATAGGGAATGAGCAACTCACTATCTCTCCCTGTAGAGCAGCCTGTAGGGAACCCTCTCCATTTCCACACAGACTAGGATGACAGAAGCTCCTTTTCAGTAGAATGGGGAAACCCCCTCCTGCACACACAATGTGGAATTTAGAAAGCCCACTTGAACTAGGAATAAGGTTACCTGATGACTCCATTTCATCAGGGACACTATATAACACGAAAGGTTTTCCTTCTCCAAATCACTGTTATTTAGAACTTTATGCCCAGTGGTCAGTTTAGGTGAGACAGAACTTCCACTCCCAGAATGCAGTAGGTTGTTAAAACACACCCCAGAAGGAAATACTGTGTTCCCGAAGATATGGAGTCTTCAAGTAATCTTACCTGGGAGGACCAGTGGCACTGATCCAGAAGCAGTCCAGCCACAGTCAATAAGTATTTACAACAAGGGGTGGTGATGGACAGAGTCTCTGAATTAAGCAGAATACTCTCACCCAGTCAAGAGATCAGGGCTAGATCCAACACCGTTTTTTAGCTCATTGCACCATCCCAGTTTCAGAACCTGGCTGTATGCAAATTAGTCTGTCCCTGGCCCAGTGCATCATGGGAACAGGGCAGACCAGACTACAAAAGCCAATTCTTACACTGGGAAGGAAACAAGCTTCCGGGGACCGGTTTCTGGCATTTCAGCCGTCTTCGGCCCGGCTTGCTTGAATCCTGATGGTGCAATGAGCAAGGGACTCACATCTGAGTATACCCTTCCACGCTTATGGTGGACAAAAATATTTACAACAAGGGGTGGTGATGGACAGAGTCTCTGAATTAAGCAGAATACTCTCACCCAGTCAAGAGATCAGGGCTAGATCCAACACCGTTTTTTAGCTCATTGCACCATCCCAGTTTCAGAACCTGGCTGTATGCAAATTAGTCTGTCCCTGGCCCAGTGCATCATGAGAACAGGGCAGACCAGACTACAAAAGCCAATTCTTACACTGGGAAGGAAACAAGCTTCCGGGGACCGGTTTCTGGCATTTCAGCCGTCTTCGGCCCGGCTTGCTTGAATCCTGATGGTGCAATTATCACCCACCCCTAAGGGTATCCAGGTGCTGTTGGGCCGTCAGGGAGATTAAGTGAGCTACTGCCCAGAGTCAAGAGATGCTGAGCTGAGCTGGCGTGGGGGATTGAACCGTGAACCCCGAGCTCCAGAGTCAGCCGCTCTGGCGCTGCGCCACATCTCTCCCATGTATTTATATAGCACTTACTACCCCTGAGAGGTGCCAAAGTGCTTTTTTGACGAGTACCACGCTACTCCGAAACCCAAAAAGGATTAATGATGAATTAGTATAAGGAGATTTGAAATTCATTTGAGCAGTGGACACATGAGTTTGTTGTTTGGATTGAAAATAACAGCGCTGTACGAAAATCCTTGTTAAATAAATAATACCTGGAATAGCAGTGACGACACAGGGGTCTTCCCTGGACTTCTTCTATAGAGGTTAGGTATTATATTCCTGTCATGTATATATTTATTCATTTTATGTAGGTATTTTGTATAGCACTCACTTGATACATGGGCCACTTTACAGCACTGAGTTCATGGACGTGCAGGGATTCATCTGACCGCTGTAGAGGCGATGCCATCAAGCCTGCATAGCCACCGGGAGCAGCCTAAAATGATACATGACAGTTAACTTGTACCCATCCTAAATTCCCCTCAGTGACCTGATATCACGATTGCTTGCCAGGTCGGTCAACTTTTCTATGAAGTTCAAGTTTGCGTTATATATGTATAGGCAGAAATACGTTTTTATGCAAGTAATATAGGGAATGAGCAACTCACTATCTCTCCCTGTAGAGCAGCCTGTAGGGAACCCTCTCCATTTCCACACAGACTAGGATGACAGAAGCTCCTTTTCAGTAGAATGGGGAAACCCCCTCCTGCACACACAATGTGGAATTTAGAAAACACACTTGAACTAGGAATAAGGTTACCTGATGACTCCATTTCATCAGGGACACTATATAACACGAAAGGTTTTCATTCTCCAAATCACTGTTATTTAGAACTCTATGCCCAGTGGTCAGTTTAGGTGAGACAGAACTTCCACTCCCAGAATGCAGTAGGTTGTTAAAACACACCCCAGAAGGAAATACTGTGTTCCCGAAGATATGGCGTCTTCAAGTAATCTTACCTGGGAGGACCAGTGGCACTGATCCAGAAGCAGTCCAGCCACAGTCAATAAGTAAACTGTTAGGAAAACTGTCAGGATCTGCTTCGAGAGAGTATGAGTGACTGACCACATTGCACACAGAGTCCGTGGTTCTGTGTACAAAGCTAGCAGGGTGGGCAAGTGAGTCCCTTCTCAGCAGATATGCCTTCTGTTTGAGGGCACCGGAAGTGCTCTGAACCCTATCTTCATTGGGTGCCTGGCCAGGGCGACAGAGAAAACACAACTCGATATACAGCTTGTAGGTATCATTAAAAAAAATATTTTCTTCAGCATTTCGTGTTTCTCACTCTGCAGCTCTAGGATTATATATTCTTAGAATTGTGCCCCCTTGGGGCTGTGTGGCTTGTTATGCGGTTGGTAGCCTCATCTGATCTGCCCTGCGTTTCACCTTGGCACTAGGCCTCAGGCGGGGTGTGGCAGGTGGCAGACTCAGAGGAAGGATCATACATGCCCACCCAAGGAACGAGGCCTGGCAGCTCGGCAGCCTGGCAATTAGAGCGCCGAGCCGCGAAATCCGCCGATGCGTAATTACAGGTGAGGCTTTGTATTGCGAAACAAACCGGCAGCCTCTTCCAAACAGCGTAAATACGTTTTTGTGTAATTGTTTGTGGTGGTTTTCAGTTTTTGCGATTTTCTAAATTTTAAATCCCCGTGCAGTTGTTTACGTATAAATAAAGCTGTGGTTCCGAGGACATGATACCATTTTCTTCTTTGGTCTTTTGGACTGAGGTGATGATGTATCTCAGTCAAAGGGGTCAGACGTGCAACCCCCATAGGACTGAAAGGGCTTCACTCCCCTGTCGCCCCGGACCCCCCTCCCTTTCCGTCTTGTGTCTCAGCCCAGGCTGCTGCAGCTTGCGCTGCTATGGGCTCGGCTGGACAGTGTCTGGAGTCTTATTTTCGGCAGCCCGAGTTTTTCACAGGTCTTTAACCCCTTCGCTGCGGCGGTTATTCCGCCGCAGCGCTAAGGGGGAGGCGGGGCCGTGCGGCGGTCCCGTGCTCGTGACGGAACCGCTCCGTCACGGCCCTAAGGTGAGCTGTGCTTGTGACGGAACGGTTCCGTCACGGACCCGCCCGCCCATTAGAACATCAGCGCAGGCGCGGAATTCGCGCTGCGCAGGCACGTCGAGCGGGCCGTGACGGAACCGTTCCGTCACCAGCACAGCCCACCCGAGGCTCGTGACGGAACGGCTCCGTCACGAGCATGGGAGGGGTTAAAGACCAGTTGCATATTTACATACCTTTGTAAACTGGTTAACTAGGCCTAGTTTTTTTTTCTGGTTCCAGCACCCCCTGGGCCCCCACTCTGCCTATTTCTTATATATGTATTTTACTTTCGCTGCCGTAGTATGAGAATGCAATTCATGAAAAGGAATATAAAGTAGAGTTACCAAGTGAAAAAATCCAGGCATGTGTTGTTTAAAGAGCCTGCAAAGGCTTGGTGTTTACACTACATATGGTTATAAATAAAAAAGCATATATTCATTTGTAATGTGACTTTTCTATATTTGTTCTCTTTAATTATCAGTCATGGATCATTCAGGCAGCCCTAGAATACAATTAAAAATGCTTTCTATTCATATTTGCTGTTCCAAGTATGCACATAAAAGTGCTGAAAATAGGCTTTTGGTGAGTGCTTATTTTTATTACTGTCTGGGACATCAATATAATGGGCTTGCAACCCTAATGGCAAGACTGGAAGTTTGTTGCTAGTTGAGCACAATATATATTTCCTCCACCCTCAATACCTGGACCCTGAATATTGCCATAATAGCATTAGTTTACTTATATCTGAAACTCTACGCCAGCCCTCAATAACATGCTGTTACTTCAAATGTCTGGGAATGCGGGGGCGTGGCCTAGCTAGCCAGCATGGCGGGCGTGAGATTAGGCGAGCTCCGTCTAGCTCCGTCTAGCTCACATGTTATCCTTAATTCATCCTGGTCCCTTCGACCTACGAATAATCCTGTGAGAGCTGCAGAGGTGCTAAACTACCCCAGCGGACATTTGACGGGGCTACTGGGGCTCGCGTGGCGATATTCGATCAACGCTGCGGGCTGTGCGCTGCTCGGAGCTCCCCCCCGTAGTGGGCCGCAGCGGACTGGCGGACTGAGGGACTGCGGGAGTTGGCGAGGGGGAGATGATCGCCTGAGGCTCTGCTGTCCTGGGGTCTCAAGGAAGGAATTGGTGGCATAACGACCTGAGCCCGGCTGGGCAGCCGGGGTGAGAGGCCAGCGAGGAGGAGTGCAGCGAGGCGGGCACGGCAGCAGAGGCCGGGCTCCCGAGGTCGGGAGGCGCTGCTTTGTGGTGGTATTCTGGGTTGAGCAAGACGACGAGCTAGCTGCCGGGGGCGAGTCGGGCCCCCTCCTCCCCCCCCCCCCTATTGGCCCAGGCCGAGGCGGGACTTGGTGCGCGCCAGGGCCACGAGGCGGCAACATACGTAGCTGGCCGTGAAGGAGAGGAAGAAACCCCCCTTCCCCATTTTTGGGGGATGGCGGCGCCTAGTGGGGGACTTGGCTCCTGCCCGCCCATGGATGCTCTTTCCTGGGGGACAGAGGTGACATCGTGAGCTGGCTGAGGAGACATCAGAGGTTGGCTGCTTCACCTAGGCCATGAGGCGGCGCCTGAGGGGGTCTGCGGAGAACGACGCGGCGGCCGCGGAGGTGAGGAGTGTGGTGTACACAGCAGCCGGATGCAGACACACTTGCGGTGGAGGTGGAGTTGGGCTGTTGCAGAGGGGGCACGCATCGTCCAGGGGGTTCCTACCAGGGGCAGGTGGTGTAGATTGGTGGCGGGGGATCGGCGGCACGGCCGGGCCACAAGGGGGGTGCGACTGCATGCCTTCCTCCCCCTGCTCTGAGGGTCGCTGGCTGTGGGGGCCACCCTGGCAGTACATTACTGGCAGCATTACTGAGATTGCGTGCCTTCCTCCCCCTGCCCTGTGAAATGCTTGCTGTGGAGCCACTCTGACAGTACATCACTGGCAGTGGAAGATTGCTGTGCTTGGTGTTAACACTCCATTGGATGCGCACCTAGGTCTGGCCCCAAACTCAGCCACTGGCTATATTATGTGGGACCCCTGGCGGAGTTGGTCCCTCGGGAGGGCCATATTGAGCCTTGCGCCCATATCCCTATGCCTGACCCTGATTCATCTGGATCGGCGGGGAGACTCCGGGGGCAGATATGACGAGAGACAAGGGGAGTGGCCCTACCAAGCACGTGCCGATTGACAAATACACTTGGCCGGGTACTGCGGCAGGTGCTACCAGGAGTCAACCGGAAGCTATCCCAAACAATGCACCCCTCATGGCGGCCATCACCCCGTCCCGGGACATGCTGGATTCCAAGATCGGGGAGGTGGGGTCGGATGTTACGTTGCTGCGGCAGGACCTGCACAACGCGGTTTCTCGCATCACGGAGGCGGAGACCCATAGCTCTGGAGTGGAGGACGATGTCACGATATTGAAGCGGAAGATGGCGAACATGGAAACGATTCAGAAGGGCCTGGCGCTCCGGGTGGAGGATGCTGAGGGGCACGCCCGGCGCAATAACCTGCTCTTCGTGGGATTTCCGGAGGGCTGTGAGGCGGGTAACATGGAACACTTCCTCACGCAGTGGTTGGAAAGCTGGCTCCCACCGGAAGCTATGTCAAAATTCTTCGTCGTGGAACGGGCCCATCGAGCGCTCATGCAGAAACCACCCCAGGGGGCCTGACCACAACCAGTGATAGCTAAGCTCCTGAATTACTTAAACCGTGATGCTATAATGAAGCAGGCCCGGGCCAAGGAACCTTTGCTCTACAATAATGTGCGCATATTAATCTTTCCAGACTATACAAGACTAGTTCAGCAACAACGCCAATCGTTCACAGCTGCGAAGGCCCGTCTGAGGGAGCTCAAACTCCCATATTCCCTCATGTATCCTGCTTGCCTGCGGGTGGTCTACCGATCCCGCACCCACTTCTTTGACACCCCGGAGGAAGTCTTACAATGGACGGATGAGACAGTGCGAGTGAGGCCCCATACGCCACCCGGCAGGGAATCGGACTCCTCCTCCAGTGAAATGGCCCAGAAGGGCCCCAAGGGGCAGCAGCAGAGGGGCGGTAGGCGGTCGCGCTCCCGGAGGCGCTTCGTGTCCGGCGCTAGAGGGGGCCCTACTCCTGGACGCCAGTCTTTGGAACATTGACTTTGGGGTTGGGTTGGTACAGATGCGGTTTCTTAAGCTACACATGTACTTTGATGCATACCTGTCAGGGGGATCTTAGAGAGGGCTGGGTCCCTGCCGGCCTACGACTGGTCGGGGTCAAGCCCGCGGAGCATGGGTTGTGAGTTGGGGATCCATTGGATGGAGCGGTGCTCGGTCCTCCGTTGGGGCCCAGGTACTCGCCGCGACAGATGCTTCAGCGTTTTTGAGGTATGGGGAGTTTGTTGGGGGGGTTGTTTAAAGTTTCAAGTCGCATGCCCGCTTAGAATTCATGACCTAGTACACACATGCCGCCTCGGTCCATTCTCGATTATATTGACGGGTTTCCTCCCCTATGGCTATCGCACCCGATAGAGATCGGGGAGATCTAGGTACCCTCTGTATCATAAGTTGGAACGAGCGAGGGGTCCTAGACAAAATTAAACGAGGGGCAATACTACACCAGGCAAAGAGGGCTAGAGCCAATGTTCTTATGTTACAGGAGACACACCTCATGGGAACGAAGCCACTCTGTTTACAGCTTTATGGTTATCAGCATGTCTTCCATGCGGGGTTTACAAGGGGCTCCAGGGGAGTCGTGATATTGGTCCATCGCAGGGTCGCATATATTCATGCGCAGCAGTGGATCGATGTCCAGGGACGCTATCTGTTTATCCGGGGACAAATTGGGGAGGTCCCATTGGTTCATGGCTGCGTGTATGCCCCCCCTTGCAGTGGACTCTGGTGGAAAAGTTGTTGGCTTTATGGGCGGTTGTACCTGACATGCTCTCGATGGTGGGCGGAGATTGGAACGATGTTATGGACCTGGCCAAGGATAGGAGTGGGGGAGGGTGGCCTGGGGAGGGGGCATCTCATGAAATTGAATTCACTGGTGATGGGCCTTGACTGGCTAGATGTGTGGCGGTGGGCTGACGGTGACAGGCGAGAGTACACGTTCCTCTCGGCGGTCCACAAAACCTTCTCCAGGCTAGACTATCTTTTTATTCCCCGGGCAATGGTTGGTAGAGTGGCGATGGATGAGATCCTACCCCGTGGTTTATCGGTTCACTCTCCGGTGGCTCTCGAGATGTATATGGGCCGGGGGCAACACCCATTTAGGTGGCACCTACAGGATGAAGAGTATGATAAACACATGAGGAATTCCATTTCTCAGTACTTCACCTCCAATGAGGGGTCGGTGTCTAGTGTTGGGACCCTGTGGGAGGTATTGAAGCCCACTCTCCATGGTGTCGATATCTCCTGGTGCGCAGCGGCTCGTAGCAAGTGCAAGGAGGAGTTGGTTCGGGCGGAGGCCACTATAGAGGCACTTGACTGACAGACGCGGGAGGAAGAGGGAGGGCAATATGTGAGACAATTACTTCAGGCCCAACAGTCTTATGCCGTCCTTCTGCTGGACGAGGCCCGTCAGGTCTGGCTAGAGACACATAGTAGGGTATATCAGTGGGGGGACAAGTCCGGAAAGATGCTCCATCGGCTCTGCCAGGGCACCTTTCATGCCCAGGCCCTCCCGGGTCTCTTAGACGAGAAGGGGATGCCGATCACTGATCCTGGGACTATAGCAGAAAGCTTCGCCGCATACTACACAGACCTCTATACCCCCGAGAATGTTTACCCGCAGCCACCGTGGTGAAAATCCTCGCCGATCTGCCACCCAAGGCAGTGTCAGCTGAACTGAGTGACCTGTTGGAGCTTCCGTTAACAGCCGAAGAGCTGGGCACGGCCCTTGGAGAGCTCAATTCTGGAAAGGCTCTCGTGATTCCCGAGCAAATTTTTTAGACGCTACAATTCGCAGCTGGCCCCTCACTTTCGAGCCGTGGTGGAGGAGGCCCGGGAAAGGGGCGTGCTCCCACTGGATTGGAGACATGCGGAGGTGGTGGTGTTTCTGAAGCCCGGCCGGCCACCGGAACAGCAGGCTTCGTACCGCCCCATTTCCCTCCTTAATGTGGAGGCTAAGATTTTGACCAAGGCATTGGCCAATCACCTTCTGCCTCACATATCAACACTTATACACCCCGATCAGGCGGGGTTCATGCCCCAGAGGGCAACCAGACATAATATACGGCGCGCGCACGTCACAGTGGCAGCAGTTCAGCAGACCGGGGAGCGGGCGGCGCTCAAGTTGGCAGACATGGACAGGGCGTTCGACTCCCTGAGCTGGGTTTATTTATTCGCATTACTATGCAGACTAAGTCTGGGGCCCGATTTCTTTCTTATTTAATGCTCCTCTATACAGACTTGACGGCGATGGTGCGGGTGGCGGGAGTGGCCTCCTCCACCTTCCCGATTCAGAGGGGTATGCGGCAGGGGTGCGCCCTATCTCCTTATTTATTCGCGCTGGCTATGGAGCCCTTGGTGGCGTGGGTTAGCATGGAAGCACAAGTCCGGGGTTTTGAGTGGACCTCGGATGTGTCTGACAGGATCGCGTTATACATGGACGATGTCCTGTTTTTCCTCACGGCCTTAGACAAAATGGGACCGTGACCCCTAGAGATCATGCAGATCTTTGGAGAGATGTCGGGACTTTACATGTACCCCCGCAAATCTACATTGTGGGTTCTGAGAGACTGTCCGAGGTTGGGCGCTTGGGCGAACACACTCCAGCTGGCTGTGTAGGCGTTGAAATACTTGGGGGTGTTCCTGTCGGATATTCCGGCCATCTCCTGGGAGCGGAATATGACACCAGTGTGGGAGCGAGTACGCGCGGACCTTAAGACCTGGGCACGTATGCCATTGATGTTATACGGCAGGTCGGCGATCTTTAAGATGGTGGCACTTCCTCGGCTGTTGTACCAGCTGCAGAATCACCCGTACCCGATCTAGCCCAGATGGTTCAAGCTGGTGAACTCTATGCTGGGGCAGTTTCTGTGTGGGGGGGGTAAGATGCGCGTGGCCCTGAGAATATGCTTCCCCTTACTGTGGGGGGCTCGCGTCCTCGGACATCCTCTCATACTATCAGGCCTCGCATCTACTAGTCCTCAATGAGTGGTGGTACAGTGCCAGGAGGGACCCGGCGTACGCACTGGTGCGACTGCTGATGGGGTCGCACACGTTGCATACTATCTTGTATTCGGCAGCGATACGCAGCAAATTGCCATTGGCTACAAGGGTGGTCTTCCTGATATGGAGGCAGGAGCTGCGCCGCATGGGTTGTTGGAATACTTTGACCGGGGAGACGCCCTTGTGGAATAATGGACGCCTGCCAGAGCTGGCAGCGTTACAGGACTTCCGGGGATGGGACGATATTGGTATTTCGACTCTGGGGGATGTCATGAGAGGTACGACACTCAAGTCTTTTCAGGACCTACAGAGAGATTTCTCTATGCCCCGGGCGCAATTCTATAAATATCTCCAGTATTGTCATGCTTTGTCCCCTTCCCTAGAGGGGTGGAATCCCTTCCTGAATTCAGACCACTGGAGGCAAAAGTTTTTATGGGTGATTTGGAGACAAAAAAGATCTCTCCGATGTATCAATCCCTAGTCATACATTGCTCCACCTCCCTTCAGAAGCTGCGAGGGGACTGGGAGGCAGATGTGGGTGCATTAGAGGAGGAGGACTGGAGGGAGGCATTGGCGGCACCCAAGGGAGCGGCTATATTTCTTCACATGGTCTACTTAACCTGAACCCGACTATACAGTGCGGGATTGATTGCCTCCCCGGAGTGCCTCAGATGTGGTCGGGAGGAGGGTACATTTATACATACTACTTGGCACTGTCTTTCTCTGGAGCGGTTTTGGGGAGGGGTGTTTTCATGCCTATCAGAGGGCCTGGGGTGGGAGCTCCCGCGGACGCCACAACTAGCTCTGCTTCACGTCATGGAGGGCATAGGGGGTAACATCTATAAAAGACACCTCATGCAGCTTGGCTTTACACTGGCAAAGCAGGATATCGCTAGGGCGGGGAAGGTGTAGCACGCCCCATCATTGACAGCATGGAAGAACGGCTTAGATTTTTGTATGGGACTGGAACAGCCTATTTTTGTGGCCAGGGGCTGCCCAAGCAAGCACTTCAAGATATGGACGAGATGGGCGGATTGCCGGGAGGTGTGGTTTGAGTAACCAGGGGCTGTGGAGGCTCGTCCACTAGGATAAACCTTAATGTACGTAGGGATGTGGGGATGCAGGGTGGGTTATTGTGCTATAGATTTGTTACTGTACATCGGGGCTGAGGCAAAGACTGTGCGGACATTGTGCGACTTTGAGGGGCCGGGAGAGGGTGGTGGGCTTGGGGGGTGGGTTGGTTGTATTGAGTTATGCATACATTTACAAATGTCAATTGCTTCTGTGATAATGTATGGTATGATCCAGCAGAGGATTCTGGTGTGCAGAGCTCTGCGCCGTGTTTGCAATTGACTAATAAAAATATGTTAAAAAAAAATGTCTGGAAATGCACCCTGCATTCAGACAACTCACTCGTCATTCTCACCCTTCACTTTCACCCTCACCCTGCACTCACAACGCTCACAATGTACTCACACTGATCACGATGCACTCACATCATTCATCTGCTCACCCTACACTCACAGTGAGCACACTGCACTTATGCCACTCGCCATGAACTCACACTGTTCTCCCTGCACTTACCCTGTGGTCACATGAGCACACCGGTCACTCTGCACTCACAGTAATAACTGCACTCACAACGCTCACAATGTACTCACACTGATCACGATGCACTCACATCATTCATCTGCTCACCCTGCACTCACAGTGAGCACACTGCACTTATGCCACTCGCCATGAACTCACACCGTTCTCCCTGCACTTACCCTGTGGTCACATGAGCACACCGGTCACTCTGCACTCACAGTAATAACTGCACTCACAATTTATTTGCGCTGTTCACCCTGTATCTCACCCTGCACTCATGTGACACTTCACTCACCTGTCCCCCTCACTGCTCACTCTGCAATCTCACTCAAACAAGCCCATCACTAACCATACATTCATTCGTCCCACTCTTCATTTACATCTGCATCCAAATTCATATGATCACCTCACTCACCAGACAGTCACACCGCTCATCCTACTCTCACACAGTCGCATCGCTAACCACGCACACACATGGGCACTCCTGTCACCCACACAGTGCAGATGGTTAATGTGCTTGCTACAAAGAACGTGTACCATATAGATCACAGAACTGAGTGTGAGTAAACTATGGGTAGCTCTATGAAAAAATGAAATGTTTGTCACCAATTCCATACTCGCATTTAAACAAATCACCAACAAAGCAATCAAACAACTATCACTGCAAACAGATAAAGACTTACTGGCCAGCCAAAGTCATGCATGGATGGTAATACCTACCTACAAACTGCTGAAACCGCAACCATATTTACATGAGAGCTTCACAGATCATTACAAGCGGAAACTGACCCCATTGAGACTGGGGTCCATCTCTACAAAAGATCTTACTCAAAAACGGCTACAGACCTGGTTGACCACAGATTGCCGCCTCTGTGGAAATGGAGTAGATATCTATTATACCTACTAAAATACCTACACAATATGAGGAAGGTCCTTTTACGCCCAATCTTGAGAGAAGAACAAATAAGGACTTGCCGAGCGGCAGTCATAAAATGTCTCAGTAGTACCTCTGTTCAACTGTCTTGCAAAACAATCACATTCTTGAACACAGCAGCAAAAGAACTTGAAAAGAAGGACTCAGCGATTAATGAACTTGATAAGAAGGACAGATGACCAGTATTCCATCATGCAGTCGGGTTGAGTCCTCCCCAGAACTTTTAATCTGTTTTTTTCTCTCCTTTTCAGCACGAGAATTTTACCTGAAACAGGAGGCATAGATACATTTATAACTTAATTTTAAAGACCTCTGGTTGAGGTCTTTTATTACAAAATTTTGGACCTTGGAATTAATTAGATTACTATTTATAAAAAAAAAATGCTTTGCATTAATTTTAATCCAGTTTACTGCGTTACCCTCTAAACAGTTCCATAAATCTCTGCCATCTATTGTAGCCAATCGGGTCATAACTACCTCAAACTTTACTGTATTAGGCGGCCTGAATTTTCATTTCGACGCAACCCTGGATCACACTGCCGTGGCGCTGATAGATGATTTAGCGGCGCTACAGTTAAGGCAACGGGTTGAGGCCCCCACCCACACTAAGGGCCATCTACTGGACCCAGTATTTAGTAACTGTGCAGAGTTGGCGGCGGGGCCACCAATGGCTATCCCGTGGTCCGACCACCTACTAGTGCCTCTTACCTGGTCCGCCTCTAAGCCACTCTTGCTTAGCGCCACTGCAAGAAAAAACAGAATCTGGTCTCGACTCTCAGTTGATTCTTGGTCGAACAGACTGGAGAGTGCCCAGCCTTCTTCCAATGAGGACCCCTGTGTGGCCAATCAGGAATACGAAGGTTGGATTACACAAACCCTGGAGGCCACCCTTCCCTTGTGCAAACTCACTCCAAAACGCTCGGAAAAAAACACCCCTTGGTACACAGAGACTCTTAGGGAAAAGAAACGCCACTGCAGGAAAATAGAAAGGCGGTGGCGCTTGGGATATTCTCTGGAGGAGAAAATGCTATACAGAGAGGCAATTAAGTCCTACAAAATCGAGGTCAAACTTGCCCTGTCTACCTACCTATCGGATAAAATCCTGCGAGCTAAGTCTAAACCCAAGGAAATATTCCAAATAGTGGAAAGGCTCACTAAGCTCCCGTCCCCGGACATGCATTCGGGTAAAACCATAGCTCAATGTGACGACTTGGCAGACTATTTCCATCTTAAAGTCAACCAAATCTACTCCTCTTTCCCCTCCATTGCACTAGTACCCACTGTTCAGGGTCAGACAAACCTGGTGGATTCCACACCCCAAGCGTCAATAATTTTTGATCATTTCCCACTGTTAGATTCCGACTCCCTGGACTCCACAGCCCGCAAGGTGAAATCTGGATCACCAAGAGACCCAGCACCCCCAGAAGTTATGTTGCGGGCAGCTCGGGTTGTGTTCCCCACCATCATGAACTTCCTGAATGCCTCCATCAATACTAGTACCGTTCCTTCTGCTTGGAAACAGGCCATGGTCCGTGCTTTGCTAAAAAAAACAATCTGGACCCCAGGGACTTCAGCAGCTATCGTCCAATCTCCCTGCTCCCCTGGGTGAGCAAGATTCTCGAGAAGCACATCAATAACCATCTGGTGGACTATCTCGAGAATAACCAGCTGCTAGATGCCACCCAGACGGGTTTTCGCCCCAGACATGGGACGGAGACCGCTCTGCTGGCAGTCACTGAGGAAACCAGAAAGATCTTGGATCAGGGAGGATCAGTGGCAGTGATTCTCCTTGATCTAAGTGCGGCATTCGATACGGTCAGCCATGAGACTCTGCTGAGCCGACTTTCGGATGTCGGTATCACAGGCGGAGCATGGCTCTGGCCCAAATCTTTTCTGAGCAATAGGTCCTTCCAAATTTTTGACGGAGACTCAGTATCTACAAGCAGGCCACTGAGGTGTGGAGTCCCACAGGGATCCTCCCTCAGTCCTGCGCTTTTTAACATCTATATGAGGCCACTGGCTGAGGTTGTCCGTCCGTTTGGTATTAAAATCATTTCTTACGCGGATGACACCCAGCTAGTGGTCTCTTTGGTGCAGGAGAATGGCCGCCCAGCATCAGCGGGGCTGAAAAGGTGCCTGTAAGAGGTAAAGGGTTGGATGACCTCATCCTCCCTCAAACTTAATGGGGATAAAACAGAGCTGATGCTTCTGGGACCCATGAATCCCACATTCTTCAACTCCCTGTGGCCCCCATCCCTAGGCACCCCACCAGCCCCCAAGGATAGCATAAAAAGTCTGAGGGTCTGGCTGGATAGAACGCTATCATTTAACATCCAGGCCAAAAAACTCTCTGCCACCTGCTTTTGTCTGCTCAGGATGTTGAGGAAAGTTCTTCCTCTTCTGCCTTTGGAGGCAAAGCAGGTGGCCATTCAAGGTCTAATTCAGTCCCGTCTGGACTTTAGTAACGTTTTATATCTTGGCGCCCCTGAATATACATTGCGCAAGCTACAGATAGTGCAAAACTGCGCGGCACGCACACTACTCCAGCTGCCGCGTAGACAGTCAGCTAAGGCTGCACAGAGCAGTCTGCATTGGCTGCCGATACGGCAAAGAATTGCTTTTAAGGCTATGTGCATTTCACATCAAGCCTTTTTGGACACAGGACCAGCCATCATTGGTGATCTAACAACTCAGTATCACCCCAGTAGGAATCTGCGCTCCAGCCAGGCCTTTATGGCTGTAGCCCCAAGAATGAAAAAGGCAAGAACGGGCGGCAGGATGTTTGCACATAATGCCGCCAAACTTTGGAATTCACTCCCCCTTCAACTTAGGTCCAACCCCAATTTGTCCTCCTTTCGGAAACAACTGAAAACCCACCTATTTAATGCTCCTGTTTAACCCCTCATCCACCTTTTCTTTTTAAGCAATCATATTTTTATTAGCGCTTGGACGCCTCAGGGCAGCAATCGCGCTCTACAAATGCACATTTCATTTCATTTCATTTCATTGTATATCCCATGGAGGTATATTCCACCCTTTTATGATTTTAAGAAATCAAATAAAAGTATATCTCCTGTTTGTCAGAAAGGGGCTATAGAGAGATGAAGTGCATTGTTGGCGAGTGGTAGTGAGGGAATTCATAGAGGAGGAAACGGGGGAGGAAGCGCCAAAAAAAGACTGTTGCACCTTAAGCGACCAGTGTTAAGGCCAGGCCTGGCTGGGATTCTTAGCCTCCCCGAAAATCGGGTCTAGTTGCACCCCTGGAAGGGATTGACTCAGAATTTGATGTGAGAGGGGAGGAGGTTATGAACCCCAGCAGTGACTGACACCCCAGGGCAATTTGTAGAGGGGAGGGTTGCAGAGGCAACCTCAAACTGAAAATAAAGGCTGCAGCTGCGACCTTGTGTTTTTACTCAACCAATCGCAATGCGCTGTACATTATTATTCTTTAAGTAATAGCCCAAATTATATTAAATGTTTTGGCAAATACAGTCTTGGTTTCCAACATTGCAGGAACATTTTATGTAATTTTAATTCCTTCTGTCTGAGATAGTCAGCAGAGAACCCGCACCCACAAACATTAGACCACAAACAGATTCTGCTACTCTTGTGTTTGTATTCATATTAGGCAATGTGAATGTGTATTAAACTGCTGTTTGTACTGTTGGGGTAGCACAGAGCTTACATATTTATTTTTCACAACTTTTAAAACGCCTCAGGATTCACGTCAGTGCCATGTCAAGCACAAGGTACATTATTACCAAATGCTGTAGAATATGTTCATGCAATTGATAAAAAAAACATGATAAAAATATGTCATATCATACGACTCGATACTCACACCAGATCGGTACTGTCCTCTTTTAAACAAATTTGTATCTATTGAAGGACAAATAGAAAAAAGAATTAAGAAAGACAACAATTAAAAAATATAAAAACAACAACATGTCCACGGGTATCGGTCAGCTTAATATAAAAGGAAACAAAAGAGTAATACAGTAGTCATTAGTCACAGGTGATGGCCCCGGGGCAAAGAACATAAAAGCCCTAAATTACTGAACTCTTGTTTTAGGGCGAAGCCATCTGGGCAATCGACCTGCTATTGCCTCTTTAGTGCCAAGTGTGATTACCGTCGCATAGTCACTTACACACACTGGCCATATTTCGCCTCATGTAACATCTGTGACAAGAGTAGAATGTATGGAAGTGTGTAGAAGTAATTAGGTTAATCTTCTGTGGTCTAGCACAGTTTAATGGGGTATGCAAAAGGTATGTATCCACAAAAAGGTATGCAGATCCTATAGAGTAGCAAGAGAAAACCAGAAAACAGGTCGGAAGAGACTGGTCAATCAGTGATTGCTCAGAAGCAAGAGCTTTCGCACACCTGGATGGGTGTCATGCTTCATCATTGGGCAGCTCCATGTCGGGCTGATGCAGCAATGCCCAACGGGCCGCGCAAGGGGACTCTTTGCCGGATATCTTTTAAAGATTTTAAAAGCTGTGATGAAATGTGTGTGGAGGTTCAGTGTGTGTAGATAGGTGATTAAGTGGTTTAAAAATGACTAAGAGAAAGATATAAGGTCAGTTTGTGTCATTTTCATGGGGAAATACAATACTGGTTGTCTCCAGAACTACTCTATCCATGTTTTTCTATGAGACTATGATTGAGTTCTGGCTTTTTCACAGATGGAAAGGTATAAACTGGCTTAACAATTACAGCCTACAGTCATCTGGCTAACCACAAATGCAAGAAACCATGCACTGGAGATGTGAGAATGTTTTCCATGAGGCCCGTACATGTCACCATGGGTGCAGACACTAAATAGACAAATTCATTCACTTCTAGATTTCACGACAGATACTAAAACTATTGGGATACAATGTTGAGACTAGACGAGTTACCACCTTTCCTTCCCCAGTGACTCCTGTTTTAGACAACGTGGCGTTTCCCATATTTGTCAACGATAAAGGGTTTGGACAATGGCTATCTCACTCACTTAACTAATTGCGCAACCTATATGGAGGGGGCAGGGTCTGCCTAGGCCAAATGCATTCTGTGCTATGGAGTTTCTCCACTGGGTGAATCACAGAGAAACAAAGGAACTAGTGATCTTTCCCCTATCTAATCCTTTTTCAAAGAACACCAAGCTAGGAAAGGTTTAACCAACTGTAAAACCTTTGGGCAACTTACACACCATGCAGACACCTATATACATGATCTAGTGGGAGAGTAAGATAGTCCTTGATTTCTGTTTCTTAGAAAGTAATGCTTGGCACATATGAGGCTTTGTTGAGTGAATGTGGAAAAAAAGTACAATGACCAATATGAGGGAGTCATGTAGGAAGGTTAAACTTTTTGGGAAGGAAATCTTAGGCAACCAAGGCAATTACTAACATTGATTTGCCAATGGAACATCTCATGCTATTGCTTGAGGACACTGGGGAGAACCTGGAATCCCCCTTAACACTATTACAGGCAAGCCTCTGACTCACAGGTGTAGGAAAGTGGATATCTGACTATGGTTACCCCCAAACTTTTTGCCTGGTGTTTAGCTGTTTTTTGACATAGTTGGCCTGGGATCCTGCTATTCAGGGCCCCAGGCTAATTGCTCTCTCCTTAAAATGGACTCCATGTACCTTAGGTACATACACAATTGGAATTGGCTCACCTTATTGGCCCCTGTAACAGTGTACCCAGGTACCCAGGGCATAGGTGCTTCCAAGGCCTACCAGGGGCTGCAGCATGTATTGTGCCACCCCTGGCCTGGCCTCCATATTTGACACAACTGGCTGATCACTCAGCTGGGGTAAGTCGGTGTATCCACCCCTTACTTAGGTGTAGTATGCCTATACCTAACCTAAAATGGACACATATGTTCCTATCAGTCACTCCTATGGAAGGCCTCATCAATCCTGGAGGCAGAGTGCTTGGAAATATGTGAGATGGTGCTCTGGCATGAGCTGAGCCTGTCTGCAGCTTTCGGAACCATGTCCTTTAGCTGTTTCATGATATTGCCATACCATATACTCTTACGTGCATTATGAACCTCGCGGTTAAATGCTATCTTGGGTTTGGCTTTATCAAAACATGTCGAGTAAGGTGTCATACGAATTGGAATACTACCCCCTCGCCAGTTCTGGCGACGGGGGTAGCATTCCACCCTTCTAGAGGGACACGACATGTACCTAGCCTGAACCCCGGTTATAGTTAAACAGAGCCTTAGCATCCCAAAATGGATGCTGCCACCACAGACACAAGTCTGACCTCCTGCTGCTGGGAGTCCTTCCAGCGAGGGCAGCTTGGACAAAGGGTTTCCTGCCTGGGGAGGTGCTAGCACCACTCCAGACAGGATTTTGTGTATTGGGTAGGACAGGGCTGAATAGAATCAGACATGCCTGGGGCACACAAGGTGTCCCTGTGCATAGGCCAGTTCAAACCGGTGCTGGGGCTTTCCAGCCCCAGTCCTGGCGCGAAACTGGACAAAGGAAAGAGGGTGTAACCACCCCCCTTCCTGGTTCCACCCAGAGGAGGGACCTAGTAGGTGATCCGGCCCCCCAGATTCGAATAAGAGTGGGAGCTGTGTCCTGAGACTTCAGATCATCCTGAATCAACTTGAAATACAGAAGAAGACTGGACTTCGACATTCTGCTGCACAGAAGACGGAAGAGAATCTCCCTTGTGGCCAAGGAGTGACCACCCTGTGAACACAGGCACCAACCAGCAACTCGACGTCTGCTTTGCCGCCGCCTCCCGCCGGAGCCCGAGCCCAGAGCCTGACAAGACCCAGACTCCCAGACTTTTCACCGCCCGATCCACAGTCCCTGCAAAGAAGGGACCCGTGGAGGCACCGAGAGACGTGGGACCGGACCTCTGGAAAGACCCCCGAGAAGCTGACTGCGCAGCATCAGAGGCACCCTCGACGCTGTGCTTTGGGGTTTGAAAAGCCCTAACCTCGAGCAGCCCTTGCACTGAAGATCAGCCCCCCAGCATCTCCACGATCTGCGTGGGGCCCTTTTGCATCGTGCCACTCGACGCGCCATCCCGGCCACTTGCCACGTGGCTAGCGGCCATCTTGGCGACGAAACCTTCAACTTACACTATGAGTCTGGTTGCTCCAGACTTGCCCTCGCTCCTGTAAAAAGGAGCACCTGCTCTGACCTTGCTGGTCCGAGTAACAAGCCTTTTTTGATTCCTGCCTGGCTTGCATTAGCCAAGGTCTGTTTGCTCCAATCAAGTTGCCGACACCGCCAACAGCGAGAAACCTGCGTGGGACAGCTCGTGACCAACTCCTGGACGTCTTTGACACCTCGTGTCCACGTGGCTGCAGAGAGAAGCTACACCTCGACGCCTGTTTGCACCCGACATTGCCTGGTTCCAATCTGGTTCCACGGTAGTCACTGGCTAGTGACTTTGAACATTGTCCCCTCTGCTTTCAGGTCTTCACCTCTTCAGATCCACCCTTGGATCCACCGGAACTCTTCACATCGAGCCGCCTGCAGCATCTTCAGCTCCAAGCACCATCGACCTGCGTGACGAAACCCGACACTACTTCGACCCTATGCACCCGCTTCCTGTGGGTGAGGTAACTCAGCTCCGCCGGTGTTCCCACACTGGTGTGATGTATTCCTATAGGTTCTGTATCGATCCCCCTATTCCTGACCCTATTATGGTTAACGAGTTAACTAGCAGCCATCCCATGATGCAGAAACCGTTATCTGATTACGCCAGACCACGGCACAGGAGCGCGTTATCTGATTAGGTCATAACGCTTGCCATCTAATTAGGCAAGCAATATTCCTCCAGCCCCTGATAAGGCATACGGAGTTCTCAAAACAAATCAAACCTATGACAACCTGGGAAAAACCCTGCGGCCATTGTTTTGATTTCACCGAGAACTTCAGTAAAAGAATGCGCTAACGACCAGCTCGTATGACATCCTTATTGACGTATCTATGTCCATCCTTACGTCAATCTCGGCACCTTACAGGTATAAATATTACCGATATTGCCTTAAGCAAACACACGCGGTGGTGACGAGATCGGAGCAGCGAGACTTCCCGAAGCCCAGCAGAGAGCGAAGCCCACTAGCTGCCCCGCCTTCCTGACGCGCTGAGAACGAGACGCTGCCTTTCTCCTGCCGAGAAATCCAGCTCCGGCGCTTCCGAGCAGCCCTTGCAGGCAGCCTGGAATATCGAGACCAAAGATGAGAGATACCATCCCTCAATCATCCTAGATTCAAGGTACGGAACTGAATAACCCCTTGCAGAGAATTCTTGAATCAGTCACTTGGCAAAACAAACTTAACTTAAACTACTACTTTCTATCCCCGCCCACGTATTAGGCTTAGGTCAGGTACACCGGGGTAGGCGTGGTTAGAAGCACCAGTTGAGTACGATTAGTCAAATGTTTATATGTATGTATCTATTCTGTCCATTTTAAATAACGTATGGCTTAGAAACCATATCAATGTTTTTACAGTATTATTTTATACTTCTGCTTTTATTGTATGCACTTTACTTAACCATAAGTATTGCAATAATATCGATTCATTTCTCTTGTACGAGAAAAGAGACTGATCAATAAATAACATCTTTTATTGAACACGCCCGTCTCTTCCTTTTCTCTACAATCTGGTGAAACTAAGAATGCACGTACTGACTGAGTAAAATACGTTGTCTTTTGTTTTCACACGACTCTAGAGATACACTCTTGATTAGGGGAGAGCAAAGTTGTCATGTTCTATGGTTGTCAGAAACTAAATCCCTTCTTGTCTATCCAGGGAGGTTCAACTCCTCCTTGTCTATTCGAGAAAGTTTCTAGTGAACTCTGAGCTAGCTGGCAAACCCAAAACTTTAAGTCTAATATCGACAGTAGAAGACCTAGTTAACGTCTGGTCTAGGTCTATACTATTGGAGGTATTATTCCAATGCGCAGAGCCTATTGGGATAATAGGAACTACACTACATGGCGCCCAACGTGTTTGGATAGGCGATAAAACTAACGCAAGACTTTAGAGTAACTCAGTCGTGCTTTTTCACTCAGACCCCTTTTTCCCATAATACTCCAAAGACATCTGGAGTGGGTGAGAGGTAAAATCCGCCAAACCTCGCAGGAGGGAACTCCTATGTATGGTTCTTGGTTCAATCAACGTTGAAGGATACACTGTTTCAAAATATTGTGCATCTCATCTTTGTTTCCACAAGAAACATGATCTGCAAACAAACAGAATAACCATCCTGACAGTAAAATGCCAGACAGTGATGATGAAAGAGAGAGAGCTAGAGTAGCAGCTGAAGTAATAGCAGCTGATAATACTATGCAAGAAGCAGACCCGGATATAATACTCATCCCGGTCAACATAAGAAGATCTATAACGTTAAAACTTATAGACAATGGACTGACACCAAGAGGTGGTACAGTCATATTCGTAATTGAGGCACACGAATATCGGCAGACAGAGGTATTCTATTCATGGATAAACTTTCCAGCAGCAAATGCTGTAACAAAGGAGTTCCACTGTTATAAAATAGAGGAACCTCCGGATATCTACACTCCTTTCGAGGAAGTGGAAGTACCACTCAAATTCCAAGAGCATCTGCTCTTGTTTAATGGCGCCCTAAAACATAATAATCACATCACCAGGCTCGGTCCACTAGGTAGACCAGGAGCAACGTGGCCGGTCCTAGCCGGATACACACCACATCCAGACATCGAAAGAATGTCTGCAGCAGATGTTTTAGTACAACTAAAACAATTAATTAAAATATATAGACAACTAGTCCAATATGTAATGCGGACTTCAACCATCCAACCTGTAGTTAAAATCCCACAGCTGACCCCTCATCAGGGGAACACAAATAAAATTACACCACAGAACATACAGTCCTGCCTAGGTAAAGTACCAGCTAAACGGGAACAAATACCATTCTGGTTAGCACAAAAAATCACCCAAATAGAGGCGGTGTTTCCAGACACCACCCCTGTGGATAAACACAGGATTCTGACTATCTGTCTTCCAATGGGAATCGCACCACACGTGGAGGACTGTGACACTTGGGGTACAGTCTTTGCTTCCATTTACACAAAAACACACGGAGTTCCATCCATGTCAGTAATACCAGATGTGCTAAAACAAATTCAAGACGAATACGGTCCAGAACCCGCTTTAACTCTTGGTATGAAATTACTAAAAGACTTCAAGCAGGTCTCGGCAATATTACTAGCCAACATAAAAGGAGAAGCAGCGAATGTGGCGATCCGCCAGAGGCTAAAAGAGACAGATATAGCAGACCAACCAGCTGAAATTGCCAGAATTATAGAAAAATCCTATGAAGAACTAGGTAGAGATAGTTTGGGTGGAATACCAGTAAAGCCCCAACTAATTGAAAGTCCTGAAAAAATATTTATTAAAAATAATCTAAACAGTCAAAAGAAGAACTGGGATGGAAACAAACAATCCAATCCAAAAGAAAAGAGATTCCAGTCCAGAGGAAGGTCTCCTCGGCGGAGAGAAAGATCTCCGGGCCAAGGACCCAAGTCTCCCCAAAGGGAGCCCTCTGTGAAAAAATACAACCTTAGAAATAGGGATAACATAAAGAAACCTGATAGATATCAAGATTTTGATACACGTCCCTCTCAATCTTTTCAGACTTCCTCGCAGAAATCGGAAAGAAGAGGACGATCGGAACCCAGGGAAGGGCACGTCAAGTCCAAAGACAAGGAACCTGCTCATCCAAATAAAAAATTACAGTTTCCAAAAAAGAAGGTAGCCAGTATTAAAGTATTCAACAATGCCGAGAATACTGAGGACACAGCTGAAAAACGGAGAGTGGGCTCAGACAATGCTAGACAGCGCAGCAGAAGTGAGCATAGCACGCAAAGTCCTTATGAATCATCTGGAGACAGTGGACACGAATGAATACATTCAGGTGGAAACTGCAGACACCAGAGTTAGCAAACCTCACAAAATATATGAAATAACTTTACGTATAGAAGGGGATAAGACTAGAAAAATAAGGGGCCTTTTTTGGGATAATCTCTCCAAGGGCTATGACATCCTTCTAGCTGAAAAAGATTGGCCACCAGAGTTCGTCAGGGAGTGCCCACATGGCGAAGAAATAATTATGCCTGCCTTCTCAAATCATATTCCAATTCATAAAAAATATACACTTGCAAGAAAGTGGGCAGTAGCTCAAGCTCCTGCTTTATATAAAAATCATGTAGGATGGGATGAGGACTCTCCTCCTCACAAAATCCAGTTAAAATCACAACCTACTGCACAAAGGCAGTATCCAATCAAGCAAGAAGCTAAAAAACAGGTAAAAGAAATTCTAGATCAACTAGAATACCAGGGGGTGATTGAAACTTGCACCTCACAAATGAACAACCCTTTGTTTCCTGTCTCCAAACCAGACAATTCATATCGTCTAGTTTTGGATTACAGACACCTTAACTCATGTTGCAAAACTTTTGCAGTGCAAAACTCACATAGTGCTGCACTAATGAATAACATAGTGCGCAAAAAATATAAAACAACATTAGACATCTCTAATGGATTCTTTTGTCAAAATATAGCACCAGAGAGCAGATACTTATCAGCGTTCTCAATAAATGGCGCTCAAAAAGAATTCTGTTGGTTACCCCAGGGGTACAAGAACAGCCCAGGAGTATTCTCAGCGAGGGTAACAGAGTTACTACAAACATATGACGACGAAGCATTATCGTATGTCGACGACATATACCTAACAGATGATGACTTGGATACTCACTTGAAGAGAGTGAACACCATAATACTTGGGTTCGCAGCAGAGGGTTACAAATTCAACTTTAAAAAATCTAGAATTGCCCATCTAACAGTCCTGTTCTTAGGATATGAATTATCAAGTGAAGGCAAAAGCCTGGCTGACAATTTCCTAGAGAAATGTGCCGTACTCCAAGCACCTAGAACACTAAAAAACCTACAGTCAATTCTAGGCTTCCTAAATTTCGGAAGAACATACATTGCAAATTACGCAGAAAGGGTCAAACCCCTTTATGATCTAATAAAACCAGATTTAAAAAAATCAAATTGGACTCAAAAACACACAGAAATTCTGAGATCCTTACAAACAGATATGTTAATTAAAACAAAATTAGAAACACGTGATAACACACGCAACCTTGTGATTCGAGTCATCCCAGGAAGATGCGGATTCACATACCTGACCTCTAATGAGGGAGAAAAGGTACCAATTGCATTCAAATCACACTTGTACACTAAAGCTGAAATGAAATTTGCCCAACGGAAAAAATTCTTACTGCAACACAGACAGCTATAGCAAAAGAACGAGCCCTTTCACAAGGTAAACGAATAATCATCGTGACACCGATACCAGCTCTAGAGGCTGTAACAAAAGCAAGCATACCGAATGCTAAAGCGCTTCATCCGAGATGGATACAATGGGCTAATTCTCTTGCTGCAACAGACGTAGCATACGAATTTGATCCTAACTTAAAAACACAAGAGTTTCTCCAATACGAATTCGAATGTCCGCCGCCGACCGAAATTCTGCCTCTAGAACATTACGGCTGTATAATATATACAGACGGATCAGCACAACCCGCAGTAGGAGGTAAACAAGCTTACAGTGCTGCGTGTGCGATTGTAAAAGGTCGCTGGCACGATGGGAAATTCAAACCAGCGGTCACTAAAACACAATCTCTAGGAGATTGTACAGCTCAGCGAGCAGAACTACTAGCATTCAAGATGGCGCTTGAAAATACCGATCGAGAATTCCCCACACTCATAGTGTGTGATTCGTATTATTGCGTTCAGTCTTACAATGAATACTTACAGATCTGGCTTCAGAATGGTTTTAAGGATGCAAAAGGAGGCACAATCAAGCATAAAATGCTTTGGGAACAAGTAGTTCTTTTACAAAAGGAACTACCAAAGACTCACGTGATACATACACTGAGTCATCAACGTGATGGCGTTCACGTTGCAGGGAATTCATTGGCTGATGAGGCCGCGAAGGCAGCTGTGCAAACGGCTTCCGTAGCTGCCATCACTCGGTCAAAAACAAAAATAGACAGCGATATATTACAAGCTGTCAGTGCTACAGTAAAAGATGCGATAGAAACACTCCCGAAAGGCTTTCCAGTAAAGTACTCATACATAACTGATGCAAATAATGTTCCATTTGCTCGAATCCCTGGAGTGGGGGATAGAGTAATTCCAAACATGGAACATAGGTTAGGACTCATCATAGCGGCACACGAAGGACTTGCTTCTGTACATGCTGGCGTCTCAGCCACAGTATCGTTATTAAAACAGAGATACTGGTGGCCACAAATGAGAAGACAAACCAGGAACTATGTTCTAGAATGTGAAATATGTCAAAAAATGAAAGTATCAACAGTGAGACGACCAGCACAGACGCCCCTTCTAATCTCGGATAAACCATTAGCCTGTGTTTACCTGGACCACTGTGGTCCCTTACAAAGGGATGGTAACTTTAAATATATCTTGGTCGCAGAGGATTTATGCACGAGATTCATATGGATGTGGCCCCAGCGAACGGCTGACGCCAGAACTGTTATAAAAGATTTGCGAGTCTTTATCGGCACATACGCAATTGGCATGCTGCATTCGGACCAGGGTCCTGCTTTTAGCTCTAGAGCTTATAAGGAGGCCATGGCCAGCATGGGCGTTGCATTGCGGTATTCTTGTCCATTTCATCCCGAGGGAAACGGAATTGTTGAAAGAAAAAACCGTGACATAAAGCAATCTATAACAGCAAAGGTATTAGGTTCGGGAGCTGGGTGGGTCAAACATCTAATAAGTGTCCAACGTAGTCTAAACAACTTGCCAAGAAATTCTCTGAGGGGATTCAGTCCGTACGAATTACTGTTTGGAACTAGGATGCTAGTCTTGGATCTTGACAGTCAGACTTCAGTGGTAAAAGAAAAAAGCTTTGATATCAAAGATCGTTTGGCTATTTTACAGGACTTAAACGAAACAAGGAAAGACCTGAGCAACATAAAGTTGAAACAGCAGCCAACAACCACTGAAGAACCACCACCTGTCCCAGCAAGACCTGTCTGGATTCCAAAAATCGGGGATCTAGTCAGAGAAAAGATCGCGGTAAAGAAGGAATTTGGGCCTTCTTACAGAAAAGCAGTTCCTGTCTTGTCCATCAACGGGACAAGATCAGTTGTACTACCGCCGCTTGCTGGTAAAAAGGAGAACTGAGTTGTATCCATCGACCTGGTAAAACCACAATCATGTGGCCGATAACAAACAGTAGGCCAAGTGGACTCCCGATAAGTAGTAGAACACCGAGGTTTGCTACAAGTACAGAGGTGCTAACTAAAAGGCTAATCACATTCGAAACGCCTACAGAACAACAACAAGGACTATGCAACAATGCAATGGAACTCACACCTCTGAAAACCCAAATAAAAACATTTAGTAGAGACACACCAACCTACAATGAAGTAACAAATGAATATGCTGAAGCTGCAAGAAACAGTAATCCTGAAGCAATTGGAACAATAGACAGAACGGCATCCGGCTACTTCATCAACTTTGAAGATTCTTCTGAAAATCTAAGTGAATCAAAGACACAGCCATCAACAAAAACTTTTAAAGATAAAGCTAAGGAAATATGGAAACAGCTGAAAGAAACCTATCTGATTTCTCCATGGATTGAATTTTGGGTGTCCTTTGGTGTATTTATCCTGATACTTTGGCTCATCATGATACTATGTTTGGGACGCTTCATTGAGGGAAAATATGCTAAAATGGACACTGCAAGCCAGAAAATCAACTTGATCCTCAAGCCACACACGTCTTCACACGTCAAGAAAAGAGAACTTTCTTCAGTCAATTTCACAGCCAATCCTATACCGGGTGGGGTAGCATGGGACAATACTGACTATGAAATTTATGGTCCGGTAGAGATCCTCAAATATCCACACCAAATCAAGATCTCGTTGAGTGACTTTGTAAAACCAAACTCATTTGCTGATGATTGGGACTTTGAAAGTATTAATTACATGATGTCTGATCTAGTGATGTCTGCTAAATTTACCAAACATGATTATTTGCAGGGTTCGTCTAATTATGATAGTATGTACTGCTACAACCACTATGGTAACCATTTTTTACATAAATCAGCACAACCTAGAAATGTTTTAAATTATAATCAATGGGAACATTGTGCAACCCCTCCAAAAGGAAGCTCAAGAACCTTTTATGACAAATATTCATACTTTTCAGGGTTCAACACAAGTAATGCTGAAACATTTTATTTCAAATTGTCAAATAAGACAGGAACAAAAACCATGCTTACAAACACGAAATTGATATATTCGGACTCATTTTTTGAACGAATGAATACATTTGGTTTTGATTATTGGGACAAAAATGTTGAAGTGAAAAGTGTTTGGGGTACAAAAGAATGGCAAGTACAAGGTATAGAATCATTGTTTAGAGCCTGCATGATCCCAGAACAAATTATATTCTTGAATGAAACTATTCAACAAACTACCTGTCTTGGATTAGTCAAAATCAAAGACTTAAATAAACCGTCTATTCCAAAACCAACAATGAACAGCAATAACTCTGCAGATGAAGAAATAGACGTAAACTATGTATTAAACCAAAACAGAACAAATCCTGATTGGAAACAATGGTTGATCTGGCCCACAGATACTAATAACTGTCAAGACAGATTCCTGAACAAAACACAGGGGTTCAAATTGACCAGGCCAGACCCTAGATATTCCCAAAGACAACACCCAGGGATAATCACCACCTACAGTGTGGGCAAACTCTGCCTTCAATGGCTAAAAACTTCCACACTGACAGAAATTAAGCAAAACCTAACTTTACTTACTGATGGTGCTGACTTGCATGATTTCATTATGGGACCACGCAAACAGCGTCAAAAACGCTTCATAGCAGCCTCTATATATGCAGCTTACAACGAGGCCTGGAAGATAACTCAAATTGAGACAGCAGAAAGTATACGGGAAATTGACCGTATTAATTTGGAAAAATCGCTTTCTGTAGTGGACAATGGGTTAATGACTCTGTCCTCCAGAATCTTTTCATTGGACAGCATTGTGTCATCAGCAATCGACATAATATCGCAAGACTTACTGTTGTTACAACACGGTCAGTCTCAATTGCGTTCTATTGTACAGCTTGGCTGGACGTTACAAAATCTGCGTTCAGGCTATGTGCCTTGGCGTTTAATCAACACAACGTCACTATTCCATATCTTTAACCTTACTGATAAACAGATCAGTATGGCACAGAAGGGTGCTGATTATACAATCCTGAGCATTGAGAAACTCGAGAGATTACCATTGACAATGTCAGAACGACCTGTCATTGAATGGATAATACATGGGATAATTAATATTCCGATATCTACTTTCAGGTTTCAATACTGCCAAAAATATATACAGGCTGGCATGTACGAAAAATTGGGAAAAGGGTACATTAAGACAACATGGAACTTGCCCTATTCACATGCATGTGTCAGTAATAAAGGACAGAAAGTGTTTCTTAGTGGCAATAATTGTGCGATGTCACTAAGCGGTACACTTCTGTGTAATGGAATTAGTTTGCATGGAGCCTGTGAAGGGAACTCAAATAACCTTTCATGTCACCAGCTAGGCACACCTGCAACAGAGATAGAACCATTCTTTAAAAGACTCTATAACGGGAGTTACATTCTAATTGTGGATCGCAGATGCTGTAGTCTACTGCCCGGGGTTCCTTATCTCGTTAGTACGACTGCGAAGGTCATGTGCTGTGGACGCTTATTGTTCCCCAGCTCATTTCCAGACAGGGAGGCAAGGGCATGGCCTAACTTGAAAATTACTTCTATTCGAGTTGATACTTTAAGCAGAATGAAAACAGTGCTTCTTCAGGCGCCGACCAGGCTCACGTCATCAAAAGAAACGTATGATCTCCTATTCGCAAGGACGACTGCAGAGATTCACTCATTGTTATCAACTAATTCCCCCATACACTTCGCAGAAATCCTGAATGAAATCTTAAATATTTCTGATACCAGTGGAGTCTCAAATGTATTTAAGACAGTATTTTCGATGGCATTAACACCATTCAAAGCCATACTGGGTATTTTTCCAGACTTCGTCCATTCGATTTTTGGAGGAGTTCCCCTCATTTTGGGACTAATTGCAGGAATCCTATTCTTAGTCCTTATATGTCGTTATGGCAAACCATGTCACAGACAAAACACCTGCGACAAGGGAAGAAACAATCCGAGCCATTGGATACCGGGACCGGATATCAAAAATCCTGGGACTAACCCGGCTTAGAGACCTGAACATGACTTGGTTTCTTTCATTTCGGCCGATATGGCAAAGATGTGTTTTAGCTGTATTAAGGTGCATGCTGTGCGGAGAAGAATGCGTGTTGGACACCTGTCTGACGCTACAATCTTATGCGCCAATGGATGCAGAAACACTGTTGGGTCCGGTAAAGGCTCATGCATTGTGCTGCCCTCAACGGCTGCCAATCCTGATGACGGCATTCGTGGAAACTTCACCACTACGATTAAGGGATAGTGAAGATCAAGATGAAAGCAGCATCGATCAGGTACAACCTTCTGTCAGCAATACTAATCAAAACGTCAATGGAGACAATCATGCACATGAATGCATGGTTACATCCTTTTCCGAGTTAGTGGAACTCTCACAGGAAGCTGTTGACAGCTTTTTCAGCAGTCTCAACGATATGATGTTCTCACCAGAGCAGAAATAATGACTCTTGAACAAGCTAGCACACGGCGTTCCCGACACCTTGAATTTGGCCTTCCACTTTAATAATAAAGTAGCAAGATCGACTTTTCCTCCAGTTCACAGACAGCAATTTTTTAGCAGCCCCAAAATATTTTTGTTAAATTTTACGGGACACTTTTCTTCTGCTTAAAGTAAGAACTATTCTTAGAGAACTAATTTCTATTTTTAGAAACTTCATAGACATTAGCTGCCCGCTGGTATGTTTATAAATATTTTTGAACTGTGATGAAGTGGTCTCGAACTTTTCTTCTGTATTAAGAGCCATTTCATATGTAATTCTAATATTCAATTACTAATAATGTATACATATGCGTGATTATTTTAGCATTATTCTACTGCTTGAGTGTATATAGTACATATGACTATTTTTTTCCCGTATGTTACATAATTTCAAAATGCATTATGTGTATTTTGGGGTGGTAAGGTATACACGATACTCTACAGTATGTTTTACTATGCCTAGATTCGTAAATATGGCCATAGTTAGCGTGGAGTGGGTGTGATGTATTCCTATAGGTTCTGTATCGATCCCCCTATTCCTGACCCTATTCTGGTTAACGAGTTAACTAGCAGCCATCCCATGATGCAGAAACCGTTATCTGATTACGCCAGACCACGGCACAGGAGCGCGTTATCTGATTAGGTCATAACGCTTGCCATCTAATTAGGCAAGCAATATTCCTCCAGCCCCTGATAAGGCATACGGAGTTCTCAAAACAAATCAAACCTATGACAACCTGGGAAAAACCCTGCGGCCATTGTTTTGATTTCACCGAGAACTTCAGTAAAAGAATGCGCTAACGACCAGCTCGTATGACATCCTTATTGACGTATCTATGTCCATCCTTACGTCAATCTCGGCACCTTACAGGTATAAATATTACCGATATTGCCTTAAGCAAACACACGCGGTGGTGACGAGATCGGAGCAGCGAGACTTCCCGAAGCCCAGCAGAGAGCGAAGCCCACTAGCTGCCCCGCCTTCCTGACACGCTGAGAACGAGACGCTGCCTTTCTCCTGCCGAGAAATCCAGCTCCGGCGCTTCCGAGCAGCCCTTGCAGGCAGCCTGGAATATCGAGACCAAAGATGAGAGATACCATCCCTCAATCATCCTAGATTCAAGGTACGGAACTGAATAACCCCTTGCAGAGAATTCTTGAATCAGTCACTTGGCAAAACAAACTTAACTTAAACTACTACTTTCTATCCCCGCCCACGTATTAGGCTTAGGTCAGGTACACCGGGGTAGGCGTGGTTAGAAGCACCAGTTGAGTACGATTAGTCAAATGTTTATATGTATGTATCTATTCTGTCCATTTTAAATAACGTATGGCTTAGAAACCATATCAATGTTTTTACAGTATTATTTTATACTTCTGCTTTTATTGTATGCACTTTACTTAACCATAAGTATTGCAATAATATCGATTCATTTCTCTGTACGAGAAAAGAGACTGATCAATAAATAACATCTTTTATTGAACACGCCCGTCTCTTCCTTTTCTCTACAATCTGGTGAAACTAAGAATGCACGTACTGACTGAGTAAAATAAGTTGTCTTTTGTTTTCACACGACTCTAGAGATACACTCTTGATTAGGGGAGAGCAAAGTTGTCATGTTCTATGGTTGTCAGAAACTAAATCCCTTCTTGTCTATCCAGGGAGGTTCAACTCCTCCTTGTCTATTCGAGAAAGTTTCTAGTGAACTCTGAGCTAGCTGGCAAACCCAAAACTTTAAGTCTAATATCGACAGTAGAAGACCTAGTTAACGTCTGGTCTAGGTCTATACTATTGGAGGTATTATTCCAATGCGCAGAGCCTATTGGGATAATAGGAACTACACTACACTGGTACACACCTCTAGGGCGTGTGTCTAAAGTTTCATCCTTCTAGGTCACTCGGAAGGTTCCTTTTTAACTAACTTTGTAACTTTTACGCACCATTGACATTGCATTGGTAAAGCGTGCACTTTCCGCACTGCACCCGAGTCCCGCGGGCCTTTCCCGACTTCTTCACTGCTAGTCCCGAACAGCTCCAGCGATTCCCCAGGCCCTAGGCCTCTTCACTTTCCCCATAGTGGTTCTTATACCACTATTTTAGTATATGGTTTAGGTGGCCCCTAGGGCTCATCCATAATTGTGCAACTTTTGTGTATTTAAACTGTGTTTTGTTTTAACTCATTTGCTTCTGTGCTCATAAAGAGTATCAGGGATATTTGTAGTAATAAATCTATATATATTTTCAATATATATCTGTGTGGTGTCCTTTCATTTGGTATTCAAGGGATTGTGTATGGTAAAACAGCTTGCTTCACATGCCTTTACAGAGTTTAGCCTAAGACTGCTTAGTCCATGCTACCCCTAGGATAGCTTGTCTATAAGGTTGACTTTACAACCTGCACCATAAGGGTTGCTTGGCATGGTACAAGGTGATCACTAGAACTAGTGAGCATCATATACCAGGCCAACTTCTCACATTGGTGAGCAGCGGATTGGGATTTGAGCTTGCTGTTGTTTTACCATTACAATCTTTGAAAATATCATTTGAAAGATCATACAGGTACCTGATAGGTACACTAAAACAAGACTAGATATACTTAAGTTCTACTGAACTTAGTTGTTGTAGAGGATAGGGAGTAGCACACCCTGACTACAAGTACTAGATAGGTTTTGTAGGAAAACACAAGTGTAGGTAGATTGCAACACATCCACCACACTAGAGCAATGTCTGGAGCAGAGGGATCCACTGGAACCACCTCTGTTGAGAGTGACCCTCCAAGGGCACCATCCAAATTTGCTATCTTTCCATTTAAGGAACTGAGGCAACTGTGTTCCATGAGAGGAATCAAAACAGGTCCTACTCCTACAGCAGGACACCTCAGAGAGCTGTTAGACCAGTCTGAAGCTCTAAAAAGCTCCAAACCAGGCCCCTCAGGGACTGGAGATGGAGGCTCTCCCACTGAAGATGATAACCCTGATGCCCCTGCCCCTGTCATCCAGATAGATGAGGAAGACCAGACCCCTGGGAATTCTCAGCCTGAGGAAGAAGAAGAGGGGGAGGAGGGAGAAGAAAGTGATTCTGATGATGGTAGAAATAGCCAGGTGTTAGTCAGCAGGCTTAACCAGGCTAACCTAAGCTTATTTGGGACTGAAGGTGGGTCCAACCCATTCAGACCCCCAAATGGACTTAACCAGGAGCATAGGAGGAGGAGGAATCACTCAGGTGAGTCTAATACTTCCCATGTTTCTAGAGGTTCTCATGGCAACTCCAGAAGGGAGTTGACTAGCCCTCAGAGAAGGGAACATGAGGCCAAAATGAGAGAGGCTGAACTTAGGATCCAGAGGCAAGAGTTAGAAGTTGCCCTGGCCAAAGAGAAACTTGCTAGAGCAAGGCAACCTAGAGAGAGTGGATTAGAATCCACTGGTGGCAGCACTATCCCTAAGGATAAAGACAGGTCTTATGACAATAGAAACCTGAGTAAGATTGTGCCCTCCTACAAAGTTGGGGATGATATCCACAAATGGATGACTGCACTTGAGAGAGCTTGCAAAGTACAGCAGGTCCCTCAGGAGCAGTGGGCAGCAATCCTGTGGCTCTCCTTTGAAGGTAGAGGCAGAGACAGACTCCTCACAGTTAGTGATGGGGATTCTAGAAACTACCTGGTCCTGAAGAGTGCTCTGATTGATGGGTTAGGCTTAACCACTGAACAGTACAGGTTAATGTTCAGAGACACCCAGAAGACACAGACTCAGGACTGGTCTGAATTTGTTGAATGTGCCACTAAGGCTCTGGAGGGCTGGTTGCTGGGAAGTAAGGTTACTGACTATACAGGATTGTATAATTTAATTATGAGAGAGCAAATCTTAAGTAATTGTCAAAATCAGCTTCTACATCAGCACCTGGTTGACTCTGATCTGACCTCCCCACAAAAATTTTGTAGGAGGGCAGACAAATGGGTCAGAACCAGGATCAGGCCTAAGAACCAGGCTGGTGACCAAAAGAAAGAGACTACCAAGCCTCAAGAGAAGGGTGGGGATAAAAGTAAGGAAAAGACTTCCCCAGGGCCCCAAAACTCCAAGGATGGGGGTGGGTCCCAAGACACTTCTTCAACCCAGAAAAAGCCTTATTGTCATGTCTGTAAACAGGTTGGGCATTACAAAACAGACAGCTGTTGTCCCAAGAATGGCAATAAAGAGAATATACCTCCAAAGCCAGCTCCAACACCTCCTGTTACTGTCAGCAGTAATCCCACAGGAAGTGGGAGCACACCCAGGAATCTGGGTGGGTTTACTTTTGGAGGACAGGTGGATTCTGGCCTAACCAGGTCCCCTACCTCAGATACTCTTGTCTATGAGACTGGCATGGGGTTTGCCAATTTCACTGCTTGCCCAAACACTTTGAGCAAGTATAGACAGGAGCCCCTCATCAATGGCTTGAAAGTTGAGGCCTTTAGAGACACAGGGGCTAGCATCACCATGTTGGCTGAATGTCTAGTCCCCTCAAGGCAACTTTTACCTGATGCCACATATCAGGTGACCAACATTGATGGAATAGAAACCAATCACCCCATGGCAGTAGTAAATCTTAGCTGGGGAGGTGTCACTGGCCCAAAGAGAGTGGCAGTGTCATCAAACTTGCCTGTAGATTGTCTACTGGGGAATGATTTAGAAATCTCAGCCTGGGCTGAGGTGGAACAAGAAACCCATTCTAAAATGGTAAATCTCCATGGAAAGGTTAGTGGGACCGTGATGGCTACAGCCCCAATCCAAGATGTCCTTCCTGAAAAGGTTGGTAGGGCTGAGCAAACCTCAGCCCCATCTTTAGCTAACTTCCCTCCTGAAGAGATTAGCAGGGCTGTGATGGTAACAGCCCATACCCAAACTGAGTCTCCTCCTGAAAAGGTTGGTGGGGCTGTGATGGCCACAGCCCAAACTCAAACTGATACATGTGTTGTGAAGCCTGAAAAGATGGATCACTCCACACAAACAGAGAGCATTGAGGAGGAAGAGAAATCTCCCTCCCACCAGACTTTAGGAAAGGATCAGCCTCCTCAGGGAACTGATCTTACCCCTGATGAAGGAACTGTCCCAGAGGTTGTTAGGCCTGGCCTGACAGAGCCTCTGATGACAGTGGACCCTTCTCAGGTGGGACCCAGTCTGGAGCAGGTATCCTGCCCCTCTCTACCTTGCCTTACTCAGCCCAGGGCTGCAGAGGACAAGAAGGACAGTGAGCCCCAAAGGGCCCCCTGTCAAATAAAGCACCCCCATCAACAGATTAGGGGCACCGAAACTAGTAGCCCTAGTGAGGTGAAAACTTTAAAAACTCCTGAGGGAGCCCCCTTAAAAGTAGTTAGGGACCTCCCACAGATGGATTCTGTTGGGCACAGCCAAACCTGGGACCCCAAGGCCCCAAACCTGACCTGTCCCTCCAGTAAGCCAACAAGAGGGACCCAGCCTCCAGCTTTAGGTAGCCAGAGGTTGACCCTGAGAGCACAGTGCAACTCAGTCAAAGAAAGAAAGGCACACATGGTGGAGAGTGATTGGAGGAAGCTGAGTCCTACAGAGGAATCTCACTTCAGTACTCCATCCCAACACCAGCCTTTAACTTTGCAAAGACACACCACAGGTAGAGATTCCCTATGGTGGAGACTCTCAGATACCCTTAGGGTGAGGGATTGCTTAGTGGACCATGAGACAGGGGGTAACCAAGCCAGAGCTGGTACTTCCTTATATGGCCACTTAGGCAATATAGGCTTACCTGGTCAAGGATAGCCTTATCTCCTTTCGTTTGGGGGGGGGGGTTATGTAGGAAGGTGGATATCTGACTATGGTTACCCCCAAACTTTTTGCCTGGTGTTTAGCTGGTTTTTGACATAGTTGGCCTGGGATCCTGCTATTCAGGGCCCCAGGCTAATTGCTCTCTCCTTAAAATGGACTCCATGTACCTTTGGTACATACACAATTGGAATTGGCTCACCTTATTGGCCCCTGTAACAGTGTACCCAGGTACCCAGGGCATAGGTGCTTCCAAGGCCTACCAGGGGCTGCAGCATGTATTGTGCCACCCCTGGCCTGGCCTCCATATTTGACACAACTGGCTGATCACTCAGCTGGGGTAAGTCGGTGTAACCACCCCATACTTAGGTGTAGTATGCCTATACCTAACCTAAAATGGACACATATGTTCCTATCAGTCACTCCTATGGAAGGCCTCATCAATCCTGGAGGCAGAGTGCTTGGAAATATGTGAGATGGTGCTCTGGCATGAGCTGAGCCTGTCTGCAGCTTTCGGAACCATGTCCTTTAGCTGTTTCATGATATTGCCATACCATATACTCTTAAGTGCATTATGAACCTCGCGGTTAAATGCTATCTTGGGTTTGGTTTTATCAAAACATGTCGAGTAAGGTGTCATACGAATTGGAATACTACCCCCTCGCCAGTTCTGGCGACGGGGGTAGCATTCCACCCTTCTAGAGGGACACGACATGTACCTAGCCTGAACCCCGGTTATAGTTAAACAGAGCCTTAGCATCCCAAAATGGATGCTGCCACCACAGACACAAGTCTGACCTCCTGCTGCTGGGAGTCCTTCCAGCGAGGGCAGCTTGGACAAAGGGTTTCCTGCCTTGGGAGGTGCTAGCACCACTCCAGACAGGATTTTGTGTATTGGGTAGGACAGGGCTGAATAGAATCAGACATGCCTGGGGCACACAAGGTGTCCCTGTGCATAGGCCAGTTCAAACCGGTGCTGGGGCTTTCCAGCCCCAGTCCTGGCGCGAAACTGGACAAAGGAAAGAGGGTGTAACCACCCCCCTTCCTGGTTCCACCCAGAGGAGGGACCTAGTAGGTGATCCGGCCCCCCAGATTCGAATAAGAGTGGGAGCTGTGTCCTGAGACTTCAGATCATCCTGAATCAACTTGAAATACAGAAGAAGACTGGACTTCGACATTCTGCTGCACAGAAGACGGAAGAGAATCTCCCTTGTGGCCAAGGAGTGACCACCCTGTGAACACAGGCACCAACCAGCAACTCAACGTCTGCTTTGCCGCCGCCTCCCGCCGGAGCCCGAGCCCAGAGCCTGACAAGACCCAGACTCCCAGACTTCTCACCGCCCGATCCACAGTCCCTGCAAAGAAGGGACCCGTGGAGGCACCGAGAGATGTGGGACTGGACCTCTTGAAAGATCCCCGAGAAGCTGACTGCGCAGCTTCAGAGGCACCCTCGACGCTGTGCTTTGGGGTTTGAAAAGCCCCAACCTCGAGCAGCCCTTGCACCGAAGATCAGCCCCCCAGCATCTCCACGATCTGCGTGGGGCCCTTTTGCAGCGTGCCACTCAACGCACCATCCCGGCCACTTGCCACGTGGCTAGCGGCCATCTTGGCGACGAAACCTTCAACTTACACTACGGGTCTGGTTGCTCCAGACTTGCCCTCGCTCCTGTAAAAAGGAGCACCTGCTCTGACCTTGCTGGTCCGAGTAACAAGCCTTTTTCGATTCCTGCGTGGCTTGCATTAGCCAAGGCCTGTTTGCTCCAATCAAGTTGCCGACACCGCCAACAGCAAGAAGCCTGCATGGGACAGCTCGTGACCGACTCCTGGACGTCTTCGACCCCTCGTGTCCATGTAGCTGCAGAGAGAAGCTACACCTCGACGCCTGTTTGCACCCGACATTGCCTGGTTCCAATCTGGTTCCACGGTGGTCACTGGCTAGTGACTTTGAACATTGTCCCCTCTGCTTTCAGGTCTTCACCTCTTCAGATCCACCCTTGGATCCACCGGAACTCTTCACATCGAGCCGCCTGCAGCATCTTCAGCTCCAAGCACCATCGACCTGCGTGACGAAACCCGACACTACTTCGACCCTATGCACCCGCTTCCTGTGGGTGAGGTAACTCAGCTCCGCCGGTGTTCCCACACTGGTACACACCTCTAGGGTCTGTGTCTAAAGTTTCATCCTTCTAGGTCACTCGGAAGGTTCCTTTTTAACTAACTTTGTAACTTTTACGCACCATTGACATTGCATTGGTAAAGCGTGCACTTTCCGCACTGCACCCGAGTCCCGCAGGCCTTTCCCGACTTCTTCACTGCTAGTCCCGAACAGCTCCAGCGATTCCCCAGGCCCTAGGCCTCTTCACATTCCCCATAGTGGTTCTTATACCACTATTTTAGTATATGGTTTAGGTGGCCCCTAGGGCTCATCCATATTTGTGCAACTTTTGTGTATTTAAACTGTGTTTTGTTTTAACGCATTTGCTTCTGTGCTCATAAAGAGTATCAGGGATATTTGTAGTAATAAATCTATATATATTTTCAATATATATCTGTGTGGTGTCCTTTCATTTGGTATTCAAGGGATTGTGTATGGTAAAACAGCTTGCTTCACATGCCTTTACAGAGTTTAGCCTAAGACTGCTTAGTCCATGCTACCCCTAGGATAGCTTGTCTATAAGGTTGACTTTACAACCTGCACCATAAGGGTTGCTTGGCATGGTACAAGGTGATCACTAGAACTAGTGAGCATCATATACCAGGCCAACTTCTCACAACAGGTAATTGACAGCAGGGCTCACAAGGTCTCACTCATGGAAATTGAATACCTCGTCGCCAATGTCAATGTGTTGGTCCAAGCTGTAGTCTCTTTCTGCTTTAGAAAAGCTAACTGCATGAGTAAATGACCTGGTAAGCAGGTTTGAAAGAAGACAGAGCCCATTCCAAGCATATACTAAGGGTGCAAGTAGTCATCAACGTGGGCTAGGCTATATGTCGAAAGCTGTATATATCCAAGGATGTTCCAACCAAGCATATCTTCTTGGTCAGCAACTAATATTGAATAAGGTTATCTTCTGTACATTGCTTGAATATGTGCTGCCTTGCTGAGAATTATACCCTATATTGATTATACAGATTGCTGTCATATAGCACTGCTTTCATGTTCCTTTTTCTAGGGATGATGTTATGTACATTCTCGCCTAGTCAGTATGGACACCGCATTTTACCCACCTGTGCACCTCTGCATTAAACATAATAAAACTGAAAATAAGACTGCTAGAAAAATATTCTTCAAAAACGCCACAATCGAAGCATGTGGTCTTTCCACAGAACAAAGACTATCCTAACTTATCCAAATGACAGACGTCTTAAGACATGGGCAAAGTGAGCAATTGTCCAGGACTCCCACTTTCCAGAGATCCTCCAGTAAAGTGAATGAGACTGTCAACATTCCTGCCATAATAACGTTGCTCATTAAACCAGATTCTTTTTTCTAATTTGACAGTGAAGCATGCTTAACAGAAACGTAGGGACAGATTTGGTAAGAGTTAGCGCTGGGGCGAAGTGAGGCAAAGTGATACTAAGCAACCCAACCGCTTGCAGGGGTATTTACGTACCAGTGCAAAAAGTATTTTACACTATAAAGGTGCCCTTTCCTCGGTTCAAATAGTGCTTTGCACTGCTTTGCATTACTTTGCATCAACGGGGAGTTACTTGGGAGGACTAGTGCAAGCACGCATAGTTTTTGACTAAGCCCAATTTACTAAGACAGTCAGACTGGGCTTTCCGTAAAAAATAATGCATCCTTAAAGCAGACATTAACATGAAGAAATGTTATCATTCCTCCAACCATTCCACACAATGCATGTGTGCTGCACCATGCAGCACATCTACAATGGGCAGAGTATTTAAGAATTACAAATCCTATGCCACACAGCATGAACCCACCTCAGCATGATGGTGTAAACATTGTGTGTGTGGTGTAAAGCAGCCTGTTTGTGTGCCAGCACAGGGGTAGTGACTAGTGAGTAGCAGCAGTCCATTTTTAATAAATAATGTTCTGCGCTGCTTTCTCCCTATCGAGCAATACAGCCTAGCAACTCTGGTTGTTGGGCTCCTTTGTACTAAAATAATAATAACTCTGCCCCTTACTGTGTTTTGTCTGGCCTACCCAGCCTTAACCCTCACACTCTCAGGCAGTTGGTGGCAATTGAATTGAAACCTAATCTTTCTGTGCAATTTCTCTCTTCTTACTTCACCTCACCTCCCTACCTTAATCCTTTCTCTTCACCCCTCTTTTTCACTACTTCTCTATGTACCTTTATCATGTCTGTCTCAGCTCTCTCTATTTCATCTTTGTCTACCGCACCTTCCTCTCACATTATACCCAATATCTCACTCACATTCATCTCCCTCTATCTTGGTCTCTCATGACCTTGCCCATTTTTCTATCACTCTACATGCCTACATCTATTACTCTCTGCTTCTTCTCTCTACCTCATTCCTCTCTTTGTACGTCCCTGTTCTCTTTTCACCTCACTTCCCCAGGTCTCCCCTCCATCTCACATTACCCAATCTCTCTCTCTCTCTCTCTCTCTCTCTCTCTCTCTCTCTCTCTCTCTCTCACTCTCTCCCCCCACCCCATGTCTCTACTACCTTACCTCTCTGTTCTGTTATGCTTATTTTACAGCACACATCACATGGGAGCGTATACGGGTGCCTAAGAAGGGTAGGGCACCCCTGACTAAAGCATATTGAAAGAGTCAGTTTTTTAGCTTCTTTCAGAATTCTAAGAGGGAGCTGGTGGTTCTGATAAAGGGTGGGTGTATCTCCCGTAATTCCATGTAGGGTAATCAGAATTACCTAAGAATTCCATGAGATTGCGCAGAATTACAAGAGAAGAGTAATTCTGCATTTAGTGCTATTTCTCAGTGAAAAATTACCCCACATGTCCAAAATGAACGAGGGGATGCATGTTTGCGCTAAGAAATAGTGCTAAATGCAGCAGAACACAATTATCAAGTATATGCAGCTGCTCAAACTTGCTGAATATGCTCTTGGACTAGAATTTTTCCCCACTTTATTCCTGACATTAAGGGCTGTTTTCTTAGCTCAAAATGCACTCTTGCTTCCAAAATGGGCACGCGGGTGCATTTTTAGCTCTATGAAATAGCACTAAAACAGGGCAGAATATGATTAACAAGCACGATCAGCCACTCAAGCCTCCTAAATATGTTCTTGTTGTAGAATTTTTCCTCCAAAATTTTTAGAGCAGGCGTAATCATGTAATTATCAGTAATTCCTTGTCAAAGAGTAACACAGAATTACTGAAATGAATCTGACTACTCCGGCGTAATAGAAATTCCGCCCAGGCCTAATTCTGATGTGGAAGGGGTGGTCATTCCAAGCTTTGGGGCCAGCTTGAAAAAGGTGTGGCCCCCACCTCTGGTGGGACAGATGCAGGGGACATGGGGGAGAAGGAGGCTGGCAGAGCGGAGGCGTCTGGTCTGTCTGTGAAACTGTATGTGGCTGTTGAGGTATTCTGGGCCATGATTATGAATTGCTTTGTAGGTACGTGTGAGGGGTTTGAAGGCACGTTTGTGGATAGAGAGTCAGTGGAGGTCCTTGAGGTGTTTGGCTATGTAAGAGTTGAGAGGTACTTTGAGAGTGAGTTTAGCTGCTGCGTTCTGTTTGATTTCGGGTCTCTTGGTGAGTTGAGAGGCGATGCTGATGTAGAAGGCTTTGCCGTAGTCCAGTCTGCTGTTGATCAAGGCTTGAGTGACAGATCTTTGGGTGTCCATCCGAGCCATCTGAAGACTTTGTTCAGAAGCTTGAAGGTATGGAAGTTGGTGGATGCTTCCATGCTGATTTGGTTAGACATCAAGATTTGATTGTCAATCAGCTCCCTAGGATCCTCGCCAAGTTGGATGGGTATGATGTTGGCCCTAACTCTGAGGGTCAACAGGTGCCAAAAAACAAAGAAAGGAGTCTTTTCCAAAGAGGAGCACTTCTGTTTTATTGGCGTTAGGTTTTAAGCAGCTATTTTTCATCCAGTTCGCGACTTTGATCATGCAGCTGATGAAGTTTGCTTAGGTGTTCAAAGTGTCTTCTGAGAGGGTGAGGGGGAGCTGGATGTTGTCAGCATAAGAGATGATGCTGAGCATGTGAGCGCAGGTGATATTGGCGAGAGAGGTCATGGGGATGTTGAAAACCATAAGGCTAAGTGAGGAACCTTAAGGGATGCCACAGATGAAGGTGGAGGCTGTGGATAAGTATGGGGTTAAGGTGATTGCATGAGTGCATCCTGAGAGGAAGGTGCTAGCATATCAGAATCTCGTCACGTTTAGGTGTTGATGAGACTGGGAATTGAGACTGTCAAAAGCAGCCAAGAGGTCAAGCAGGATGAGTGCTGCTTGTCCATGATGAGGCAGATGTCGTCGATGGCAGTGATGAAGCAGCGTTAGTGATGTGGTTTGGTCTGAATCCAGATTGGGAGAGGTGCAGGAGGTGGTTGGCGCTTAGGAGGTCACTCAACCCTTTCTCTACCAGCAACAGGTACTCTAATACCATGTACTCACCTGGGCCCATAAACACACATTCACACTACCTGGTAAAAAACTGCAGGGGTCAATTGTTTGTACTTTTTATCATTCTAGATTAGTCTCTTCTTATTCTTAACTAATCTTTCACTGATCAAAAAGTTCTTTCCTCTGGTCAATGGACCAAATTAGTTGAACTAGTTTCTGGTGAAATGACATAAATATATTCTTCTTACATTTGATAAAATTACCACAAACTCAGGAAATATTTTAAATCTTTATCTAGATTAATTTCATGTGAACCACTTACAAAGTACTGTACAGTCTCACTCATAGGAAGGAAGATTCAATTAACCAATCAGTCAAACGAATATATATCATTGTCTGCAATGACGTTGCTCAGAAAGGAGAGGACAGAGAGAAAAGCACATCTGCACATACACGAAAATATAGTTACAAAGGATGGTGTGAAAACCAGCCCCCTGGCCAAGGAGCTGGGAAGGGTCCCCGTGAAGGATCGGGCGACAAAGGCTTCAGGACAGGATAGATGACCTCTCTACCACCGACACATGCGTAGTACGCCTCTCTAACACGCTCTTCCACCTCGAGATTCTTCCGCGATCTTCTTCTAAGTAAATTATTTTAAAATAAAGTTGCTCTACATTTGATTCTTCTTCGGCTTCTCTCGTCACTCCGACATCATACCGAGCTCTGCAGCATTCAGCATTGACGTCTCACTCGGGCAGCAGCCCGGTCTCATGCACTCAAACTAGCTAAGACTACCTCAATTATACCCTCCAATATATATTTATGTACCTCCCAATAATGTTTCAATATCATGAAACTCCTAACTCTGATTGGACAGGCAAGGGGGGATGATCATCACACCATGCTTATTTTCCAATTTAGTCTTTCATTCCATTCTTTAAAGATCCCACCCCTTAATTTTTATTCACAACTTTTAAGTCCCATCCGTAATCACATCACATTAGAAACAAAAGTATAAACTTATTTCCCATTCATCTTAGAGGTTCTCAAGCTAGTTCCCAGGGTATGTATACGTCTTGGCCTTGGATGACGTTCAAGAGTCACATCACTTCTTTCAGCTCGGTCATTCACACATGCATGAAGAATCAGGTGACCCACAGACTTTAGTCTCATACGAGAGGCCGAAGACACGCACTAATAAAAGAGTCAAAAAGATATATGTTAAATTTGAACATAAATGGTTTCACTGTATACCACCTATCTCTACTCTAATCCCATTCATTTATTTATGCTTTCCCTGCATTAGCATTAGTAAAATAGCGTGTTTTAGTTTCGACAAAGCAGATGCTGAGCATGTGAGCTTTCAGTCAGCCATATTAATAGCATTTGCGCAAACGCACGAAATTCCCTCCAAGCAACAGCTCGTCACACTGCATAGATGCAGCTGACGCATGCGCAGTACAGTTTTTCCGTTAGCGGCCATTTTAGAAATTCACTCGAGTTACTTATTAGTCATACACGTAGGCAAGCTTCTCTATCTTGTATGTATAATGTTGTGCATATTAATTTACACAATACATGGTTAATACAATATTAGAAGTTAAACGAGAGTATTATTTCTGAGCAAGTCTCTTTTCTACGAGTCCTTGCTCCATCACCGTCACCACCCTATCTCAATTATCTCTCTACCTAACATCTCCCCTCAGTATCTCACCTCTTTCTACACCATCATTCTATCTGTCTCTCTTACTGCCATCACCGGATTGGCAGTAGCAGTCACCGAGCATTCCCCCGGGGGGCTGGAAGGGCTGGGGAAGACTGATTTTGAGCAGTGTTGCAAAATTGCCCCCTGTAACAAAATTTGCAGGCCACCCCTTAATGAGTTACTTTCCTGCCTCTCGGGATATGGCGTGACGCCAGCGCCGGCTTTAGAACAAGGATATCAAGCCAGAGTCAGACAAACTTAACTTAGTGCCATGTCCCCTTTTTACTTACAGGACATTAGTTGTTTGTTTTTTCCATTTGAGGCACTTTAGGTATTGCTTTACTTTTAATTAATTCTAAAAACAAAGAGTGTGCATGGGCCTCTATGTTCATCTGGGCAGTGTGGGGGCCCTCTGCATTCACATCACGTTTTAAATTAAAGATCTTTCATAAGATGGTGCAGAGGCCTGCTTGGGACTCGCTCAGCAGCAGCGCGTTTCTGTGAGTTTTATGAGCAGTGCAGGTTCCCGCTTTGGCAATGCACCTTTGCTTTTTTCAGGTGCACAGACCTGCTCTGCTATACCACTGAGAGAGAGGTGAGGGTAATGGTTGTTGCTTGCTCTACCTCTGGATCTTAGTTATGGGAAACATTAGAATGGGTGGGTTACTGAGGCCGTATTCATGATAAGCTGAAAGTCTTTGCCAGGTGAGAGATCCCTATTTATAACTTTTGTATATAGATATATTTATATATTTTCTGCAAATTGATCTTTCAACCAGTGAGCCAGGCTCTGTGGGTCAGTGCACTAATGCATCCATTTCAATGTGAATTCATGGTCCATTATTTTTACTCCGTCAGGTCCACTTCGCTTTTATTCTTGCAAAGTTGACAAAGTGAGCACCGTTGACTGGTGTAACAGTAGACATCTGTTGTTTCATCTCCAAGAGGCCCTGGAGTGGGTGTCAACTTTGCAAATAAAAATGTTGTATTAGGCCGACACCATGAAAAAACCCTGTCTTTAATAAATAAATCCTTGAGAAGGGAGTGTATCCACCTTTTATTAATGGGCCTTTCGTAATCCCTAATAGGATGGATTTGCATTGATGATGCTGTGAGACAGTCTTGAGTCTTGCAGCTGTGAACACATTTTAATGGATCCACCTTGGGTAGGTGGACAGCTCCTTTCCATATTTATTTTAGTAGTGAGTGAGTAGTTGTGCATAGCCCACTTGTTTATAGGCATCGGTGTATCCAGCCTCAGAGGATGTATGGGTCCGCTCATCTTTAGAACATAGTCCTGCTATGTTGTTGGAAATACAACTTTTCTGCTCTTTTTCTGTTATGCTGTTGTTTGAACAAAAAGGTGGAGCCGGTGGCCCACATTGGACTTCTTTAATGTGGGAGGGACAAGGGCTATGACACTTTTAAGAAACATCTATGGAAGTTTTGAGTGAAACAACCTTCAATTGATGCAGTGCTTAATTTGTAAAATATGAAGTGCCAGGGCTCTGACCAGAAGGCCCCCTGCAGCTTCCACCACCCATCGCCCCTGGCATCGCTGCCAAAACAACTACTAACCATCTTTCTTGCATGTAAATATGACAGTTCAGATTATTCCAGGTCCCCAAAGCTACAGGAATGGCTGTGGAGGCAGGTATTATCAATTTTAATGTACATTGTATTCCGAAACAACCGATGTTCTGCTCATCTCTAAATTAGATGAGCAGCACCACCGTGTGGTAGGCTGTTCTTAGTGTGGTTTTGACAATTAGGTGCCTGTGTGGAGCACCGGAAACCAATTAAGTGCCGGTGCTCACCACCGGAAGGCACCGTCTCAAATTAAGCACTGAATTGATGGTTGCTGTATTGACTTCAGGTAGGCTCCTAAATTGAGAGTTTTCTTACTCCTTACGTCTCTGAACCATTCCCCTTTGAGTCCTTCTGATGTCATTGAATGTGTCTTGTTTAATGGTGCTACTGTTGCTTTTATTATGGTTATTGTATTGTAATTCCACCCTCTGTGTCTAAAGGTGAGATGGAGATGACTTGTGTGGTTCTTGAATCTGCTTGGATTCTCATTCATCTCACTAGAGTGACTAGGATATATCAAATAAAGGATTGTGATGTTAACTGTTTTAAGTAGCCTAACATTTTTTCGCACGTAGAATGAGGTTGTCTTAGATATTAGATGTCACAATACGTTTGAGCGCCGAATTGTGAACTTCCTTAGATGTAGCTGGGTGGCATATGCTCTTGTCTTTCACAGCTGGACTACCAGAACCGAGCAACCCAGAAGGCTTGAAGCATTGGGCCAGTTTTGTTACTGGGGGCGTATTTTGTTACTGAACCAAGGTCACCAAGGCTGACCCATTTTTATACCTCTTCTCATTTTGCGCTCCATGTTTCATCTTTTTTCTCCTCAAGTCACTCTGCCTCCATCTACCTCTCACTGCCTTTACCTCCCTCTGATTCCCCCTTTTTTCTAGATTATCTCTTGTTCTAGCTCACCCTTTGGAGTACTGTACTCATCTGCCCGCTCTACATTCCTTTCTCTAAAATCTTACCTATTTCTCTACCTTTCTACCTACCTCTCCATTCTTCTACCTCCTTATTTTTTCCTCTTGCTAAGTCACCTTTCTCTATTTACTTTACTTTCCTCCAGGCCTCACAATTCCTCCTACATCATTCATATCTACCCCTTTCTCTCACTACTTCATGCCTCTCTTTATACTATTCACTTTATGCCTGTGCCCTGTTCCATTTCTCTTACTCAGCAGTGCACACATGTAAAGAAAAGATGTACAAGGCACAGGTAAAAAAATTAGGAGATAGTTATTATATTTTAACCAATGGAATGGTGAAAATCCTCAGAGCAGCGCTTTGATTTTCACTGTTGAAGGACGAAGGGGTGTGCATTTGGGATGGCAAATATTCGACAACTAAAGTTAAAATTTCAAGCGCTAAGTGCTTTTGTTTTATTTTAATATTTTGCACTAGTCCATTAAACATCAAACAAGTCACCCGTAGCTTATTTTTCCCAGATTGGGGGAAAAAGCTGTCTGGACACTGAACACTACATAAAATGCAGTTGCAAGTAAAACAAGCATTTACAATGCAATGGTTTCGCCTTTGGACAACTTTGAGTTATTGGCATTGTATCTGGCAAAAATTTGTATTTCTGTTTTGAAAACAGATAAGTAAATGGCATTGTTATTTACATTGCCATTTTTTTTTTTTGCAGTCACTTTGCACTCTCTATGCACTCTGCATTCTGTATGCACTCTGCACTTCCTATGCACTCTCTATGCAGTCTTCATTCCCTATGCACTCTGCATTTCCTATGCATTTTGCACTCCCTATGCACTCTGTACTCCTTATGCAGCACTCTGTATGCACTCTGTACTCTCTATGTACTCTGCACTTTTCACTTTCTATGCACTCTTTATGCACTGTGCACTTCCTATGCACTCTGCACTCCCTATGCATTCATTATGCACTCTCTATGCACTCTGCACTTTTTATGCACTCTGCATTCCCTATGCAGCACTTTGTACTCTTTATGCTCTTTGCACTCTGTATGCACTGTCTATGCACTCTTTATGCACTCTCTGCATTCTCTGTGCACTCTCTATGCAATTTGCACTCTATGTACTCTCTCTGTACTCACTATGCACTTTGCATTGTTTATGCACTTTTTATGCACTCTTCATTACCTATGCACTCTGTATGTACTCTGCACTCTGTATATATTCTGCACTCCCTATGCATTCATTATGCACTCTCTATGCACTCTGCACTGTGAAAGGCAAGAGTGTGAGAGATGTGGAGGGAGGACGAAAGAAAGAGAGATTGAAACAAAGGAGAGAGAAAAAAGAGATTGAGGACAATAAGGGAAAAGAGAGGTGGAAAGGGAGAGAGTGGGAGAGAGGGAAAGAGGGAGTGAGAAGGAAGGATGTAGGGCAATAAAGAGAGAGTAGAAGGGAGAGAGGGGGCAGGTATTAGTGTAGTAATATAGACACTAAAAAAGATGTGAAAAAGTTGAGTGCCTCACGTAAGCAACACCATTGGAGTTTGCAGATTTGTTCTCATCACATAAGGAACACCATTGGAGTTAGCAAATTTGTTCTCACCTGCACTCACTTTCTCATCATAAGCACTGGTCAACTTATAGCCTCTACACATGCCCTCTTAAACATGCACTATTTGCACTTGATCTCTCTGTACTTGCCCTCTCTGGAAAACACCCTCTCTGCACACGCCCTCTTTACTCATGCCTTCTCTTCACTTGCCCTTTCTACACTTGGACCTGTGCAGAGAGATCATATGGAGAGAGGCATGTGCAGAGAGGCCATGTGTAGAGAGGCTGTGTGCAGTGATGGCACATGTCGAGAGGGCATATGCAAAGAGGAGAGGACAGGATACAGAGGTAGTGTAGGAATGAGAAAGTGCAAGAATTAGTGGGAGGGAAGAAAAGAGTGGGACAGCAAGAGAGGGCAGAAATAAAACGGAGGGCATGAAAGAGGGCCGGAGTAAGAAAGAAGAAACGTTAAAAGGAAGCGAGTGCAGGATAGAGAGGGAGAGTATGAAGGAGTGTGAGGGCATGAGGGAAGGTAGGAGGGTGTGAGAAAGGCAGAAAGGAGAGGGCAGCATGTAAGAGGGAGTGCGGGAAGGAGAAGGAGGACTAGAGGAGGAGAGAGAGATGGAGGACAAGAAAGTGAAAGAGCAGGAGAGAGGTAGAAAGGGAGGGCAGTAGAAACTAAGAAGGCAGAAGAGAGGGATAACAGAAGAGAGAAGGGCAGAGGTAATCGAATGATAGAAGGCAGAAGAGATAGGGAGGCTATGAAAGAAGAATAGAGCAGAAAGGAGGGTAGAAGCGAGAAAGTGTGAAAAGAAAAGATAAGGAGTGCAGGATAGAGAGTGAGGAGAAAATGGGGATGTAGATGGAGAGTGAAAGGCAGGAGTGTGAGTTGTAGAGTGAGGGCGAAAAGAAGAGAGATTGAAAACAAGGATAGAGAAATAAGAGATTGAGGACAATAAAGTGAAAGAGGTGGAAAGGGAGAGAGTGGGAAAGGGAGGGAGTGAGAAGGAAGGATGTAGGGCAAGAAAGAGAGGGTAGAAAGGAGAGAGGAGGCAGGTATTAGTGTAGTAATGTAGACAAAAAAATGTGAAAAAAAAGTTGTGAAAAAGTTGACAGTGCCTCACGTAAGCAACACCATTGGAGTTTGCAGATTTGTTCTCATCACATAAGGAACACCATTGGAGTTAGCAGATTTGTCCTCACCTGCACTCACTTTCTCATCATAAGCACTGGTCAACTTATAGCCTCTACACATGCCCTCTTAAACATGCACTATTTGCACTTGATCTCTCTGTACTTGCCCTCTCTGGAAAACACCCTCTCTGCACACGCCCTCTTTACTCATGCCTTCTCTTCACTTGCCCTTTCTACACATGGACCTGTGCAGAGAGATCATATGGAGAGAGGCATGTGCAGAGAGGCCATGTGTAGAGAGGCTGTGTGCAGTGATGGCACATGTCGAGAGGGCATATGCAAAAAGGAGAGGACAGGATACAGAGGTAGTGTAGGAATGAGAAAGTGCAAGAATTAGTGGGAGGGCAGAAAAGAGTGGGAGAGCAAAAGAGGGGGCAGAAATAAAAGGGAGGGCATGAAAAAGGGCAGGAGTAAGAAAGAAGAAATGTTAAAAGGAAGCGAGTGCAAGATAGAGAGTGAGGGTATGAAGGAGTGTGAGGGCATGAGGGAAGGTAGGAGGGTGTGAGAAAGGCAGAAAGGAGAGGGCGGCATGTAAGAGGGAGTGCGGGAAGGAGAAGGAGGACTAGAGGAGGAGAGAGAGATGGAGGACAAGAAGGTGAAAGAGCAGGAGAGAGAGATGGAAAGGGAGGGCAGTAGAAACTAAGAAGGCAGAAGAGAGGGATAACAGAAGAGAGAAGGGCAGAGGTAATAGAATGAGAGAAGGCAGAAGAGATAGGGAGGCTATGAAAGAAGAATAGAGCAGGAAGGAGGGCAGAAGCGAGAGAGTGTGAAAAGAAAAGATAAGGAGTGCAGGATAGAGAGTGAGGAGAAAATGGGGATGTAGATGGAGAGTGAAAGGCAGGAGTGTGAGATGAAGAGACATTGAAACCAAGGAGAGAGAAATAAGAGATTGAGGAAGAGGTCAAAATGAAGTGAGTGCAAGATAGCAAGAGTGTGAGAGATGTAGAGGAAGGGCAAAAGGAAGAGAGATTGAAACAGTAAGGAGAGAGAACAAGAGAGATGGAGGATAAGAAGGTGAAAGAGCATAAGAGAGGTGGAAAGGGAGGGCGTAAGAAGAGATATAGATGGCAGAAGAGAGAGCAAGAGGGAGGGCAGAGGAAATAGAGCGAAAGAAGGCTGAAGGGATAAGAAGAACAAAAAAGAAGGAGAGCAGTAAAGAGGGCAGGAGCAAGAGAGTGAAAAAATAGGTAAGCAGTGCAGGGTAGAGAGTGATGAGAATATGGGGGGTAGATGGAGAATGAAGGCAAGAGTGTGAGAGATGTAGAGGGAGCATAATCTAAGGAGGGGGATGGAGACTGAAGGCAAGAAGGAGAAGTAGAAAGGCTAAATCTGTAAATTAAACCTAAGCAAAGCGAAGGAAAAGCAAAAGTGGACATAAATGCCTAGAACTTTGTGCACGTAAGTAGCACTGCTAAAAATAATTCAGTGAAGTCTGCGCTACAAAACAATATATTAACACAATGGTCTGTAAAAGCAAAATGTGCAAATAGACGGTAAAACAAAAGCGGACATAAATGCCTAGAACTTTGTGCACGTAAGTAGCATTGCTAAAAATAATTCTCAGTGAAGTCTGCGGTACAAAACAATATATTAACACAATGGTCTGTAAAAGCAAAATGTGCAAAGAGACGGTAAAACAAACGCGGACATAAATGCCTAGAACTTTGTGCACGTAAGTAGCATTGCTAAAACTAAATAATTCTTAGTGAAGTCTACGCTAAGAAACAACATATCAAATAATTCTTAGGGAAGTCTACGCTAAGAAACATATTAACTCAATAATATTGAAATTAAACATAGTCAAAGAGAAGGATAAAACAAAAGCCGAAAATAATCCAAACACGCTATTGCAAGAGGCGTTTTTTTTTTAAAGGTAGACTAAATTACTTACTGTTTTCCCCGAAAAGCTTTAGTCCGCTGGCTCGAAGTATACCTGCTGGGCTCGCTCCAAGAAATGATTCCGACGGTTGCCTTACTCCTTTAAATACTGTAAAAAGAAAAACTAACAGTTACTTAATTAAATAACAAAAGCGGTCAACTCTTTGTACTAAAGAACAGCGTGTAGGTGTGATGTTGCTGTCTCGCCGTATGTAAATTGCAGATAGGAGACTGCCTGTAATAATGAAAGGACTGTGGATGTTGTGGCTTGTTAGAATCGTTTGCAGCGATGTGCGACATCAGCCTATCTTGAATAACAAAGCATGGTGTCCGACAAGTTGGAGCCATGTCACTTATGGTCTGCAAAAAAAGGGAAAAAAAGAACGTGCTGCTGAGTGGAATTGTAGAAATTTACAACAGAAACACGAGTTTACAGAATGTAACATTTTTGAAACACAGAAAGTACACAACATGCGCAATCTGTATAAAGTAAACATAAAAGTACACTAAAGTATGAAATCTACCAAAATGGTTTACCCGACATTACACAGCATCCATAGTTACCATGAGACACGATCCTGAAAACAGTAGCTCACATGAAACGGGCAAACCTGGAAATAGATAAACATACAAATGCAATTACTGGCACCACGGCTAAAGCGTCCAACCCAAAAACAAAATGGCTTACCTGCGCCGGGCCTTGCACCTCTGCCAAAGCGCCTAACACGGGCAAACATACAAATGAAACAGACAAAAGATTACAAGCGAAAAAGAAGAAACCTACAAAGGAAAACGAAAAAATACACTAGGAGCTAAAACGGCAACATAGGTAAAATTTCAAAAGAAATACACATTTATAAACGAAAAGCTCCTTACCTGATTGCGTCGTGGAATAGCTTACACGAAAAGCTGCCCCACCCAGAACGTACCATGAAAACCACTTTCGTCAAAAGAGCAATTTAAGTTACCGATCCAAAGAAATGTCACCCCCCCACAAAAATAACATAACAATACATCCGACAATTAAACTTAGAAAGTTAAAGCACATTTGTCAACAAAATGCTCCTTACCTGATTGCTAACGGAACTCACGAGCCAAGCACATAACAACTCACACGACACTGCCGAACCTAGAAAGGAAACAGAAAATATACATTAGAAGCTAAAACCGCCATAGGTAAACGTTCAAAGAAAATACACATAACAGCTCACACGACACTGCCGAACCTAAAATGAAACAGAAAATATACATTAGGAGCTAAAACGGCAACATAGGTAAACGTTCAAAGAAAATACACATTTATTAACGAAAAGCTCTTTACCTGATTGCGTCGTGGAATAGCTTACCGGAAAAGCTGCCCCACCCAGAACGTTCCATCAAAAGCACTTTCGTCAAAAATGCAATTTAAATTACCGATCCAAAGAAATGTCACCCCCCCCACAAAAATAACATAACAGTACAGCCGACAATTAAACTTAAAAAAGTTAAAGTACATTTTTCGTCAAAAAAGCAATTTAAACTTACCAGAGAAGCGCGCCCAACCCAGAACGTACCATGAGAAGCACTTTCGTCAAAAAAGCAATTTAAGTTACGGATCATAAGAAACGTCACCCCTCCCCACAAAAAGTAACATAACAGCACAGCCGACAATTAAAGGTGAAAGCACATTTGGGCAACATAAGTAAACGTTCAAAGGAAATACACATTTATTAACTAAAAGCTCTTTACCTGATTGCGTCGTGGAATAGCTTACCGGAAAACTGCGCCACCCAGAACGTACAATGAAAAGCACTTTCGTCAAAAAAGCAATTTAAGTTACAGATCCAAAGAAAAGTCACCCCCCCCCCCACAAAAATAACATAACAGTACATCCGACAATTAAACTTAGAAAGTTAAAGCACATTTGTCAACAAAATCCTCCTTACCTGATTGCTAACGGAACTCACGAGCCAAGCACATAACAACTCACACGACACTGCCGAACCTAGAAAGGAAACAGAAAATATACATTAGAAGCTAAAACCGCCATAGGTAAACGTTCAAAGAAAATACACATAACAGCTCACACGACACTGCCGAACCTAAAAGGAAACAGAAAATATACATTAGGAGCTAAAACGGCAACATAGGTAAACGTTCAAAGAAAATACACATTTATTAACGAAAAGCTCTTTACCTGATTGCATCGTGGAATAGCTTACCGGAAAAGCTGCCCCACCCAGAACGTTCCATCAAAAGCACTTTCGTCAAAAATGCAATTTAAATTACCGATCCAAAGAAATGTCACCCCCCCCCCACAAAAATAACATAACAGTACAGCCGACAATGAAACTTAAAAAAGTTAAAGTACATTTTTCATCAAAAAAGCAATTTAAACTTACCAGAGAAGCGCGCCCCACCCAGAACGTACCATGAGAAGCACTTTCGTCAAAAAAGCAATTTAAGTTACCGATCCAAAGAAATGTCACCCCTCCCCACAAAAAGTAACATAACAGCACAGCCGACAATTAAAGGTGAAAGCACATTTGGGCAACATAAGTAAACGTTCAAAGGAAATACACATTTATGAACGAAAAGCTCCTTACCTGATTGCGTCGTGGAATAGCTTACCGGAAAAGCTGCCCCACCCAGAACGTTCCATCAAAAGCACTTTCGTCAAAAATGCAATTTAAATTACCGATCCAAAGAAATGTCACCCCCCCCCACAAAAATAACATAACAGTACAGCCAACAATGAAACTTAAAAAAGTTAAAGTACATTTTTCGTCACAAAAGCAATTTAAACTTACCGGAAAAGCTGCCCCACCCAGAACGTTCCATCAAAAGCACGTTCGTCAAAAATGCAATTTAAATTACCGATCCAAAGAAATGTCACCCCCCCCCCCCCCCACAAAAATAACATAACAGTACAGCCAACAATTAAACTTAAAAAAGTTAAAGTACATTTTTCGTCACAAAAGCAATTTAAACTTACCGGAAAAGCTGCCCCACCCAGAACGTACCATCAAAAGCACTTTCGTCAAAAAAGCAATTTAAGTTACCGATCCAAAGAAATGTCACCCCTCCCCACAAAAAGTAACATAACAGCACAGCCGACAATTAAAGGTGAAAGCACATTTGGGCAACATAAGTAAACGTTCAAAGGAAATACACATTTATTTACAAAAAGCTCCTTACCTGATTGCGTCGTGGAATAGCTTACCGGAAAAGCTGCGCCACCCAGAACGTACAATGAAAAGCACTTTCGTCAAAAAAGCAATTTAAATTACAGATCCAAAGAAAAGTCACCCACCCACAAAAATAACATAACAGTACATCTGACAAGTAAACTTAGAAAGTTAAAGCACATTTGTCAACAAAATCCTCCTTACCTGATTGCTAACGGAACTCACGAGCCAAGCACATAACAGCTCACACGACACTGCCGAACCTAGAAAGGAAACAGAAAATATACATTAGGAGCTAAAACGGCAACATAGGTAAACGTTCAAAGAAAATACACATTTATTAACGAAAAGCTCTTTACCTGATTGCGTCGTGGAATAGCTTACCGGAAAAGCTGCGCCACCCAGAACCTACAATGAAAAGCACTTTCGTCAAAAAAGCAATTTAAGTTACCGATCCAAAGAAATGTCACCCCCCCACAAAAAAAAAACATAACAGTACAGCCGACAATTAAACTTAGAAAGTTAAAGCACATTTGTCAACAAAATACTCCTTACCTGATTGCTAACGGAACTCACGAGCCAAGCACATAACAGCTCACACGACACTGCCGAACCTAGAAAGGAAACAGAAAATATACATTAGGAGCTAAAACGGCAACATAGGTAAACGTTCAAAGAAAATACACATTTATTAACGAAAAGCTCTTTACCTGATTGCGTCGTGGAATAGCTTACCGGAAAAGCTGCGCCACCCAGAACCTACAATGAAAAGCACTTTCGTCAAAAAAGCAATTTAAGTTACCGATCCAAAGAAATGTCACCCCCCCACAAAAAAAAACATAACAGTACAGCCGACAATTAAACTTAGAAAGTTAAAGCACATTTGTCAACAAAATACTCCTTACCTGATTGCTAACGGAACTCACGAGCCAAGCACATAACAGCTCACACGACACTGCCGAACCTAGAAAGGAAACAGAAAATATACATTAGGAGCTAAAACGGCAACATAGGTAAACGTTAAAAAAAAATACACATTTATTAACGAAAAGCTCCTTACCTGATTGGAACTCGATTCTTGCAGCCAACTCCAAAAAAAAAACTTACCAAAAGAAGAAAACAGGCGGACTCCACAAAAAAAAATAACACACGCCCTCCGCCAAGATGACGAGCACAGAGGGGTGGAGAGGGAAAAAATCACAGGAACGCCCCCGAATCTGGTCCGAGATTGACGGACAGAGCCCTCTCCCAATGGCTAGCCTCCATTTATGGAGCTAGCCAATGGGAGAGGGGGGACGTTCCCGAGTTATTTATTGAAAGCAAAGGATTTCGCCTGCGCCGAAAAGCTGCGCAGAGCGCAGCCTTCGGCAGGCGAAACCCAAAAATGTAGATTCAAAGTCTAAAAGAAATAGTATTATCAACGCTTGTTCAAGTTTTCTTCTGGTACTAATTGGCAGTTGTACACAATGCTGCTTGAGCTATTTTTACATGTCCCTGTTGAAGGTTTAACATGTAATGGAATATTGTTTGGCATGAAGAGTGCTTGTCTGCCTTGGAAAAGGGGTAAAAATGTAAAGTTGTTCCAAAAAAGGGACCCCAAAAAAATTATTACCGGGGACCCAGATTTTTTAAGATTTCACTGCCAAACGAAAGTCTTGATCATATAAAAATAGAGCAGTGTCTACTACTTCACCTCTAAGGTAATGTCACGATGATGTTGCATCCTTATATTGCCTTGAGGTTTTGTGTTTTTTAAGCTTTCCAGGCTAAATCGCGCTGATGACATGACCGTTCTTCAACTTTCCCTCTCCTTTTACTGAATCTACAATCCTTTATTAGAGGCATTTACAAAGAGTTTGTTTGCATAAAACATCAAAGAAAGAGTGTATTACATTATATAGATGCATATGATTGGGAAAGGGAACCCAGTGAGTCTGACTGGCTCTTCCATTTCAAATGAGTGAGCGGAAAATGTAGTTGCTGCTTGATAACTTTGCTCCTAGCACAAATCAAAGAAGGGTATATGCATACTGTTGGCATAGCATGAATAATGGGGTCCAGGCTTTCCTTCATATTAGTTAGGAAAATCTATATATTTTTTTCAATTCAAGAAAGATTTTATTGGGAAAATAGATGTATCAGTATATGGTACACAGTTAAGAACTCACACCATTTCATAATAATCCTACTGCATTTAAACTACATGAGTTGGAGTAATTGATAACATTAGAAAAAGGAAAGCGATATAGATGCAATATGAACATCAATGGAATACAAAAGTACTTAGGAATGTTCCAGGGAAGTTAAGGTAGTTTCAGAACTTCTTGTTGAGATGGTTGTGGTTTAGAGCTTCGCTTGGCACTCGCATCAAAGTAGGTGGTGACGGGTGACAACACGCTTAATCTTTTCGCAGCCAATTGTATAGGATAAACAAAGGAAGTATCCAACCTATGGTTATGACAAACAGTGTACAACCAGACCCTACAGGAGATCTTTGTGAAATCTTTCCAGTTAACTGGAGAACAACTGCTATCAGCAAATCAATTATTTTGACATTCAGCTTGTTGTTATTCCAAATAGACGAGAGACTTCCTAGAAATATATGAGTAAAAGCAAATGAAAAATTGGTGCCAAAAATTAAATTAATTTGATTCCTAACCTGATTCCAAAATGTATGAACGCATGTGCTGAAAATCTATATTAATGTGTTTACAAAGTCTGTTGTAAACATAATCACCTAAGATCAGACTATAAGTGATACTGGGAAATATCTAGTATTGTCTTGCTTCAGAAATTATAGTGGATGACCTTAATGCTTATAGGACCTTTGAGCTAAAAGTTGCAAGTCAAGCCAACTTCGGAGGACTGAAATGGGGTGAACCATTCCTTATCACCCTCAAAATAAAAGCAATGTGAACAAGAATCGATCAATCCAATAGGTCTGGCATTGGCTGCCAGCCTTTTGGTTTTGTTAATGATTGTTTTGTCATGGATTTTTGTAAAACTTTATTGACGGGAGAGCAGCTGGTCTTTTCCAGACATTTCCAAATGTCACATGTCTATCTAACACTTGAAGAAATGTTATCTTCAGTTCACCAAGTAAAGCGAAAACGCAATAAGAAATTCACATGACTTGGAAAACATGAATTCGTTTTTGAGAAACAAGTGTTAAAAAGCTGCTAAGAAAATTGATCATAAATTAAAGTAGATCTAGGGGTGTGCTGATTCACTCTGTTTACCTGTTGACAGAACCAATTCTGAAACTAGATCAGAGAAATTAAGCAGAGAATCTGTAGAATCTATTAGAAGAGCAGCTTGTTATCAGCAGTTACAATGGCTCCCTCCCCTAGGCCTAACGGCACTAGGTCATAGATAGTTTCTTTCCCCTGGGCCTTGCAGAGCTAGATCATGGCTACGTGGTGTAGAGAAATAATTCCTTCCTCCCCGGGGTCTTGCAAGACTGTACCATGGCTGTGAGGTTCAGGGGAGGAAACGCCCCCTCAGTGGCAAACATAGTAAAAATGCAGCAAATGGAACAGTACCAGGGCCCTGGGGTGTTAGGGGTCCAATGCTCCCAAATTATTTTACTAAGCCTGGGCCAAATTTACTTCATGCCAGCCTATACTCTATATATGATGCGAAATTCCTGAAATTACACTTTTACACCACGTCACGTAATTACAAAAAATGTATGGCAAAAATTTAGCATGAAAGCACAGTAATTACACAAATGACCAGAACGTGAGCATCTGCTGTTTGTGGAGCTTGTGATTTTTGAACTATTTTCTAGCGTGAAATACGTCCTTGTATCATTTTGGTATTTAAAATATAGTACCAAATTCTGTTTTGCATTTCACATAACTATGCATAATTTTTCTCAACATTTGCATAATTACACAAATCAAATTACACAAATTTCGGACACCCCCTATTTTACTGTCCTGCTAGTGGTTTGGAGCATGTCAAGTTCCTTTCTTCCTCCAGTGTCCATGGCACCATTACTCTGCCAATGACCCCCTTCAATGGGTGCCTCAACCATGGTCCTCGGCTGCAAGGATCAGGAGAATTGGCCCACCCCTCTTTTAAGGACCTCACAGTCATTGACTGTGCTGCAAAGCCCAAGAGAAGCCAGCCTTCCCCTGGGCCTTGCAGACATTATCCGATGCTGTGAAGGGAGCCTCCTCCTCTAGTCTGCCGGCTTTGGATCATGGCTGCAAGACCCAAGGAAAGTGGCCCCTCTAAGGGGCATAACCTTCAGTAGCATAGCAAGTGCAGTGGGACATCAGAATGTTCAGGCCCATGTGTACCCAAATTATGGTTCTACTTTACTGTCCTGCCGGGAAAGAGGGGGTGCGACCCTTTTACCCTGTTTGCATACGGGCTTATGAAACCATTGCTACGCCACTGGCCCCTTTCCCTAGGGCCTTGTAGCCATGATCCAAGCATGGTGCGGTAATGCTAAGTTGTGTGGCAGGGTACTGCACTGCCCCTCATTTTAGATGTCTGTCCTGCATTCTGCAGTGAGCTCTTGCGGGAAGCCTAAATGTACAAAATGTTCTTCTTGTCAAGCAAGCAATAGGGGATGTAAAACAAACAAGTCTTCTGTGAAGCCTCAAGTGGTCCAGTCCAGCAGCATGTCCCAGCGCTGGCACTGGCAAAAACCGCTGTGCCGAGGTGTGAGTGTTCAGCATTTTTAGAAACATAGTAACTGGATTTAAAAAAAACTCATATAAAAGTTGTCTGGTGAAACCAAAGCACTAAGGGCCTGATTGTGATCTTGGCGGATGGCATACTCCATCATAAATGTGAAGTATATTTTGTCCGCCATATTACAAGTTCCATAGGATATAATGTAATTGTAATTTAGCGGACAGGATATCCTTCACGTTTGTGACGGAGTAACCCTGTCCGCCAAGATCGTAATCAGGCCCTAAGTGTCCTGAGAAATAATAATGGAAAGTTGGCTACCGTACAGAAGAGGGAGCCCTAGGGATGGGGTGGGTGGGGGTAGAACTTTTCACTTTTAAAAGTTAGTGATAGAGGGGATGGGGGTGTGATTCCTATAATTGAGGGCTCCCTGCCATGGTCTAGGGCTGGGAGGCTCAGGAAAGGAGCACCGCCTACCCTTGCATCTATGACCCAGCACTGTGAGGGTCATGCCAGCTTTGCATGTCCCAGGGAAGGGGCCCCACTCCCCTAGGCCTCGCAGCTATGATCAAGTGCTGTGACGCCCAGAGCCAGCACTGCGATGCGCCCAAGAGGGGCCCTAGAGATGCCTTTGAATATTTCTGACATTCAAAGAATAATTACTATCAGTTACTTTCCTGTTCCCAACAGGCATTGAAGTCCCCAGATCCCCACCCATCTCTGTGCAAAATCATGTCAGCAGTTTGCTGCACAGTCTACTTTCAGTTTGCACATGACCATGTCCCTTCAACAAAGACCTGCTTTGTTTGTGTGAAGAACTAACTAATCATCTGTGTTATGCTAAAAGATTACCCACATTTTTATAAGAAATTACTGTTTGAAACAGTGCAATACATAACTTATTGTACTGGGAACTGGGTGGTGTTGTAGGCATATATAGACTTGCAAACTACCCAGTCTTCCAGTTTCCACTTTCTTGTTATACTTGGCATATATGGTCTTCTATTTTACCCTTCCATTCTCATTTTCATCGCACTCAGCACTTTTTGAAATGTACATGCCTGGACATAAAACACGTGTTACGCCATGCTATAATTATTTGTAGAGAACACTTACAATATTCTTTTTTTTTGTAGCTAAAGCCGGTAACATACCTAACCTAAATAAAAAAAGAGACATAGAAGTCACTGGTTAAAAAGCTACCTTTTGATGGCTTTCCTAAATTTGATTACAATAGATTCTGAGTGAATGAAAGCTGAGAGAGATTTCCACAACTTGGCAGCCATGAAGGAAAAGGATCTGTTCTCTATGTAACTGTTCTAGTTTGTGATGCAATTAGCAAGATCTGATTGATGCAGCCTAAATTGTTGTTTGGCTGATAAAAATAAAGTAGAGTTTAGAAAGGTATGGCAGTGGTGATATATTTTTTATATGAGATCGTAAGGGCGCTGAAGACAACTTTAGAACCAGTGGGTAGCCACTGCAGGGTTCTTAGCAATTATCATATCCTGTCATATCTTGAGATGCAGATTATGAGGCAGCCAATGGCATTTTTTACAGATTAAAGTTGATAAATTCGTTTTTTCAGGGTGCTAAATACATAGCCTTAGGGTATGTGCCAGTCACTGTCACTGTTAGGTCAAAGTTGTTTCAAGATCGTGGGTTGGCCATATCCATATGAGACACATCTGTCACCTATGTTTCGTGTGACGGATAGGTGCTGTAATGCATTGGTCCTTAGATGGGATGTATGAGGTTGCATAAATTGAGGTAAGCAGGCACTGAGTCAGGAAAGAGGTGCTTTGGTCATTAGCAGCACCTCAGTTTTGCTAGGATTTACTTAAGAAAGTTCAAGGACAGTCACAAAAATGTTAAAGAAAATCCATTGGTCAAAGGGTCAAACTCTTTCGAAGTTGTTCCTGTTATAAATTTCACATTTTCACTTGGATTAGATAGGATTAAGAATCAACCACAAATCTAAAGAAACAGACCTCGGAGGTGTTGTAGAAGAGTGGCTAGGCGTCCAATTTCTTGGGCGTGGAATTAAAAGCTGGTAAATTAGCGGCCTGTTGACAGACTGACAGAAATTATGTAATTTGCTTCTGCTAGTTTTTTTCTCGATGGAATGACTTATGGCTTTGAAGGTGACTAACAGATTTATAGGTACCAGTGTCCTGACACCCCCATCGTTGACCAGGCATCAAAGGTTATCCAAAACTAATAGCATCACAAGTTCTGTATGATGTCCTGGCTGGAGCCCGACCTGAAAGGCGTCCAAAAGATTGTTGTCTTTTTGACAGATTGCTGGAGTTGTTTAAAGACCAGTTTTGCCAAAAGTATGGCAAGGAATAGTAGAAGGTAGATTGCCTGAAAAACGTTGAGGTCTTGTGACTCAAGGATGGATTTTGTTTTTTTAAGTAGTTTTACAGTTGTAGTTTTCCAAGCAATGGGGAAAATACTGTGCGATAAACAACAGTTCCCAGAAAATTAGCTTTGAAAATAGAGGTTTCATTAATTTAGCTAGTCATGAGGCTAGTGAGACAACCGCTTGCAACAGTACCAATCAGGATCAGCCTGATCAATTGGTGTGAAAGAGTTTAAAGTAGTCACAGTTTATATGTTGTGAGTTGTCATTGGAAGGTTAAGAGGTGTAAGAATATTTTCTGCCTGGATTTTATTGCTTATTAGTTCAATCTAGTTCAACAAGAATTGAGCAAGATTGTCACATCGGTTGTTGGAGTATTGTAAGGTAATTGAGGAGCTGAAGGAGGTTGTGGTTGTCATACACTGTGGAATAATTTTTTCGACATGCTCAAAGTTTGAGTGACATGATATGGGAAGGACCTGTCTTGCTTTTCCTGATTTTAAGTTTATAGGTGACAGCTATTTTGATATACTCTGTTCTTTTATTTAAGGCACAGTCTATACATCATTGTCTTTATAATCTGAACACTTCTAGTTTGAAAGTTGTAATTCGTCAGAGAACCAAGGATTTAGTTTTGTTCTATGTTATATGCCATAATGCCAAGAAGTTCAGCTGAGATTTGCGCCCTTTTCGCTATGCCGAGAAATAAAAAAGTGATTGTAACAGTATGCTTGTATTCATCTCAGATACCAGCCATTATTTGAGTAGAATTCCAGTCCATTTTCTTTTTTCACTAAGTGAACACGGTCCAAGTTTATGCAAATTTGCCTTGGCCCTGCAGGAACATCAGCCTGTCACGTCATGTCTCATCTCAATGAAAACACAAACAACTACAGACTGGTATCAGACTTTTTAGGCCATTTCAGTGCTAAATATTGCGTCCTATGGTCTACTGTTGTACAGGGCACACCTTCTTTATCCAACTTTTCTTCTGGTTTATGGTTTAGACATGTACATTCTGCCCATATTGATAAAATATTGCCCAGGTGGCATCTCTAGAAGTCTGGTCTCCCTCTTATAGGACTTTGAGCCTTAGTCCGGTACTGTGAGACTCGAGGAAGGGTGCCAGTTAGTGAGATAGGCTTACAGCATCATTAAATTACAATTGGGCGTGTGCCATCCAGGTGTGCTACAAAACTGGGGAAAGTAATTAAATGCAGATGAAAGAAGGTATATCTCAAAACTGTTAATTGAATCTGCATCATGCCAATTCACAAAAGGAAATGCACTCTGGCACCACTTAAGTGTATACTAATTAGCAGAGGAAGTTGGCAGGGGTCTTGTAGCCATGGGCCATCAAGCCCTCTAGCCTATGTAAAATTGCATTTTGTTCGTTTTATATTTAGAGACGTAAGTTTGGGATTAAAAATGATAATTCTTGCAAGAGAAAATCGTAACAATGCTGTCTAGTGCCCTTTTCTTACGCCTGCCTTGTGCTTTAGAATATTTCAAATTAAAAGGAAAATGTATTAGAACTCAAGATTTAGTTCAGCAGATCCCATTTCTTTAATTTTGATAGTGACTTGAATGATGCCTTTAATAGTTATTTTCAACTGTTTTTGTTTTGCTTTCATATCTTTCTTGATCAAAAGTCTGCTGTGCAGTCATGCAGTCGGTATCTGGCAAACCATCTTTGGATTTTAGTCCACACTGGCCTCTTTGAAGGGCATCCTACATGTTCCAGTACACCTCATTAGGGCCTGAAGGAAAATTATAGCATCACTCCACCTCCCTCCAGAATGGATCTCCAAGGGCTCTCCTTGATAATGGCTTCAATTTCAAAACCAGCTGCATTATCTATAAAACCATTCCACAGTCACCCCTGCCTACTTGGTTAGAAAGTTCACATCTCCATTGGCTCTCAACACACCAATAACCAGGACACCTTCATAATGCAAAGGAACAAATGCATTAAAAACAAGGCAACGTATTTTTCATTTGTGCCTCAACCACACAAAAGGTGATGGGAGGAATGCTCACAATAAGTCAAACCAATGGCAATTGCTTGGGGTAGCATTCCAAAATGTTGTTCTTTTGCCCACCATGCCACCTCAGTTTAGACTCAGCCATATGCAAATCAGTCTTAACCCAGCTCCAAAAGGGACAGTCCGCCAGTGCACCTACGAACTGGAACGATATCCTCATATCCATTACGACAGCCCCAACCCAGCTCCAATTGAAGAAACAGCTGAATACTCACCGCTGTAAAGTGCACTATTTTATAATGCTGGAACAGTCCACAAACCAGTTACCTCTCCAAACACATATTGAATGTGTCCACCCTTTGACCCTAAATAACTCTCAGCTGCCTTTCAGCTAGGTTTGTGCTATATAAATAACACTACAGATAAACATAATGCGCTAACATGGAAACAATGTGTTAACATTTGAATAAAACTATCAGTTTTGTTCAGATCTAGGCTAAGCTTTTCCACTTAGTGTGACTTATAGAAAACATTTCCACTTCCTAGAACTTTAACATATACATATATATTTAATATGGTTATTGTTTGTGATATTCTAGTTGTACTGATAACTGCTTCAGAAAAGTTGCCTTTTGCAAAGTAGCTTCAATGATGCAAGAGGATTAATGGCTAATTGATGGCATTTCTGGTGATGTCACTTCCTGTCATTTCACGTCATATGCAAATTAGAGAGGCCTCACATGTTCTCTTTCTGTCCAGGATATGAGAAAAACAAGGACCCCCTGGGTCAATAAGACTGCCTAGGAATTTTCTCTCACATACTCTTTCTGTCCAGGGCCAGGCAAGTCGTATATAACTGACCTTGTTTAGGGTCTTTGTTAGCTTCCTCAAACAGGAGTACTCTTCATTTTGAGGCTTCTGTCTGGAATATCTCTATAACATTATCAGTAAGAGATTAACGCAATCAAATACATCAGATGTATGTATGAACGCAGCCAAAATACCTCCAGTTAAAAAGTATTTGTACTCGGCCTCTTTGTGAAAAATGCTACTCTTAGAAGGTGATGGTGTGCAAATTTAGGAAAAAACCCTTTTCAAGTTTCCCCCACTACAGAGCTTCCAAAAATTAAAGATGGCAGATGGGAGAAGCATAGGGAAGTCTGAGTGACTCTTCAAACTACAAAAACATTCTCTAAATGCAATCCATTCAGTAAGGTAGTCGCGGCGCTGGTTATCAAGAAAGCCGCTGCAAGTTAAGGACTTGGTAGCCTGGTTCGAGGTACCTCTTTGTACAGCTCAGGAAAGATTATGCAGGCTGCACAAACTCTAATTAAGGGGCGCGCAGCTGAAGTTACAGGAGACAAGCCTGGTCTTTATGAACTCGCTGGGTAACAGACACTTACTGAATAATTTTACTAATGTTGGCATTTAAGTCCGACTGCATCACAGACCCATAAAAGGACTAAAAGTAGGCTGTTCACACACATTTCGCATGTACTTAAACCCAAATGAAAGCAAGCTCTTGTTACTTCCCACCGCGGTAGGTTCAGTGTGTTGGCAGGATTACTGGACAAAATCATACAGGAGAAGACTACTGTCATTCCAGGTGGTTTGCATTATCAAATTGTACGAAAGTGCCCTTTTTGACATGGTCACCCCCCACTTTTTGCCTGGTATTTGATGTGATTTCGACTGGAAGTGCACTGGGTTCACGCTAACCAGGACCCAGTGCTAGATCTCATTCCCAAAACTGTGCAATTGTTTACTCCAATTGGCAATACCTTTAGTACCCTCTGTAAGACCCTAGCAAATGGTACCCAGGGCCTGAGGCACTAAAGAGGGTCCCTCAGGGCTGCAGTAGGAATTGTGTCACCCTAAAGGACCCGCACCAAGCTCATACAAACAGCCCCTGCAGTCTGCATGTCTTGGTGCAGACAAAAGTGAAATCACGACATGACACACATCCCTGTGTGCCATATTCCCTAACACTGCATGTTATATTTGTAAGTCACCCCTACAGCAGGCCTTACAGTCCTAAGGCAGGGTGCCTTATATTACATGCAAGTGCATACCTGCATGAGCAGATATGCCCCTGTGATGGTCAGTTCCATTACTGCAAGTACAAGTGAACAGGGAAGCAATTTTAAAATATGCGCCGGACACTGGTGAAAACGAGTTCCCCAGCTACATGATGGCTTCACTGAAAAGAGGGATGTTTGATATCAAACATCTTGTATTATTAAACCCACACCAATGTCAGTGTCAGACATTAGAGGAACGCCCTGAAAACCTACCACCACCTGGTGCTGACTGACTGGCTTTCGTCAGCCCGCCACCAGAGATGAGTGTTTGACCCTCCCATGAGTGAGGGTCTTTGCTCTCAGAAGGCTAGAAACAAGGCCTGCTTGGGCAAGGGGTGTTTTCACCTACTCCCACAGTATGACCTGCAGATTAACATTCCAATGCAGAGGAGCTTCAGAACGCATACCACCTTTGGTATGTGAATCTGATTTCTTTCACAGGAGAAGAAGCCAAGCCCCTTTGTCTAGCGCCATTAAAACCCAGATCAGTTGACTGGGGGTGAGTGCTTGTATTGTCAACGCTCCGTTCATCATTTCCTTTGCTTTTTCTTTGTTCGCCATAAGTTGGCAGGGTATGCTCAGACGTGAGTCCCTTGCTCACTTTGCCACTGGATTCAAGCAAGCAGGGCTGAAGACGGCTGAAATGCCAGAAACCGGTCCTCGGTAGCTTGATTCCAGTCCAGGGAAGGCATGGCTTGGCAGTTCGGGCTGGACTGTTCCCATGAGGCACAGGGTCAGACTGATTTGCATATGGCCATGTCTGAACTGGGGTGGCGGAGTGAGCTAAAGAAAGGTGATGGATTAAACCCAAATCAGTTGACTGGGTGTGAGTGTTTGTATTGTCAACGCTCCGTCCATCACCACCTTTGGTTTTTCCTAGAGCCATTTGGCACCTGGACTGGTGGGAGAATTATTTAGTCAGATAGGCGTGTCTACCCTCAGACTAGTGCCACCCCTAAGGTTGACTACCTGGAGTGGAGGTGACTTTTCAAAGTTAGCCATATTGGTGATGGCAACATCAGGTATTCTGGGACAGGGTTATGACCACCTCCCCCAGGAAGTGGTCATATAGGGGGCGTAGTGAGCCCATGGATATATAGGCCATTGGCTACCACCCTTCACTCCCCTAACGCCCCTAAATTCAGTATTTAGTGGAATCCTGGCAGCAGAGAATCAGATTCTGCTGACCAAAAGAAGAAGGGTTGAAGAGCTGCAAAAAAGCAAGAACAGTGGAAGAAGCAACTGACTTGGCGCCAACCCTGCTGGTTGTTAATGTTAATATTAACAAGGCTTAAATAGTGTTTCTGCTGTTCTCAACAATTGCTTCACAGTCAATTCCTCCTGCAAACTGCTGTGACTCTAAAAGTCTGGGAGGACTGCCTGCACTTCTTCCAAGACTCCGGAACTACAGTGGAACAGTGGAGCTGCTTACCTGCATCCTGCAGGAACCCAAAGAGACCTGAGAGGACTCCGGACTGGCAAAACCTGTCACCGGAAAGCATCACTGCACCGGTGCCTCCTAGCCTGAGCTGAAGAAGACCAACCTTGCCAGCATGGTCCCCCAGCCCTCCAGAGACAAAGCCTGCCCTGGACTTGCCCACTGTGGACTTCCTGCGGCTGCCTGAAGCCTCTGTTTCCCTGTTGATGCGCCTGAAAACACTTCAGCACCCGTCGCCCCAGGCTCATGGAGAAGAGGACCACAGGCGACCCTACATCCCCAAGCATCGTGAGACCTGAGCCCCCATTGTGGTTCAAAGCGGCTGACTCCCCAGTCCAAACTTGCAGCCTCTTTTCAACCAGATCGATCCCCATAAGATAAAGTTGGGCACCTGACACTGAAACGCACTTCTGCACCCAGCCGCCCCAGTGCCACCGAGGTGACCTGTAGGTGCTGCCTTGGACCTTGCCCCATATTCACCTTAAGTTCAGGAGTTGGTCTCGTACGTCTCTGCACTGTACCTGAATGCCATACTTGTTTTTCTTCTCATAGGATAACATTGCAGCTTCTGTTAAATGCACTGTCAACTTTTTAAATGCAGAAGTATTCCTCTTGAAAAACATACTTACCTGATCTTATTGATTCTGGTGCCTAAACATATATAAAGATATGAATAACTAAATTATGATCAGCACACAAGAAAGGTATACATTGAATAAATGTTCAAAACGAAAATGATTCTTTTGTTGATTGAATTGCTTTATTCGATTTCTTTTATTTTGAGATCCTTTCATCCAAGACACCACAGTAGCCAACACGTTTCGTCCTGCTATTGGACTTCTTCAGGGCTTAAATGTCAAGTGTAGCTTCCGTACAGCGGATCACTTCTTGGTATATTTAATGTTATTTCAGATATTATTCCCCAGTCCTGTATATATATGCCAAGTTTCGAAGCAGAAATTCAATTCATCTGAATATAGTCTTGTTGGCAATATAGCGGTCTGTTCCTCCGTATAGTCAGACCATGGTAGGCCTAAGTGTCCTTACGGTTTGAGCCCGGTAGCGTGTCTCTCTCCGTGTTCATGCATTCAAGTATAAAGATATGTGTTACTTGTATAAATTGGTGTGGATCTCCTCATTGAGTCGTGTGTATCATTTATTGACTATTATGTGTATTTGCAGATACCTAACACTCCTCTCTGATAAGCCGTCTAAGACTACTCAACCACCACATTACCCCCTAGAAGAGCACCTTTGGATTGCTAGAGCAAGCCCCTGTCCACTGGTAATGGACTACCTGTACTCTTTGCACAGTATACCTATTTTTGGTATACAATATATAGAGCAAGCTTCCAACACAAATCACTTCCCACTCAATGAAATCTAAATTGGTAATAACTTTCAGAATCAGCTAATCACCATGGCATATGGGGTGCTGGATGAGCTTCACCCAAGATCTGTGGACTAGCTCTTTGGTCGTCCCTAGTGACTATGTTTGATGCCAGTATGAATGATTTGCTGTTGTTTTTATAGAATATAGTGTCTTGCTTCAGTGGAAAAGAAATGGAGCCAGAAAATGTCAACCCAGCTCTGAGAACCCGGCCCGGCTGTGTGACACATGCTGTAATATTACAGAGATGACTTTAAATGGGCATGCTGAAGTCCTGCAGCTTATGATTTATTTATTTACTTTGTGTTTTTTTGTAGAACACACGCTGTAAATCAAATCACCTGCTGCCTGTCATGACTGTCCTTCTGATTGGTATTGTGGTTACATCAGCATAGCTTTAAGAAACGTTTCAAAATGTTGTGCATGGTAGGGTGTGATTGACAGTGGTAGAATGCTCTGCTGTTTTTGTGAAAGAGAAATTCCAAATGCAGACACAGGTCCATAGAAAAGAAATAAAGTTAAACAAAGGGAATAGGGAGGGCAATGATGCCTGCTCTAGTTTCAGAAGCGACAAGGGGTCTTGCCTTGAAGGAAATTATAAAGGTGTGTGGTATCGACTGGTAGGTAAACAGTCTAGACGCTGCTTTTCTCGTGAGCACTCTCTACAAGGGATTTTTTCTTTCTCAGGTTATTATCTGATCACTGAATCTGATTTCAGAACGTTTCTGGTAAATCGAGCATATTTCTTATGGCCTATTTAGCGCTACCTGAGTTTCATGGTTTAGACTTCTAACTATTGTGGGCTCGGACGCTGTAGGAGTATATGTATTGGCCAGCTTTATTTATTCCATAATTGAGACCGGACTAATGTGCATTTGCCTTGAAGAAGTCTGTGGTTGACTCCACACACAGACGAAACACGTGTTGGCTAGAAGTTTTGTTGAACTTTGTCATAAGAAAATAAAGAAGATGAGAAGAACTCTGTGAAAACTACTGATGTGGACTTTTCTTATTAATTTGGACAACTATTGCTTAGGATATTATTCCTTTGTGTTTAAATAGGTGTCTAGATCAACTTCAAGAGACACAAACACTCTCCATTGTTGATACTAGTAATTTTAACACTGCACTAAATTGGACTCAAGCTACTTACTGAATAACGTAATGCAGGCTCCATCTTTGTCTGGATTATGGCCTAAGAGCAACAAATGGATTCACCAAAACTGATTATTGCCCTCATCCTACTTTTAAGCGAGAGTTGTATATAAACTTTGTAGACAACATATTACTAAACCTAAGGCCTTGGTCCCTTATGGTCGATATGATAGTAGTCAACAGGACATGCAGCGATCATAATGCACTTGTCACTCAGTTTAGCTCAGAATCCTTTGGAAAGGCCCCTGAAGACAATACTGCTCCCTTTGTAGTTCCCTTGAAATTGGCAAACAACCGTAGCAACATAAAGTGGACTATTATCAGTAAAAATGAATGCATTAAGGCAGATATTTACAAAGCACTAGTCAATAAATATGATTCTTTTGACCCACCTTTACACCATTCAGGGAGTTTGCCCAATTTCGGTACTAATCGTTAGGAATTATTTGGAACCTAAAAAAGTTCTATTCAATAAGCAGATCAGGAAGCCACAAGCTAGACCGACATCTTACCCTTGGTTCTCATCTTATTGTAGGACAGCTATGGGGAACTTGGTAAAAAGCAATCAAGGAAGGCTCCTAAGCTGAAATAATCTTGGCAACGAGGACATACAAGCATTGTCTGGTCAAAGCTAAACAAGATTGGGAGAAATTACAATGGTCAAAGATGCTAAAATCCTTGGGAAAACATGCCTCTAGAACCTTCTGGAGGTTGGCTGCTGTGGGCAAGGGGTGTGGTAACTCTACCCCTGAAATGTTTATTTCAGCAGAACTCTGGGTTGAACACTTCAAGACTTTTAATAGTATGGAGCAAATGATTGCCTAGGCCCCCCTTCAAGTAAAGCCCCCACAATGACTATTTCCCAGGTTCCATGCCATTTCGAATCTCAATATGGAGGATTGTCTACTAACATTTACTATGGATGAAACTAGAAATGCCCCCCTTTATATGAAAAAAGAAAAAGCCCCATTCCCGGATAGCATGCCGATGGTTTTATTCCACTTGGAGCCTAACATCTGGGTCCCCTACTTGAATATGTTAACAAATGCTTTCTCTCACAGGGAGGAAACCCCAGAAACATGGACAGGTGCAATAATAGTCCCAAGCCACAAAAAAGGACCAAAAGACACCGCTGCAAACTATAGGCCCATTTCCCTTATAGACTGCACTCAGAAGATCGTCGCCAAGTTTTAACTAGGATTCATGGGTAGATGATGGATCAGAACGTCAAAGCAGATTTCCAAGCAGGCTTTAGGGAGAAGATGAGGACGGTGGACAAGAAATTCCACTTTATGATTCTGTGCTGGAAATACAACTCTATTGGGAATGAGCATCTGTATACGGCCTTTATGGACATGAGGACTACATTCGATCTAGTACCGAGGCATACACTCAAAGAGGCTCTGGACCAGGTGGGACTGCCTTGTGCTCTTCTGCATATTTCAATCTGGCTACATCCAGATACATATGCCCAGGTGAGGCGGAACAACTTGGATGGTTTAACCTCTTGGATCCCAGTTGAGTAGAGTGTTCCTCAGGGGTGAGTGCTGGCTCCCCCCCTCTTTTCTTTGTTTATGAACGGAGTGGTGGAAGGCCTGCCATCTATAGGCACGACGCCCCAAAGATTGCTGGTGTGTACCTGTCCCAGTTCTGCTATATGCGGGCAACACGCTATTGGTCTCATGAACCCCAATGGGCTTGCAACATCTGTTGAATCACTTTGTAGAATTCAGTAAGCAAAGAGGTCTTGAAATTAACTCAGGGAAGTCCACACTGATGGTGCAAAATCCCCATTGCTCATTCAGAAATAACTTAACTGTCGATGGAAACCCAATTGAACAAGTAAAGAGCTTTGACTAGTTGGGAGTCAGGATCTCCTAGAAACTCACTTGGGACCTTCAGGTACAGAAAAGCAACACTCCCTTGCCCCATAGGTCAGTGGTGATTGCTAGGAAAGACAAAATAACCTCTAATAGTAGAACAGTCTTCCCTGCTGGTGAGGTGTACCAAGCAGTGGCTGGAGCAGTCTATGGGGCAGAAATATGGGGCTTGGCTGACTTACCATCACGGAAAATTGGTTCATAAGGTCCCTGGTAAATGTCCCATCTAGTACTCCCCTTATACCATTAAGGTGGGATTTAAACCTGAAAGGAATTGATCATGGTGCTCACCTTAAAATATTGACTTATTAGACTAGAATCTGGACAACCAAAGAGCTGATCCCATAAAGAGCAGCCTTGCAAGAACTCATTACCCTCGATAAGAACTGATAAGAACTGCATTACACCTTGGTTGAGTGCTGTAAGTTCCTTGTGCAACAACCTAATTTTAATGAGCATATGGGAAGACCCTTCAACGCAGGAACTCAACCAGACAAGTAAAGGGTCTCTTCTGGGACTAGGTCCTAGAAAGGGTGTTGAATAATACGAGGTCTGAAGGGCTGGTAGACAAGTTCTTGAGCCACAAGCCCACTCCGCACTTTGAAACATTCCTTGATAGGGTTACCCCAGCTGATGCTAAATCCTTGTACTTACTCTTTCGAATTGGCACACTGCCTCTGAGGTCCTTTACTGTAAAGTAGGAACAACGCGGACAAGGACTCGAGGGCTGCTCTTTCTGCCCAATCACTGTTAAATCCTATGTTCACTTTTTATTGTCCTGTTTAAAGCACTAAGCCCCTAGGGCCAAATGGATCCTTACTCTCTGTCGAAATGTGGGCGTCAATCCATGCTAGGTAGACTTATGCATAATGAAAACTGGTACGACTGAAGTCATTGTGTTTGCCCTTAGAAGATATTTAAAATGGGCCTTGTACCTTCGTGCTGGTGCATTAAAGGCTGCACCCTTCGGCAAGTGGTCGTGCTGGTGCATTAAAGGCTGCGCCCTTAGGCAAGTGGTCAATAGCAAGGCTCATGATTCAATGTTTACAACTGATTCGCAGCTAATTTCTGGTAAACTCAAACTTGTATTCTCTCCTCTGCTTTATGAAATGTTTTATGTAAAGTATTATGCCCTTTTGCTTATTTAGCTATATTCAAGCCCAAGGTTTATGAGCTAATGTTTACAATTGATTAGCAGTTACGTCCTGGTAAACCTGAATGTGTAATCTGTCGTATCGATATTATATGTTTTATGTCAAGCATTATGCACTTTTGTGTGTCTAGCTATATTATAGCCCATTGTACTTTAAACCTGTTTCTATTACACTCAAGATTTTAGATGCTGACTTTGTACCTTGTATTCTATCTATTTTTATAAGAAGACGTATTTATTTGATTGTTTTAACTGTCTTATCTGTATGATTGTTTGATGTTGCTGTACTGTACTTTTATGGGCGTTTGGACGTAATAAAGTAATATGATGATGATGACTGACAGTGGTAGAATGGTCTGCTGCTTTTGTGAGAAAAAAAATCCGGGTGCACACTCAGGGTATAGAAAAGAATTAAAGTTAAACAGAGGGAATACGGAGGACAATGATGCTTGATTTTGTCCCAGAAGCGAAGAGGGGTTTTGTGATGAAGGAAATTATAAAGGTGTGTGTAATCGACTGGTAGGTAGACACTGTAAAGTCCTCGTGTGGGGTCGATGAGTTCACAGGGGTTTGGTTTGCACAAAATATATTGTGGGAAGGATGGGCGAAAAACGAAACTAGGAAGCCGGATGTGTCTCTCAATTTTGGCATTTATTTTGACGAAAAATTGAAAGAACAATATGCAAAAAGAAAATATCAGAGGAGAAAGCAAAATTAATTGTGGTTGCTGATACAGTCTTTGAGTTCTACTCCATTCAGTAGTAATCTTCTCCTTCTTCTCTTGGTTTTAGGTCCGAGCTTCCGTGGTGAGTCGTCCCCGGTTCGCATAAAAGAAAACAAGTAGAGCAAGGTAAGTAAATAGGTCAATGGGGTTTTGTTTGTGAGGGTTCGGGACCATCAGAAGGTGTGGTTTTGTCGATGTTTTTAAAACAGTGGATGTAAAAGTAGTTCTAGAAGATCACAGAGACCTGGTTACCTGAATGAGTATGTCGACCAACAAGTATCGGATTCATGTAAGTTGATCAATCAGTTCTGTATTTCTTATAGAGAAGTATGCATTTCTACATTTGAATAGTTACTTTTTGTTTGCTCTATTTGAACAGATTATGTTATGTATATTTGTTTTAGAAATTGGGTTTTTGATTGAAGCGAGTGAAACCCCTTCTCAAACAGCAACCACAATCCTTGTTAGGGTGTACCACATAAGTCACTAAATGTACTCTCTGGTAGCTTAGCACAAAAATAGTGAGGCTTAACTTATAGGCAATGTGTTAAGTATTTATGCAGCAAACAAGCACTAAAAGTGAAAACACAATACAAGAAAGATCCCACATCAACTTAGAATGGAATAATAGATTAAAATGTAATTAATAAAATTAGACCAAAACGAGAAATATCCGACCCGGAGAAACTGAGATATGCTATTTTAAATGTTTAAGTGAATATAGCGTCATGAAGCAGAAAGTGCTAACAGTGGGTATCTGGTCCGTTACACCACTACAAAGTCACAAGTTCAGGTTGACCGCGATGTAGTGCGTACTGGCTGCAGGGAACATGTTAGTCTCGCTAAAAAAGTTATCTTCTCAAAGTGAAGCATGCAGAGTTCAAAACTTCAGTATTTCGCACGAGGAGCTCAACTGATGGGAGCCAAGGCTCCAAGACCAGGGAGGCAACTCTTGGGGATCAGGAACTCACTCCAGCAGAGGCTAGCAGGGCTCAGGCAGGTCCAGTAGCAGGTTTAAATTGGGCCAGTTGCAGTAGGTTAGCAGGGCAGTTGCAGGGAGGCCTCTGGAGCACGCTGTGACCCTGTAGTTCATGATAGGAGGTCAATCAACTGGCCCTTGGAGACACTCAGGTTAGACTGGGATGAATGGAGCAGTTTTGGCCTTCCTTCTCAGAGAGCAAGGCAGGCTTCTGGAAACAAGGCAGGCCTCAAGCAGCAGGGCAGTCTTCAGGGGGAACAATGCTGTCCTTCTTCTGTAACGTCTACAGGTCCAAGAGTGTACTGCTGAGTGACTCAAGGGGTCCAATATTAAATACCTGGTGCCCCTCTTTGAGGTGGATGAAACTTCTAGTCCACCCCACATCTGGTTCTGGAAAGTTCCTTCCTTTCTTCTCCTGCCTAGGCTCCAAGAGGTCTATGGTGACAAAAGGCTGGTCTCCAGTTCCTTTGTGAGTGTGCTTGAGACGTTTCTTTGAAATTGAAGTGGGGTAGGGAACAGCTCTGCCCCTCCCACACTGGCAGGATGGCCCTCTCCCAGCTGCACCCAGGTCCTACTGTCCACTGTCTGAATGTATTTCTAATATCGAAGCAAATAACAGGCTCAGGAAGATGGAAACTCCTGAAAGGCTTCAGAAAGTTTAGTGAATAAAAATGCAAAATTTCTAAAAGTGCCAGTTTCAAAATTGTAATCTAAAATACAACTTTACCATTTGAGGTCATTTTAATTTACAAGTTATTTGATTCCAAACATGGTATTTCCAGCTGCTCCCAATCAAAAGTTAGCACTTAATAGGGTAACCCAAAGTTATCCTATTGGTAAAGTAGGCTTTACAATAGTGAACAACGAATTTAGGAGTTTTTCAATACGAGGACATTCAAAACTTAAAAACACATATCCTACTTTTTAAATGCAATGCACTCTGTCCTATGGGCTTTTTAGAGCCTAATTTGGGGGGTGCCTTATATGTGTTAAAAAGGAAGTTTTAGGTCTGGCAACAAGTTAAGGTTTATTTTGTCAGGCTGAATTGGTAGTTTAAAACTGCACTACAGGTTGCAATGGCAGGCATGACGCATGTTTTAAAAGGCTGCTTTTAGTGGGTGGCACAATGAGTTCTGCTGCCTACTAGTAGCAGTTAATTTACAGGCCCTGTGTAACTGTGGTATACTTTATAAGGGTCTTACAAGTAGATTAAATTTACCAATCAAGTGTATGCCAATTGTACCATTAGGGGGAGAGCACAAGCATTTTAGCACTGGTTAGACGTTGTAAAATGTGCAGAGTCCTAAAAGCTTACAAAAACAGGTTCAGAAATCAGGAGGGGTGAAGGCAAAATGCTTGGGGATAACTCGGCAGAGAGGGCCAAGCCCAACAGTTGTATGTTGTGTGATAAGTTAAAAAAAAAAGAAGGATGGCATCTTGGAACTTGCCTGTACCAGTCTCATCAGAATGTTAATAAAATGAAACACTCATAAAGGGAGATTCTAGGGATGGCAGTTTGAATGGACAGTCAGTGGATGAAGTCTGTAAGTAATAAAGCCTTACTGGAAAATCATTGCGGGTGTATTGAAGCTTATTTCACACTTATTATTATAGGTAGTAGAGAAGGGTTTAGGCCCCATAGAATTTCTAGCTTCAGGTCAGTCCCAAACTATTTTATATACTCCCTTTCATGGGGATATTGACAGGCTTTTTAGATCGACAATTTGCTCTGGAATTCTGAAGTCATCTAGCTCTTAGTTGTGCCATTCCCTGATGCAAGAGCTCTCCAAGGTAAATAAGTTGGTAGGACTACAGCAGATGCAGTCCACAGAGCATCTTGTCGCCCAGTTCAAGTTGGTTCTAATTAGCCCCATCTGATGTTCAATCTGAAGTGATCTCTGGAACATCTATGTGGGCTAAAATTAACAGGTCCTCAATTGAGACTCACAGTTAGATGCAGCACAGTTTTCCACCACTGTACAATATGCAAACCAGAACCCGTTGCCTTAAGGGTCTGAGATTAAATTTAAGAATGCCATCTGGATTTTCAGTCCCAACCCCTGCTAAGTCAAAGTACACGGAGTTGCAGTTACTGACTCGTCCTTTACTATATTCTCACAAACATTCACCATCTGTGGTGGCCAATCCTATGCCTACATCCTGTGGCACACTTTTGTAAAACAACAGACTGCAGGATAAGGTGGTGTCCCACAATCATTCTTGCATTCACAGAGCTCAAACTCTCCGTTGTGAGCCCTGACATTTCTGCTCTGGCATTTTGTTATGTGAAACTTCTGAATTAAGGAATCCAGTTATCAGTTTTTACTGATTTTACAGAAAAAAGACAGAAAGCCAACCCTGTATTTGTATATACTTTTACATATGGGAATCACCCCGAGAAAATAGGTCTTCTGAATGACTAAATACTGTTAAGTGTGCAAGAGGGACCACCCTTCCTGCCGGTAGGAGCACAGTTTAAATAACACTCACAGTGTTATCAATTGTTATTGAGTTAAGTCTTCAAAACATTCAAACACTTCATTCCAGGTCGTTCTTGAACTTTCAAATGTTTAATTTTTTAATGTTCATTTCAATGTATTTCAATACGTATGCATGTATCCATGGTAACCCATCACATCCAATCCATGGCATGATCATAAACCCAATGCATTTCGGGTCAATGTCTGACCCTTCAACAGGGGTCGGTTAATGGGTTCGGGATTCCAACAGTATTCGGAACACGGTGTCAGGCAGTACACGCCTGGCACGGTTACGTGTTGCCTTCTGAATGACTGTCAGGTCAATAATGTAGACAAACAGGCAGAAGAGGTAAAAACAGGCATTGGCAAACCCACTAAGTCTCGCCTTTGTGACCTATCGGCTCTGACAATGCCTTTTGTTCATGCTGTGCTATAAAAAGGGAAACAAGGTGTGATGACATGGCTGCTGCTGAAGGCTTTGTCCTTTTGCAGATGCAGCTGCCATATTTTGTATACACATGCATGTGTCATGATGTATGCACGAATTTGTCATGAAATGGGTGACATTCTTTTAATTTACCAATCCAAGATGGGTTGGTAAATTTAAAAAAACAAAAAAAAAGGAAATGTGGTAGTGAGAAAGAACGTTTATTTGTATGGGGATGGGCTTACAGCAATTGGCTGCCTCTCTCTCTCTCTCTCTCTCTCTCCAAAAAAGCTAGAAAAACAAATAACAGGACTGCAAGGATTTGGGGGGGGGCAACAGAGGAGCGTATCAGGACAGCAGGTGAAGAGAGGAAGAGAAATGAAGCACACGAGGGAGGGAGCAAAAAGGACAGCACATGAACGACAGAACAACACAGGAGTGAAGGGAGAAGAAGGCAACCAAGTGCAACTCAGAGCGCAAGGGTTAAAGAAGGATATGGGTTAGTGAGTGCAAAATGAACCGAAGGGGGAGAAGCACAGGAGGGACACGGCTTGAAAACACATGCATTCTCCTGGAGCGCTTAACCAAACAAAAGCATAGATCACTAAAAGTGAGCCATGGAAGGACACATATAAAGAAGCTATTCTCCAGTAGAAGGACAAACACAAGATGGAGAAGGCAAGTCCATGAATAAGAAGAAAGCAAATAAGAGAGACAATAAAGCCAACCAATGGTAAGCAATAGGCAGGCTTTAAGTCCACTGTAAGTTCTTGGTAAGCTCACAACAGGTCTTTTGCAACAAGACAGCTTTCGCTGTCTGGGAGGTTCACCCTAAAAGGAATGAGGTTTCCTAATGAAGCTTTAAACAGTTGCAGGTGTGCAAATGTTTTTATCCAGCAATGCAATAATGTTTTCATATGAGCAGATTGTGTGTGCGTGATGCATTATATATGGATTCTTACAACACTAACAGCCATCAGGCATCTTAGTGTGACTGTACCTTCGCCAGTTAATTAAATGTGAAAACGTACATTGCAACTTCATTTTTTTATGAAACACTAAATATGGATAAATATGGATAACATAAGAAAAAATATATGAATACATACAGATGGAAATGTCTAAAAATGTATACCATAAAACGAGGAGCTGCAATAGTAATCCTTTTAAACCACGATGTAATAAATCATGAACATAAACCAACATTGCCAGAGGCAACTCTGCAGCCCTTATACAAAGAGACATTTCGAAGTGCTCAGATGATTATCATGTGCAAAATAATTTGAAGGAAGAGAAATGAAATGTAAAAACATTTCAGTGGCTGCATAATTTTCAAAGCTGAGTAGCAAGAAGGTAGTAGTTAGTCCTTTACCTACCGACTGCCCTTTCATAGGGTGCTGCCAACACTGATATGTTTATAAAAGTTTTAACACCAGTTGGGTTCGTTTTTGGTGTCATCGTCATGACAGTAAAATTAATAAGTACCAAGCCTGTGGGCACAACAATAACGAAACATAAAAACTATGTAGCGGGTGGGTGGTGATAGAAATCAAGCACTAGGTGAAACCGATTTCCTATATGTTACTGGGTAACAGCGATCAAAACTCAGGTGCAAAGTCAATCAGTGTAAGGAATCAATTAGGGGGCAGAACTTGGCCAAGTGTTAAGGTGCAAATAATTTTACAACTCTGATTAATCTGCTACATTGGCAATGGTGGCATAACTTTATCAAACGTATGGATACAGATGCCTGTGATTTAATATGCATGTTGTAACCTTGAATTGATATACCTTTCTCATCAAGTGAAGAACTGTGTGGCTGTGTGTCTCTCATACATGTAATACAGTTTAAATCTATGTACTATGTTCACTTCATAATGCAATATGGTTTTACAGTAGATCTATGTCTTATAGGTTTATTAAATCTCTGTTTTCACTATGGTTGGGTTTTGATCCAACTCGGACCATATGTCTGTACTAAGAGACGCTTTAAGTCATGGGCAAAGATGGTTATTGCCCAGTGCCCCCATCTTCCAGCTTTCTCACTGTTTGACATTTTTCTATTCTCTTTATTTATCTACACTTTTCTCCCTCTGCCTATCGCTATAACTAAACCAGCCTTGTCTCAAGACTATTTGAGGTCTGTACTAGAAATATTTCAGCTGTTTTTGTGTGACCCTGTTAAAATGCAACATAAAATCTAGTATTGTTTGGCATCACGTGGGCTTGAATTAGCAGCAAATGGGTAATACATTTTAAAATTGTTTCCATACAGGGCCCCTAAAAGATGGTTTGCCCGAGCTCCTCAAAATCCTTAAGATAGCTGTGTCTGTACCATATTGTTATTATATAACACACAGTTCTCATGTCCTGCATTCTGTTTATATTTTGCATTCTATTTGTAATTTGCTTCGACTAGACTTGTGAGTTATTTATTTATTCTCAGTTTGGGTTTTTCAGTTGTTTTCTGAATTCTGTCCTTCAGTCATGCAATATCAATTTTTTGCCCACCACACATCTTTTTCACATACTTTTAGTGTTGTTCTATTGCTCGGGTTTTCTATCTACATAAAGTCCAGGGGCGTAGCTATCAACACTGCAGCGAGTACAGTAGCACCAGGGCCCAAAAGTGCAGAGGCCCCTCTGGGACGCAGTTATGGCTGTATGTCACTACTAAACTGTGGCTGGGGGTGGGCATTTCCCTTCTCTGCATGTAACCACATAGCACCGTGCCACGCCAACATTTCATGCTCCTGTCCTTCCACACTTTCTTATTGCTAACTTTATGGCCCTGCCACCTATGTCCTCTTATATCTGACTCACATGTGCTCCCTCATAAATGGGACACTGACAATCCCCTTCCTGGAGCGTCTTCTTTGATTTCTTCCAGTCACAGACTTGTCAACCTACAAAAAAAATTCTAAAATGTGAGGAGGGGCCGGGGCTTTGAAGGGGGCGGGGCCTCGTTCCTAAAGCTACTGAGGAGGCACTCTGCCCTCCAAAAATCCCCCCCACGCCCCTTCCCCACCCAAAAAAAACTAAGGGTCGCTAAAGGCTTCAAAAACACTGCCTCCCTTTAGAAATATTGAGTTAACAAATTATTTCGAAATGATTTATTAATATAAATCCACTTCAAATGCCAAAATTAATTTCATATGGAATCAAATGTTCTTATCAAAGTTTTTCTTTTATTAGGATATGTTTCAGCTGTGTAAAATATATATTTATACAAATAATATTTATGATCTTTTAGAAAACATTTTGTAATGACATAGAATCAATTTTCCATTCCCGCTTCCTACCCATTCATCCCCTCATTAAAAAAAATACATACCACACACTCCCTCTTCACACATAGCATACACGCTACATCTAAAAACCTATTTACATACCGGTAACCCCCTTAAATAGAATCATTACTTTTTCAGAGTATTACATTGCTATACATTCTTTGAACAAATTTATTTTCTTTCACAGTTTCATAAATCCATATGCCATTTCCCTTATTCGTTTTGCTATAAATTACAGAAAATGTAGTTGATTATATCAATACTGTATATCTGTATGTTGTGGTTCCACTTTTTGTGCTTTTGACGATGTCCTGTGGTGTTTTCTCACCCCTTAATGGGCATTGGATGCTTACAGCCTCCAAAAAAGAGCTGGAAGCTGCTCTGTGCAGTGATTTCCAGTTGTCTTTCCTGCCATCCTATGATTTCGGCTCCTCACAATGTGACCGTGCAAAGGTATTCGAAAACGTGTGACACATGGTGGCAACGTGTGAGCTGACAAGTATACGGCCATGCTAGTGAGCGTTGTATTAACTATTCCACTTTCTTTCTCCCCAATTTTGTCGCTAGATATAAGCAAATAACATGGCTTTATTTCGTTCTGCACTCTGCAATTTATTTTGCGATTATTGGACTGTGAAGTCTACTTTGAGGGTTGTCATATTAATTGGTACTTTGGGCCATATGTATCAAGCTACCCTTTTGCGATTCTGAATTAGCGATTTTTCGCGAATTGCAAAATCAGAATCGCAAAATGGTATGTATGTAAGAAATCGCAAAAAAATAGCGATTCGGTAAAAATCGCTATTTTCATTGCGATACCCTCAATAGCGATTCCTTAACGTAAAAAATCACATTTTTGCAATTCCTTAACGTAAAAAAATGGCATTTTTGCGAATTTCGCAAATCTGCTAATTGGAAACTCAGGTGCAGCTTGATGACATCACAACCAGGAAGTGTGACTACCCATCCTGCACCTGAGTTGCTGAATCACAGTCAGAGAGAAGGAGTGGTGGAGAGGGAACTCTGCAGTGGTGAACAGAATGGCAGACACTGGAGACATGGCCAGCCAGGAAACACAGCAGCAGCAGCAGCAGGGGGAAGGCCAGAGGAAGAGAAAGCAGAAATTTTCTGAGGCAGAGTTGGAGGTGCTAATCCAAGAAATGGTAGTCAGTCATGAGCACCTATTTGGAAAAAAATCACTCAGGGTGCCTGAGACACGCAAGCGGCGCATATGGGCAGAAATCCAGCAGAATGTGAATGCTGTTGGGGTGACACACAGGAGTGTGGAAGACCTAAGAAAGCACTGGTATGACATGCCCCAGCGCTCTAAGGAGAAGGTGGCTGCCAGGCTGGAGCAGTCCAGGAAGACCGGTGGAGGGACCTCCACAGCCACTGACTCCACACCTCTTGAGGAACTGGTGGAGGGGACCCGGCTACTTGAAAGTGTCATAGGCGTGGCTGACCTAGACAGCTCCGAGCACCCGGTACCAGGACCAGGTAAGAAGCATGCCATCACACCCTTGAGACCCCCCAAATTACCCCTCCCCCCTCCCAGCAGCGACCCAGGAGGGGCAGTACAAAATTAGTAGTCCATAGCAGGTACACAAGCACATAATGCAATGCATTATAGGAGATTTAGTCACATGCACATTACAGTGGTGCATTTACACCCAGCCAGTCCCCAATAGCATGTGCACTTCAGGAAAGACAAATACAACACACATGTAATCCTAAACAGTGATATTTAATAATTGTCAAGTGCAAGTCAGAACAGTTAATAAATGTGTGCATTTACGTCCACAGCACCATCTGGAACACAGCCAACAGGCAGTGGAAGACAGGACGATTCCCCAAACATAGAAGCAGCAGGGCAAGAAGAGGACACAGAGGAGGAGGACAGCCCCGTCAACCCTCCAAAGCGCCGCAGGAGACATGTAGTCCCACCACTACCCCCATTGGAGGACGAGGGCCAGGACAGCGATGGCACTGTGCACCCTGAGCCAGCACAGCCACAGCGACAACAACGTGCATGTGCTAACCCAATCCCACCAGTCCCAACCAGGCGCAGGTCTCGCATATACAGCAGTGCTGCAGATCCAGGGGAGGAAACAGTCTTTGGCGGCCTGGAGATGCACATGTTGCAGGTACAGCGCCTGCAAGCAAAAAATATCAAAGCATTACAGAGGGAAGTCAGGGCAGGCTTCAGGGGCATGACGGGTGCCCTGGAGGCACTCTGTGCAGAACTCAAGGCTGACCGTGCTGCTAGGCGCAGAGAGATGCAGCGCCTGGACCTATACACATGGGCGGTGAACCGCCTGTCCTATGTCACCAATGTCCTATCAAGGCGCAGGATCTGCATGCAGCGCGAGGTGGCACACAACAGCCAGGAAGTTACTAGGGCTCTGGTTCAAATTATATCAGCAGTTGATGAGCTGCGCGGCAGTTCGCACTACTGGGCCTGGAGTCTTGACTCCCACAGATGAGGATGCACAGTCAGGAAGGAGCAGCATCACCCCCCGCCCACCATGGATAGGCGCCGTAGTGGCCGTACCAGTAGGCCTAGTGGCCCAAGTGAGGAGAGCACTGTGCAACCCCAAACAGGGGTTTCCTCACGACAGCGCCGCATTTGAGGTACAGCGAATGTGACCACTGGATGGGTGCAGCTACCCACTTTACTTGTACACTTGCTCCTGTTTACAGACTTGCACTGTGACAATAACATGTGATGGACATTGGGAGACACTTTGGGTGTCATTCAGGCGGCGTGACATCATTTATCCTGCAGTTAAGGAATAAAACACAGTCTCACAAATGATTTCTAGCATTGTGTCAAATTTTCTTACCTAGAAATAGTTGCGTGTAATCTCATCTCGCCTCTGGAGCCCAGCAGCTGCACCAGCTACACCGACTGGCATATGTCCTGGGGCAGGCCCCTCCACATCTGATGAATCCGATTCACTGAGCTCCACCGGTGTGCCTTTCCTGGTGGCGATGTTGTGTAGCATGGCACATGCTACCACTACCTTGCAACAGGTCTGGTGGCTGTATTGTAGTGCCCCTCCGCTCTTGTTTAGGCATCTGAATCTGCTCTTGAGTATCCCGAACTGTCCTGCACATGCTAGTCTTAACAAGTGTGGCCTCTGTTCAAATGCATTTACCTAGTAAATATCCCTCGCCAAACTCCCCACTTGTGAGTCTGCAGTGTATCCCACTGTGACGGAAGATGAAAGCGTTGTGCGTGCTGCCTGGGTATTTAGCGACAATGTCTGTGATGATGTGTTTGGCATCGCACACCACCTGTATGTTCAGGGAATGGTAGCATTTGCGATTCCTGAACACGTACGCATTCTGGGAGGGAGGGGATATTGCAACATGTGTCCCATCTATGCATCCAATGACGTTGGGAAATTGGGCTATTTGATAGAAGTCCTGCTTGGTCTGGTCTAGTGCCTGTGGGGTGCTTGGGAAGTGAATGTGGTGATGCAGCCTCTGTACCATGGCATCAAGGAACGCTTCGAAAAAGCGCAAAAGTGCACTTTGTGACACCCCTCCTGCTAAGGCTTTCACCCCCTGGAAACTACCTGATGCCAAGAGGTGCAGTGAGCACAGGACCTGGATGTGGGTTGAGATGGAGTGTGTCCTGCATGTGGGGTGTTCAAGGAAGGGTTTGAGTTCCCCAATTAAATCAAGGATACTCTCTTCATCCAGTCTGTAGTATGTGTAGATGTACTCCTCAGTGCGCTGGAACATGGTGATGTACGCACGGACTATCCTCTCCTGGCGTCTCCTCCTCTGTGCAGCAGCTCTCAGTCGCAGCCTCCTGGCTATCACGTACAGCCCAGCCATTGTGGAAAAAGTCTGTTTCATTCTGGGACTCCTTAAATAGTTTGCACCTGGTTACCACCTGCTCCTACTTGGTGGTAATTGCAATTCTCCAAATTGGGATTTTCGTGAATTCGCAAATTGCGATTTTTTCATACATACCATAGCGATTTCTTAATTTGTGATTTTCCGTTTGTGAATTTCGCTAACTGTGAAATCGCAAAATAAGGAATCGCTAGGAAATTCACAGAATTCTGGGTCTGCAATGCAAGGAATCGCAATTTTTGCGATTTCTCATTTTGCGCTGCGATTTTGCTTCATACATTGGAAATAACTAATTTTTATTCGCAAACGCTGTTGTTTGCGATTCGCAGCATTTGCGAATAAAAATTACCGTGATACATATGGCCCTTTATACTTGGACATGTTCTGCCCCCTTCATTGATTCCTTGCGCTGATTGGCTTTGGAATTAAGTGATATCTCCTGCCCCCAAGTAACATGGATGTAGGTAAGCAGTTTCACCTAATTATGCCTCCACTGAATTGTTTTGACCATGCACTTCTCTTCCTTCTCCTAGCTTGCCTCATAATCACCTGAGCACTGTGCCATCACCTATTAATTTCTTGTAGCACCCATTTTCATTTTCAAATTATGTCATATTGTCATCTTTTCATTGCATATTATTGAATAGTTATTGATTTTAGTGTTGTATACTAGACTATATAATCCCTTTCTGGGATCCAATATATGTGGTTCCTTACTCTAAAATAGTTGATAAAAAATAAACCTCAAAATAACTATTATTACTCCCAGGTTCTTTGGGATACATAGGTGCCCCTGTTCATTAAGCTGGCAGTGCCTTATTTGGCCAGGATGTTGCAGACAGTTAGCAATTCATCCTGGAGGTACTGGCAGGGGAATATGCAAAAGGTATCAGGCTGCATAGCTCGTCCATATGTGGTAAGTAAAGTAACAAATTTAGTAATATTGAACAGGACCAAGATGGGCACAAAGACGCACCCCTGTCTAACACTATGATTGAGGAAAAGGGAATTAGTACATCAGCCCCACTTACCATGTCTCACAGCCGCTGAGACTCCCATGTGTAAAACACTGGGAAACTCAACTATGGCTTTTTCATACCCATGTTTGTCAGTATGTCCCTTGCTTATAAGGCTGGCTGACTGATTTTTGGGTTATTATTATTATTATTATTATGCGTTCTTATATAGCGCTCGATTACCCGTGGGCATCTCGGCGCTTGCCTTGGGAACCCGTCCTGGCTTCCCCCAAGGTGAAAGCCAGGCATCCCGCCGCGGGGGGGCCGTAGTGGAGATTAAGCAGGCTAATGCCCAGAGCTGCAGAGTGTGAACCCATGATTCGAGTAGGCACCGAAACGAGAATTATCGAGTCCGTGGATATTTGGGCTCAAGACCCTGCCGCGTCGGGAATTGAACCCTGGTCCAGGGTCTGACCTCTGCTTCTGGGTCTGCCTCCTCTAACCAGTGAGCCACACTTCTCCACCTTAGGTTGAGCCTAGGCAGCACACATGCACTGTCTGCAAGACCTTTTGTTATCTCCTCTATCGGTTTTTGGCATTCCCATGAATTGCCATTTGTTTGTTGTCGTGCCATTTAGAAATATGGGGTTTGTATCGGTGCATTGGGTCTGATTCTCCAACCTTTGCGTGTTTGGGTCATGCCCAGGCTATTTCACTCATTGTTTGCTTGCTTTGGCCATCCCAATACGTCCCGCGGTTCCGCCAGGCCATCTTGATCTGCCTTTTTATTTTGTAGGCTATCAACATCGTTTTAGGCTTCCATGCCGTTTCATGGAAAAATGCTCTGTTCGACACCTACAAAATGGCAATTTCTGTCTGGTAGCTGTTGAGCTATGCCAATAGCCATAACTCAAAAAAATGCAAGACCTATTGCATTTCTAATGCATGTTCTAAAGTGTGGCTATTACCCATTACCAAGTGTCCTGTTGCTAAAAGTACTCGTGGGAAAAAGAGATAGTCACCTTTTTCAACCATAGCGGAAACATAATAGTCAGATTCCAGAAACAGGTTTGTAGAGAGAGTGTTCTAGTATTTAGGTGCATTCCCTAGAAAAAGAAACGTCCAACAATGCAATCCCATCTGATGTTAGGGACATTTCCAAGCAAGACCTCAACAAAACACAGAATATGACCTGTGGAGCAGCAAAACTTTTTAGAGCAACACAAATATGGGACCATCGTTTTGAAGTGCATCATGGCAAAACCAGTGCACAGCTCTGAGATGAATGGAGATGGAACAGTAAGGCAGCAGATCAAAAAGAAGCCTGGCAGCAATATTCGGAATGAGTTGAGTCCATTGTGTGAGATATTTAGGGAATCCCATGTATAAAGAATTGCTGCAGTCAACCTGTAATAAGATAATAGCCTGAACCACAGATTTACGGCAATCAGTAGGCAAGATCAAACCTATTTGGATAAGTATAGCAGATAAAAAAACAAGGCAGTCAAGTCCTAAATTTTCTTAAAAAATAAATGGAGTCGCCAAAAATAATGGAAAAGTCTTTGCTAAATCAGACAGGGTAGGTATAAATCACAATTCAGGGGACCAACTAGCAAAGAGAAACACCTTAATTATTTATCACCATTGAGCTTGAGTGCGCTGAACATCATGCAGAGGGACACAACAGAGACAAGAGAGAGAAAAAGTTGTCTGGCCATCAGAAGTCCATTCACTTAAAGCGACAATGATCTGTGTGCCATCCACAAATGCACCTTCACTCAGTAAGTTGCACGAAGACTGTGAGCAGCATTTCCAGCACCTTTAAAACAACTTGTTACCCCCTACCGAATAAGGACAACAATCCTGAAACATACGTCTAAAGAGACACAGCACCGGCTGCACCAACAATTGTGGAAACTAAAGACTTTGAGTAAGTGTTACCATGCACTGCATTTACCATAATGTAGTTGAGCGAACTGAGCGCTGGAATGAAAGGCAGTGTGCTTCTTTCCTCTTTTATCACTGTGAACCAGAAGGTTCTGATGAACGTAACAATATGTTACTTTCTAAATCATGGCAAAAAAAATGACAGATGAAAATGTTGTCACTAGAACTCCCAGGCATGCATTAGTTCTCTCCATTGGTCTGCTATAGGGCGTTGCCTCAGGCCTCTCGCTTCTTCCCTGGTCAACGCTTGGCCTTCAGCCGCAGCCCAATTAGAGACGTCCCTTCTCCAGGCCTCAAACTGTGGCCCTGTACTAGATTTCAATGTCATTGACACCCGTCTCTTCACAAGCGCCATGACTAAGTCTATGAATTTGTTCCCTACTTTCCGTCTTGGGGGGCATGGGAACAGGCCCAACAAGCACACTTCTATAGAATTGTCCACTACTCTCTCCAATTTGGTTCCTAGCTGTGTCATTACTGCACCCCAAAATGGACGCAAGAACTCACAGTCGCAGACCATGTGCATAAGTCTGCGTCTTGGAAGATACACCCCGAGCAATTGCGCATCTCTGCTCCATGAATAGTCTGAAGCCTGCGCGGGGTCATGTAGGTCATAAGGACAAAATTAAACTGGGTATATTTCAGTTGGTGTTGCGGGACACCGACTTAGGCGATGCCAGCACTTTTCCCCAGTCTTGATCAGTGAATTCTTTGTTTAAGACCTGTTCCCACTTAGATCTAATCTTGGTTAAGGGTGTCAAAGGGGTCTCTATCAGCGCCTTATAAAACCAATTTACTTGGTGTCCAGCTGTGCCTAAGGTGAGCAAGGCATGTAGGAGAGTATGTGTCAACGGTTCTCCACGACCTCTGCCCCATAATGTTCTAAAGGTGCATATCCGAGCTTCGTATTGTATGAACTGGCCCACGGGGAGGCCATTGTTTTCTACTAAGTCATCAAAGGGGGTCAGGGCGTTCTCACTATAGCAGTCTCCTACTGTCTCTAGCCCCACCTCCATCCAAGCAAGCAGTTGCTCCGGCCCAAATATCAAGCGTGGAACTCCATGGGGCAGGTTCCCCAGTGGGAGGATCAGCGTGTGTCTGGGGGTTTCCACCATTTTGGACATGCATCGTTTCCATCATTTCAGGGCTGCAGTCTGCAATAGAGGCAGGGAGGGGTTTACCGTTGTGTAGTCCAGTATCTTTGCTAACAAATAAATGGGACGTAAGCCGGGCATGGACAGAAACGTCCCCTCTGTATTCACACCCTCCAACCATTGCGCTAGCCATTGCAGTTGGGAGGCTAATTGATAAAATTCTAAATTCGGGACTCCCAGGCCCCCTTCCCTCATCGGATGCTGCAGTGGTTTTAGGGAAACTCTCTTCCATCCCACTCCCGACATGAAATCTCTCACATGTGAGTTTAGATGAGTAAACCATCTGTTTAGCAATATTAGGGGAAGATTAACAAAGAAGTATAATAGGCAGGTAGCATAACCATGTTAGTCAGCAATATTCGCATCATGATAGTTAGATTCAGGAAGCTCCAAAACAAGTCATAAGATTTGCGCGATCTATGCACCCTATCCAGATTACCCTCTCGCGGGTTGAGTGGTAGACATGGATACCCAGGAACTTAAATATAGTCTGTGCCCATTAGGTCTTCCGGTAATTTCGGGGGCCTCAGCTGACACTAGAAACAGATATGTTTTGGTATTATTGACCCGCAACCCTGATAGGTCAGCAAATGTATTAAAAAATGCCACTGCTGTGTCTGAGCCGGTCACCGCCTCATTCAAATAAATCAGGAGGTCATCAGCATACAGGGAGATGGTATAGGTCCGCCATCTATACACAATCCTTGTCCATATCCCCGCTGGCGAAACCGTGCAGCCAGCGGGTCCATCGCCAGGGCAAACAACACAGGTGACAGGGAGCATCCCTGTAGGGTTCCATATGAAATTTCTTATTGGGCAGATATCGTCCTGCCCATTTTTACTCTTACCGTGGGCTGCATGTATAGTACTTTAACTCACTTAATACAGCCCTCTCCCAGTCCCATCCGGTCAATGGTCTCCAGCAGATAATCTCAGCTCACTGTGTCAAAGGCCTTCTCTAGGTCTATTGACAATATTGCCGCCTGTGGGCGTGTTCCCACCGCAGGGTGGTATAGCACAGAATAAAGCCTTCTCAAATTAAAAGAGATGTTGCGAGACGGGATAAACCCATTCTGATCTGTGTGAATTAGCGTATTCATAAGCAGAAGCAGTCTGAGTGCCAAGACCTTGCTTAGGATCTTAAAATCCACGTTGGACATAAATAGAGGTCTGTATTCTGTCACTCGGGCCCCCGAATTTGACATCTTGGGGAGCAGGATCAACAGCACGCTTTGTGTAGCTTTGGGACGACGTCCCAATCTCAGGGACTCAGCATGAAGGGTAATCAGTTGGGGTGCTAACTTAGAGGCAAGTGCCAAGTAAAACTCAGCCGGGACTCCATCCAGTCGCCAGCGTTTTCCTGGTGGCCATTGAAACTATGGTTTTGCAAACCTCCAGTAGGGTCACTGGGCCCCCCAACAATTCACGAGTCGGTATGTCCCATGTTACCAACTGCAATGGTGCCAGGAAGTCCCTAACTGCCTCTCAGGTGACTGGGGGTGGGGGTGGGGCTGCGTAGAGCTCTTCATAATATTCACGGAACAGGGTATTTATTGCTCCCCGTTCAAGCACGGCTACACCCATTTCTGTACTAACAGCTGTCATTTGAGTGCCTCGCAGTTGCAGCTTAATCAGCCACGCGAGTAGGCGACCGGCTTTGCCCTCTTCTTCCTGGACCCTAGTAAGGTAGTTGTTATATTCATATCTATGTAAGCGTTCCAGCGCTTCAGCATACTTGGTCGTAGCATCTATGAGATTTGCCTGCTCTGCTGCAACTGTACCCTGTGTGTTCTCAAGTTCTCGCAGCCTTTTCTCGATTGTTTCTAGTTCCTTCTGGAGCGTCCTTCTGACCCCTACTGATTGGCCTAAACAACGTCCGAAGACCACCACCTTGAAGGCTTCCCACTCCACCAGGCTTGTGGAGGTGGAGTGTGCATTAGTAGCAAAGAAGGTCTCGACGCAAGTGCCCAGGGATTCCCTTAAGGGAGCATCTTCTAATTGCCCAGGATTACACCCCCATAGGGGAATTGGGGGTCTCGGCTCCAGGGGTTGGTGCCTCATCAATAATGGCCTGGTGTCAGAGAAGGTACGTCCCAGATATTCAGTGTGAATAATGGACTCGGTTAAGTTTGTGCAAAGGAAGACATCTAGTCTAGTGTGCAATTGATGTAGAGGGGAGAAAAAGGAGTATTCTTTCTCCATTGCATGCTGTGTCTGCCTTATGCCCACTAATCCCCAATGACCTTTCAATTCCTGGTAGCCTATTGTCATATGATGTGTTTTGGCCCCTGGCAGCAGGGGATGTGACCTATCTAGCTCTATGTCTGCGACACAATTATAGTCTCCTCTAAATATCAATGCCCCCATCACGAGTTCAGCCTTTCAGGACAAGAGTTCTCATAGGAATACCAATTGGTTCGGGGCATATATGCTGCCAATTGTAATGTCTCGGTCACTCAGTTTACCTGTAAGCAGCATGTACTTCCCTTCTTTATCAATCTGGGTAGTTGTGGACTCAAAGGGGACCCCCGTCACACTTAAATCAAGGCCCCTCTAGCATAAGCTTAATAACCAGTCACATAAATCTGCCCCCTCCATCTTCTACGCAGTTTCTCTATGTCGCCTTGCAGAAGTTGGGTTTCCTCAAGTAGGGTGACCTGGATGCCCCTCTGCATCTTTCCGTACCCCTCCCCCTCCCGCCAAGTTCACTCCCAGTCAGTGGATATGCTCCCTATCCTGCAGAGAAAACAACAATAAACTATGAACAATGTTCATCAACTATCAACTCCCAAATCCCTGGGGAGTTGGGCAACAGCCAACTGCCCAAACCTCAACCAAATCAGCAATTTCCGACGCCGACCATGGCTTGTTATAGGAACAGTCGATTGGGGCGTCTCGCCCTGTAGGCATCGGCCCATCTCTCATATTGGCCCAGGCAGACCCCCCGGTGGCCGGCGGGGCACAACTGTCCATGCTTAGTCTCTGGAGCCCAGGTTGTCTCCTAAACTTTATCAAATTATCTCATCGGCAGTTCTTGGGGTGACCCTCGGCAGAGCCACACTGCTGTCCCGGGAACCATCTGAGTCTGTTCCCTCCGTGCCCTTTATTGATTGTGAGTCCACCTCCGACATGGTTCCAGCACCTTGGATTATCTCTGTTACTGGACACTTGTACCTGCGTTACCTAGGTTTCACTTTAAAAAACCCTCATAAATGCAATGGTAAAACCGTTGGCGGTATATCTTGGTTCTCCGCCTCACACATGCGTTATTGCATTATCATTGGGTTTATTGATTGTGCTGTATGCAAGCCTCAAGCCTGAGGCAACCTCTGGCTAGCGCAGTAGTGTCCAGAGATAGGTAATGGCCCTAAAAAATGTTATAAAAAACAATCCTACAGCCTGAAGTTACTTTTAATTAAGGTTGGATGAGGGTTGTTATTAAAAAATATACGTGGGTATACTGGTAGATCGTATTACTGGATCCTATTATACCACTTTGAGACGGTCGACATGTTTCTGCCCCACCATGCCCAGCCGGGTCTATGGGGCATTCGTCAGGACATAAACAATAATACTCACACGATTTGTGCAGTAATTTAAGTGGTTTTTGTGTGGCCACTATGTTTCTTGTCGAGGTAATGGTGCACCTGTAAATACAGAAACATAAACAAACAATGCGGGGTACACATATAACACAGCACACATTAATATGTAGCTCTCTACTCAATTTGAGTTAAACTACAGTTGGCTTTTTTTAGCCTAAATTCTTACTAGGGTAATACAGGTATAGAGACTATCGTGGTTCAGCTATGTGTGGATGGTTTTTATTAAATTAATGTTCTGCTTCTATGGTTAAAAGTGGTCCGTTGTCTTTGCCAACTTTATCAAAATGGCCCGGCATTTAATTCAGTATATGTTCACCATGTGAAGTTACGGGTAGCATTTCCTATACAAGTTCTCGAAGTTACCGCTTAATGTAGAGGTGATTAGTAGCTTTTTCACCCGTTAATAATTCACAGTTTATTTTCCTGAGTGACTATTTTTACCTCTGTGGTCTTTTATACGCGTTTCTTCAGGGGTTAAGGATACACTGATCCCAGGCTGTAAGTAAGACAACGGGAGCGTCATTTAGTTAAAGTTTACTTACGCGCTGGAAATCTCTCTCGGGTGTTCATCTTACCCGCTTGCAGCGTTTCTGCGTCTAGTGCTGGCTCTGCCCCCGGACGTGGAATACACTTCCCGGGCGTCCTTTACTTTTACTACGAGTGGAAGTCGACATAAAAACAGGACTATGTACAAATCGGAGAGTTATTCGTCATATTCCACTTGTAGTATTTCTTTTAAACGTTTAATTTCATGTTGTCTATTTTCTACAATTATTGATTCACACACAGAGATAAGGGTGAAATTTTAATGATGATTCAAATACCTCTTTGTATACCTGTCGCTACCTTCTCTGTTGTATGGCAACTAATTTTGGGTCTATTATCTTACGCTAGTGTCATTTACATGCAAATGAAGCACAATGCAATTGTTCTTTTCGTCTAGCAAGTGATAATAAACAAAGAGAGCGGACACATGTGGTTATCTGGGCCTTTCTAATTTTATGGGCATTACAATCGTTTCTGACCTCTATTGCAAATTCTGGTTAGTACTCTCATCAGTTTTTTATTTTTTATTTTTGTGATACCCAGGAATTCATGTCGAGTTAACACATCCTGGAGGCGTGTATACATATCTCTTCTGATACAGGTTCCTTGAATATCAGGCATCACGGATTGTGTATTGCTCTTATACAACCAGTATCATTTCCTAGTTCATTTGGTGGTTGTGAGGGTTATCGTCATGGGGGCATCCAGTTGTGTTAAATACTGACTTTCTTCATTTAGCAAATTGGTGCCAAGGCACATCATCATTCAGTCCTTCCATGTTCATTTTTAGTCGGTCCACCCATTTCTGTTCCTTTTCGAACAGGATTCTTTCTGCATTATAAGTTTTATTTTGTAACATTTCTATTACAGTCCATATGAGATCTTCAGCTTCATGTCCTTGTTCTACAAAGTGGGCACACAGTTTCGTTGTGTTCTTTTTCGTCTTAATATTACTTTTATGCTCTCCGATCCTTATCTTGATTTTCCTGCAGGTCATTCCGATGTATTTCTTTCCGCATGGCATAAAATCATATGGATGACATGTGACGAATTACAATTTGTGTGTTGTCTTTTTGTCCAAAGTAATGATTCGGTAAGCTGTAATGTCTTTGTGACTGTAGTTAGTTTGCACACCACGCAGGTTCCACATGGGTAATGACCCGTTATTGGGACCATACCCACATTCCTTGTCACTTCAATCTTTTGATGTTTCTGTGGTCGTGTGTGTACGAGTATGTCTTTTATATTCTGAGTTCTTTTATTCGCGAATCTGAACTCAGAATATAAAAGACATACTCGTACAGGTCATTACCCATGTGGAACCTGCTTGGTGTGCAAACTAACTACAGTCACAAAGACATTACAGCTTACCGAATCATTACATCTGGGCCTTCTCCCTCACATTGTTCCCGGGGGTTTCCTCCTTTCGTTGCTGGCCTCCCAGCCCTGTACGCCTTAAGCCAGTCCCATGCCATTTGAGGATCTTTGCAAAAGTGAGTCTGTCCATCTAATAGGATGCGAGGGAAACGCAGGGAACATCAGGGAGTACTGTAGTCCCTCACTGAGTAGGGCCTTCTTCACCTCAAGATACAAGATCCTCCTTCTTTGGACCTCCAGAGTGTAGTCAGGAAAGATGGAGGCTTCGCAATTATTTACTGTGTACGGACCGTCCACTCGGGCTTTCTGTAACAGCAGGTCTCTATCTTTATAATGTAAAAGTTTAGCCACTACAGAGTGTGTAGGACTGCCAGGGGCTGGCGGCCGAGCCGGGACCTGGTTTACCCTCTCCAGTGTGTAAAAGGGAGATAGGCCTTCTGGTGCAACCATTGTGTGAAGTCATAGTTCAAGGTAGCCAAACACATCTCTGCCTTTCACTTTCTCAGGCAATCCCACCACCCGAATATTATTCCCTCTATTGCGCCCTTCCGCATTTTCCACTCTGCGCTCAAGTGTTCCTACCCTACTGGCTATGTCTGCATTTTACAATGTCAGTGCTGTTTGTGCTGGTGTGAGTTTCGCTACAGAGGATTCTACTGTCTTCACTCCATCAGACAATTTTTGGTGTTCAGCTCTCAAGAGTCTCAGCCCTTCTGAAACTGTACTTATATCTTGGTGTAACGTTGCCTTGGTGTCTGCTATGGACTCCAAGAACTTAACTAGTTGCTGCTGCACTGGGTCTTCTGGTGGCAGGAATTGCAGATACAATTGCTGGGGGTCCGGAGGGGCGATCTTTTTTTCCTGGGTATCCCAGTCGATTTCATTCTAAGCTTGCCAATGTCTGCCCTTGCCTTTTGCCGAGCGCCATCGCTTTCCAGATTATAGTTGCACAGCGTATCAGCTCAGGTGTGCCCACACATGGGAGGGGACCTCTCAGCAGGGCCTTAGGGGCTTTCACTCACCTCTGTTATTTCTCTGTGCAACCAACTCTCTGCCTTCAAAACAGGTATCCTCTGTCTTTACTACTAGGCTTACAGGCGTCCCAACTTCAGTGAACCTTTTCCTCAGCTCTGCTTATTGCCTAAGAATGGGGAGGGAGCTGGGATGCTCGGAGAGCGCGGGAACCAGCCTGAATCATCAATCTTCCTTGCAGGGCCCCCGGGCCAGGACTCTGGTATAATCATGTGTTCCAGAAGTCCAGGGCGGAATTCAGGGGCAGTCCACATTTGGGCCTCAAAGTTGAAGCGTCTTCAGCACCTCCCTATGTGGCTCCCTGCCTAGGCCCTATGGCTCAGGCCAAGTTCATCCGTTCCCTTCTTTCGGGGGCCTCCTACCTTGTTGAGAAGCCCAGTGTGGGCCACTCTGTTTAACCCGGATCCTGAGTTTGGCAGCACCCCTCTTATGTGAGGACAGTCGAGAGCGTGTCCTCCCCGGCATTTATCAACGGGGCTTAATATATATACTCTGTTTTTGTGGTGTTCATGTGGCTTTCCGGCCTCTTACCACTCTCCTTCGCTGGCCACAACGGCCACAGTACTCTGCGGTTTCCACCCTCCACTCCCGGCCAGGCATGTCCTTCCGAGCCACTCTGGGCTCCAACGCCGCTCCCCGACAGTCTTGCATCGGGTCCGTCGATGCTCTACCAGGCCCCAGTCTTCGATGCACCTCTCCCGCATTAGAAAGTGTACCCACCCATGGGTCAGCGGTATGCCAGCTCTACCTCGGCTTCACTCTGGGTGGCATTGCAGCCTCCAGACTGGCCAGGCCAGCAGCGCCACGCCGCTCCGATTGTCCTTGAGGCTCCGCTTCCTCTGGATGCCGTGCCGTCTCCGGGACTCCAGCCGGGTTCTCGAGCAATCGGATGATTCTGCTCCCACAAGTGACTCTGTTGGGCCCGCAGTGTTTACACCACCGCCAGCCGACCGCAGTGCCCGCTCTGGGCCTTGAGGACACCTATGACGACAGGATATGTAATGGACGAGGAGCTTCAGGCTCACGTGTCCGCCATGTTCAGCTGTCAAGCCACGCCGCCTCCAATGTGTACACTTCTTCTCTCAGCAACATAAACAGTGATTTTGGGATGTATGACGTTACAACGCATACTTTTACAACACATACCTTTACAACACATTTTTTACAACGCAACATCCTTTACAATGCATTCCATTACAACGCATGCCATTACAACAATTTTTTAAAAACTAAATTTACAACGCATTCCATTACAACGCATACTACCTTTACAACGCATACCATTACAACGCATACCATTACATTGCATGTATGGTAAGTATTGGATAGTGTAGGGGTAAAAATTACTATCCTAACTCCAGGGGGGTGCAACAGTAGGGTAAGTGTTGGATAGTGTAGGGGTACAAATTACTATTCTAACTCCAGGGGATGCAACAGTAGGGTATTTGTTGGATACTGTAGGGGTAAAAATTACTATTCTAACTCCAGGGGGTGCAACAGTAGGGTAAGTGTAAGGGTACTATCGGTTGTAATGGTATGTGTTGTAATGATATGCGTTGCAATGACTGCGTTGTAATGACATGAGTTGTAATTGTATGCGTGGTAGTGTCATGCGTGGTAATGGTTGCGTTGTAATGGCATGCATTGTAAGGGATGTTGCGTGTAATGACTGCGTTGTAATGGTAGTGCGTTGTAAAGGTTGTTTCCCGTGATTTTGGTATGTTAAGGACAATGATGTCATTAAAGACAAGGTGGGATCGTATAGCAACCAAATGAAATAACACAGGGCTGAGAAACTCCCATCAGCCCACCCTTATGGCGGAATATCATCATGTGGGAAACAGATAGTAAATCCAAACCTCGCCCAACCCATCAATCGATGGTGCAGAGATGGATTTCTGAGGTGGAACTCTAGCCACAGTGTAATTCAGATGATGCTGATAGTGTGCAGTTCTGTGAATAAGTGAGTGAAATATAAAATTGGCTACTAGGGCAAACAAGCATTTGCAATGCAATAGGTCTCGCATTAGGTAAGTTTGAGCTTTTAGTATTGTAAATGGCAATGTCTTTTTATTTTTGCAGTAGTTAAGTTTTGTTTGTATAAAAAGGAACATATAAAATATGGCTTGTACAAAAGTATCAAATTTTAATGATAGATAGAAATAAATTTGATATGTACATGCGATTTCCAAACGAGGTAATTGGAAACATCACAAATATATTGTGCAAACTTTGCAATAGTGTTTTAGTTTTTTTAAGATATTTTTTTGAGAACATGATAATTAATACTTAATTAAAAGTGTCAGGCTTGTACTCCTCCTGCGGCGTTGAGCACAACAGCGCATACCTCGCCTGAGTTCACGCAGGATGGGGAACCCACTGCTAAAAAAAAGTGTGTTGAAGTCAACCTGGAGTCGGGTGATTATCGGTTTTCGCAAATTTGGAAAGGAAGCTGTGATTGTAATACAAGCTTCCATTGTCTGTGGGTAGCCTGTGCGCTTGTATACACTATACAAATACATCTAAGCAGAGGCTGAAAGGCTAGGTGGAAGTGAGCAGCCTCTGTGAGGTGAATCCACAAGTTATGCCAGGAGGAGGCCCCATATAACAATTGTGATACCAATCTATCATTCAACCCCTCTCGCCACTCAATCTTTCCTCACCCTTCCTCTGTTCATCTCTCCGCCACTCTCCCTGTCTCTAGTTTCCCTTTGTCGCTCTGTCTCTCTTATTTTCGGTTCCTGTTGTCTCCTCTTTCATCCCAGGATGGAGGTGAATGCTTTTTTATCAATAAAACGGCAATAAAAGGTATTTTCCTTTTATCTGTTTCTAATTAGATTTTATTTTCAAAGTGCAAAGGTATTTAAAACTTGTGTGGTTTTTGGTGTTTTTCTTGCATTCCATTGCACATTATTTGAATGAAACTCCCAATCTCAGTCAGAGAAAACTGGCAGCAGGCACCTGCAGCTTGTCTGTCTGATCGATGTAAGCTACTGTGGAGGGAAAAAAGCCTCTTTCCCACACCGAAGACTTGTTAATTGTGATGCTCAAAAGAGGCACCTCCCACAAAAGCTCCATGACACCGTCTGAGGCCCGGGATGGAAGGAGGTGCAGCACATGATGTGCGTCCTCCAGCCATACAATTTATCATTTTGTAAATGACAACTGATGGGTATAATATATGGTCTGCTCAGACCACCTCTCACCTGAAGCTGCAGATGTCTATAGGTTAGAAAAATCTGCCCAGGCATTTGGGACTGATTTATCCCAGGCAAAAAAAGACATCCCAGTAGCTCTCTTTTGCCACAGACTCCCCGGGCACCGGCCAATTGCCCACCTTGCCAACTCAACCCTGGTTGTCCCCAATTACTTTGCGAGAGCACTGGGCAAGGAAGCTGCAAGAGAGGCCGCATCGGTCCCAGGTGACAAGCATCCTCAGTGGATCCACTCTGAATGGGCAACTTTTAATGAAACATCCCCCAACCCCACATTAGCATAAAATCGAACAGGGTTTCGCTAGAACCTGAAACTAACTTGGACCCCCAGTCAACCAGTCCTCTCACTGCCCCTGGAGACATGCTCCGGAGTCAAGTCCTGATTACCAAGTAACTGTGGCCATATTCACAAAGCCCCTCCCTAGGGGCACAGCAAGAGTGCTGTGGGTCCTAAGCAAAGAAAGTGGTCTCTCTGCACCCACGATTGAGATGTAAAGACCTGCCTTAACCTACCAAGGTCGCCATCATAACCATCCATGGACACCAGTGAAACCACACCTGCTAGACTAATGATTGCTGCACCCCTGACCGTCGCCAAAGTGTATTAACGACCCGCACAAATGTCTTCATTTTGAAGGCATTAGCAAAGAGACCATTCAGTATACATGGTAGTCTATGCAGGTGGTAGATTTCCATAAACACTCCTTTTTCTTCATGCATAATCCCGGGGATCTGTTACATAATGTACAATTTGTAAGAATATAAGTGGCCGAAACATGTGTTTGCTTGTTTTGTGTCACCTTTTCTACATGGAATTCCTTCTCCTACACAGCGTCCATGGAATAAGGAAGAGTTCACTTCCCTGCCCCTCCATGGAAAGGCACTTTACTCTAGAGTCATTTCATGTGATTTGCGTGGTGGGGAAGTGACTATTTGTGGGTGTTCAATACATTTAACATGACCCTCCTGCTAGCTGTTCTCGCAGAGCAGCACAACTCTTCCCCTATCATAAAATTACAGTAAAAGAAAATCCACCAAAACTGATGATTTTCCACATTGTGACACAAAAATCCACTAATCCTGATTCACAGCATCGGAATATGTGGATGAGGCATTTAAAATTACAAATAGCTTTTTGGTCTCCTATGAATTTGAATGATGTGCGTAATACGTACGTGCGTATTGCGTAAAACGCAAGCTGCAGTAATTACATCTGCCCGTGAATTTAGCATCAAAGGTACATTTTGCCCTGACATATTTCCAGCAGTAGAGATGAATGTGGGATATACCTTTCTCGGAAAGGCGGGGAGAGGCTTTGCATGGGGCCCTGCTTGACATGACCGCCGCATTCTCTGTGATTTTCGGGAGAGACAGACAGTCCTTCACACGTGGTCTCATTTGGTGACGATCGTCAGGGTATATGCCAGTTCTGCCCATTTTGGGAACTGTAGGCTGTCACAAATGTCCTCGCCATGGGTTTTACACAGGACGCACTCTAGTGTGATGTGTACGATAGAACTACTCAGTTCTTGCAATGTCTCACTCCGCATTGTACCCAAGCCCTACCTTTCCCCTACCCCACTAACTTCCTAGGTGCCATTTTCATGCCCCAAGGGCTCGTCAGATGTCCAGTGTTAACATGGTTCTAGTGACCTCCTGCTGGGGTGACCCTAGGCCGGCGCCGGCCCGATATTGCTGAATATTTCTGTCTTTGGTTTATATGTAGGGTAGGAAACGGGCAGTGGCAGCGCGCGGTCCTGTCGTTACCCTAAGGCTGCCGTTTTGTTTTCAATACGAACCTCACAGTCGGGCTTCCTTGTGTGACTTTACAACTTGTACATTTGCAATTTTTTCTTCTTGTATCTTTTATGTAACACGCGTCATCATAAATCCTTGTGTATTGAAACTGGTTCTTATGTAAAGCGCTCTCACACCTTCGGGTAAAGTTTGCGCTATATAAAATCGCATTAAATTAAATTACAAACAGATCCCCCGGTGCAATTCAAACAATTGATTTCTATAAGCGAGAGCCTACCTCGCTGTACTGTGGACGGGAGACGCTGTGCCCGCCTCCCTGCTCGGGGCCGCGCTCTCCATTGGCGGCCGCCGAGGCAGGAAGACAGGCAAACACGGAGGAGACGTGGAGCCACTTCCTTTGGGCGGGACTTCCGTCTTCTGAAGTCCCGCGCACGCGCCCACGGAGTACCTGAGAGCGGGGCTCCCATGCCCGAGGGAGAGCCCCGGCTACCGAAGTCCCGAATGGCGGTAAGTGGGGCTTAGTTCTAGGGGGGAGGGGAGTGCGCTTGTGTGTGTGTGTGTGTATGTGTGCGATGGCGGCGGCGGGGGGAGGGGAGTTTTTGTATGTATGCGTGCGTGTGTGTAGGTGCGCTGGTGTGTGTGTGGGGGTCTCTACGTGTGCGTGTAGGTGCGCTAGTGTGTGTGTAGGTGCGGCGACGGGGGTGTGTGCGTCTGGCTGTGTATGCGTGTGGCTGTGATGTGCGCATGCGTGAGTGTGGGTGCGCGTGCACGCAGTGAAATCCAGGACAAGAGAAGCGCGTGGCACCCTCTTGTCCTTCCTTCCCCCGAGACAGGCAACTATACGTCTCCAGCTGGACACACATCCTTCGGATGCAGTTTACCAGCGAGACCTAAAAATGGAGTTTAATAAGGATTGTCCTAGTGTCAAGGTTAAAATAACGCCAAATAGTCTGAAAATATGACTATATAGTGGCGCTGTGCAGTGAGGTCAACATGTTTCAGCCGTATGGAATAAACTGTCCGGCTTTCATCAGGACCCAGAATTGAATAGCTACTGCAAAAAATGCAAGTGAAACAAATATAAGAATATTACTACTGTGCAACAATAATTCAATTACTCCTACCAGGAACTTGGATCCCCAATGTAAACTGGTGGGATTGAGTTAGTTATCCTTTCCTATAAAAGAGGAAAACAGTGCACAGGACATATAGTAAGGTTGTATACAAAGATCCCAAAGTGACAAAAAGAGACAGTACAGACAACACATAAGTAGCGAAGAGACGTCTCTTCGTTTAACAGAAGGCTTTAGTCCTTCTGATAATCTAATCTTATTTGAAAAATAGTTTTTTTGATATTGTACTCACCCAGCATTGTGTGGGAAATAACCTCACCTCGCCCGGCAACCGCTCAGGAAAATGAGGCCCCGCTCTGTTATATAGAAATGAAAAAATAATGAAAAAATTAGGGCACAGTCAATATAACATTTGCTGTGTCTAGCTAAATTGCTCTATCATTTCTATATATTGTAGAAAAACCCAGTTATTATAAAAAGACCTTCCCTCCATGAACCAAGGGGCTAACACTTCACTAGTGGCATGAGATGATCTGCCTCTTAAACTATCAAGAATTCACTCATGGAGAACCATTTAAGTGAAACAAAATCAGTGATAAGTTAAAGAAGATGAACATCCCAGATCTCTATGCTTGAAAAATAAGGGGATGATTGTTCAAAGAGTAGTCGGTAGAGGAAGCTAAAAGCTCTCTTGGAGCCAATCCTACTCCTCGAGGAAACGTCAGGGACCTACCTGACCGTCGGTACCCCTCTCCGGCGTCCGAGAGGAAGTGGAGGTACCGGAAAGAGCGTCAGCGCGCTCTTTATAGCATGCTTACCTGAAAAATAGCCTCAATTAGGCACTTAATTGCTGGCAAATGACGGCCGCCTGATTCTGACTGCGGTCGTGTAGAAGACGGGCCGCTATTCTGCTTGCGCATGCGCCGTCTCAGAATCCGACGGCGCATTCGCGATTGTATAGTAGGCTCGACTAGCGCTGTACAATGGCGCATGCGCAAAAGCACAATTGAATGTGCACACTTTTTGTGCTAGTATGCGTGTGATGATTTACACAGAGTGGCTGTTAAGGCACTTCGTCCTGCAATTTAAAATAACTGAACCCTTTATTTGTTAATAAGAAGTCGAGGGAATATGAACCTCATATGAAACACAAGACCCTATTTTGGTGTTTCATTTGTTGGAAAACCGCAGAACACAGCAAGGCGATGGATCAATATGTCATTGCTTTATGTATTCCAATTTAACCAGAAAATAACACTGGTTCTGGCATCTATCACATCTTGAAGGGAGTGATGCGTCATAAAATAGGTGCAGATAGTTTCATATCTTTAAAGGGCCTATAGAAAAGTCAATGAAAAGACCTGTGATTTAGGATTATAGCCAGACATGTCTTGCGTGATGATTTTATGACTGTATGATTCAGATATAGATGATTCAAATATATTTGGTGTCTGGCAGAAGTTGACAGATGCCATCATACCAACCGGATGTTTATAGTGTGGTATTAAGGCACACATATAGGTGGAATGTGGCTACAATGATATCCAAGGTATGTCATCATTCAATCCCTTGCTATCACTCTTAAGCTTAAAAATCCATTTCTGCTCCTTAACAAATAGGAATCTAGACACGCTGCTGACATGAGGTGGGATAAAAGGATGTTCAAGAATCACCCACCTCATGTCTTCTGCCGTATGTTTCATGGACAAAAAGTGATTGGTCAACGGTGTGGATTGCTTGTGACATCGGATAGTGCTTTTGTGTTCACCAATCCTCAATTTAATTTTTCGGGTGGTGTATCCAATATATCTGAGTGAACACGGGCAAGTTATCATGTAAATGACTCTCTCCGAGTTACAATTTGTATGCTTTTTGAGGAGCCAAGTTTTTCCTGTTCCTAAATCCACCCTGTCTGCTTTGTACGTATGTGGACAGACACTACAAGAGCCACAAGGGTAGTGGCCCTGTACCGGTGGCAGGTTCCAAAGTGTGGTGGTCCTGTCCTCCTTATCTCTCTCTTTTTTCAAGACAATGATGTCATTATTCTGACCTATGTGTCACCAAAACATAAGTATTTGTAAAGCGCACGATTACCCGTAGGTGTCTTCGCAATGAATAACAGATTTTTATTGTTACCCAACTCAATGGAACTCATTTTATCGAACTCAGATGGATGAAAGGCCCGTCGGGATTTGAACCTGTGACCGTGAGGTCGAACACATGACCCTGCTGTGGCTACTTTAGTCCACCAGACCCGGCTGATAGCCTGGCATCTCATATGAGTGTAGCACCATTCATACAATATGTTCAGTTGTGATTGGCCTTGCTGGCCTCATAATGACGAGATGTGAATACAGCCATGCATTTTGGTCCGTTTTTCTTTTATTCTTCTTTCCACATTATCCAGTCCTTTAATTTGGAATTGGTGTTGTATCGATCCATTTAGCTGCAGTTGTGCTGTTTTAAAGCATTCAAATCAGCCAACGTGTACCTTTGGGGTTTTGTATGGACCTCTTATTTTGTACAGATATCATCTTTTCTAGTTGCTTGATCTTCTTCACACTTTTTTAAAAATAAATAACTTTTCAACCCTAAAAATACATTGTAATATAGATCACGGGCCATTCTACAGCTCTTTTATCTTTTCCACTTGTCAAACCCGTGGTTTCTGCCACTGAGGCGGACGTCTCAGGCAGTGCATGGAGGCGGGAACCATTCTTAGAGGCTGAGTCTGGCTCTACGTTATCGGTTTTTCCATCACTGTCCCGTGAAACGTCGCTGGAATTACTGTCTCGACTTCAATCCGGCTCACCCTTGGACGCCTGTCCTGCAAGGTGTTTGGGCAGGGTGGCATCGGCAGTAAACAGCTTGCTGAACCCCCTGCTCAATCTGTCCTTGAGCTCGGGAGTGGTGCCAAGGGAATGGAAACACGCACTCATCCTGCCGCTGATCAAAAAACCTCTGTTAGATCCTTTGCTACCGTCTAACTACAGACCGATCTCCCTCCTCCCTGCTCTGGCGAAGGTGGTTGAGAAGCATGTTCAGCATACACTTTCCACCTTTATTGAGAATAACAACGCTCTCCATGACTCTCAATCAGGTTTCCGTGCAAACTATAGCACGGAGACAGCCCTTGTGGAAGTGACCGACGCCATCAGAGAGTCACTCGATCGAGGGGGAAAGGCGATGTTGATCATGTTGGACTTGTCGGCGGCTTTCGACACCGTCCCTCATGCGGGTCTCCTTTTAAGACTCAGGGAGATCGGATTGCGGGGGACGGTGTTAGACTGGTTCCAATCTTCTCTATCAGGCCGCCGTCAGGTGATCTGGGCTCCGCCGTTCTCCGCGGAAATGCCATCGCTAGAGGTTGGGGTTCCTCAAGGTTCCATTCTGAGCCCCACCATTTTTAACATCTATATGGCTCCCCTGGCGATGGTAGCGGAGGCTTTCGGGGCCCGGGTCATCTCATATGCTGATGACACCCAGCTTTTGTTCACGTGTGGCAAAGGAGAGGCCTTTGACGGCGGCAGGATCAATGACTGTCTGAGCGCAGTCTTTGCGTGGTTCCAGCAGCACAGCCTGAAATGCAACTCGGACAAGTCTGAGTTGCTTTTCTTTGGCTGTGCCCCCGACCCGAGCTGGAAGTCGTGGTGGCCCCAGGATATGTTCCCTCCTGAAAGGTCATCCTCCCAAGTGAAAAATCTGGGAGTGGTATTTGATGATGACCTATCCTTCCGGCCACATATTGTCGGACTAGCTGGGAAATGCTTCGGCATTCTTAAAATGCTGAGGAAATTCCTCCCACTGTTGTCCCTGCAATATCGAAAGACGGTAGTCCAGGCGCTAGTAGGGTCACGGCTAGATTACGCAAACGCCCTTTTTGCTGGTCTGCCCAAGTACCTCCTGGCTAGACTACAGATCGTCCAAAACTCGGCGGCCAGAGCCATATTCGGCCTGCCTAGGAGAGCCAGTGCCTCTCTGCTTCTAAACAGACTGCACTGGCTACCTATTTCTAAAAGAATTAGGTTTAAAATTCTTACCCTGGCGTTCAAAGCCCTTCACTCTGTCGGTCCCAATTACATCAAGAAGCGTATTGCTTTCTATGTACCGCGGAGGACGCTGCGTTCAGCCGACTTGGCTACAGTGGAGGTGCCCATTGTTAAACGAGCCCGGATGGGAGGACGCTCCTTCCAATTCGTGGCAGCGTGCCTTTGGAATGAACTCCCTCTCCTCCTCCGCAAAGCTAACAACCTTCTAGCGTTTAGGAAAGAGCTGAAGACCTTGCTCTTTTCCGTGTAACCTGTGTGACGGCAGTGTTTTTGCCTTCGTGTTTTTTGGACCTCTGGCCCCTTTGTCAAAGCGCCGGGACACCTCTTGGGGTAGCCGTGCGCTCTAAAAGTGCGGCTTTAACATAACATAACATAACATGTTTCCCATCTCCTGCTAGTTTAAAGTCAAGGATTTAACGTAGGGTATACCTCGGAGCAAACAATATCAAACTCCCCATTAATGCTACTTAATCCAACATTTCCATCAATTATAACCAGGTTCAAGTGCAACAATCAGGGTCTATTAATTAGGCATCCTCACTAGTATCCGAAGATGCCTACAACCAGAACTACTTCCAAAATATGGAAACCACATTAGTTTTCAGAATAGAACCCCATTCTTCCACTTGGTGAGCCGCCTATTAATATTTTAAATATTTTAAACATCTGGGCATGTCAGAAGAACCCCTTACTCCTGGGCAGAATTGATCACTTTATGGACACTCTTTTCTTAAGTCCTTCCCAAATGATTTGGGTAGTATCATTCTGCAAAGGAACCAGTTGATAAATGTAAGGATTCGGATGCCAAATTTTCAGAAGCAGGCACCATCCATTTACTTGTAAGGTTCAGCTGGGCCATCTTATAATATTTTAAAATTTACAAGATGTAAGGATTGGGAAATGAATTTAATATCATGGAAGTAATGTGAAATCCTCCTATCCCCACACAGTTCTGGATTGATAAACTGTATGTCCTAACTGGCTTAAGTGTATCTGTTGCAGTGATATGTGTTTCATTGCCGATTCATGGAAATCCACAACTGGTACACTTGAGAGAAATGCTAAGGGTGTGTTTCTTTCATTTTTAGGTCTTGCCTACCAGACAGCAGAAGGTATTTGGTATGTGAAAAGACCAATTTTCAGCTTACAGGGGGTTAAAGCCCACCGATTGCTTACCATCTGTTGGCTTTATGGTTACTCTTATTTGCTTACTTTTAATTGTTAGTTTGTGAGGCTTTGCTTCCTCTTCTTGTTTTTTCTCTCCCCAGGAATATAGCTTTATTACCTGCGTCGGTCGACTGCTTGGTTTCAGTCACTACTTTTTGGTAAAGCATGCCATGAGTACGCTTAATTTTACAGCTGTCTCGCTTGTGTGCTTTTCTCTCAACATCCACCTCGCTCTGTGCTGCTCTTTCTAACCCATGTGCTTCTCCGCTGCCCACTCCATGTTGGGCTTGCTCTTCTGTGGTAACCCGCTGCTCATATTACTTTCATGTTCATGTGCATCTTCTTCGAGTGCTGTTTTCCCCTTTCACCTGCCCCCCGTTTCTACTCACTCTATTTCTGCCCCTCCCCCACATGTGTTTTATTTCCATATATTCTTAATTTTTATGTGGCAGATAATGCAGCAAATTGCTGCCAGTTCATCTGCAGTAAAAGCGATTTTGCACTACAATTTTTTTTTTTAACAGATCCATCTATAATCGGTACATTTAAAAAACTGCCACCTACATTCTTTTGTAAGGGCACACGCGTAATAGAGCATGTTTGCAACTAAAAATAATGCAGTTCCAAAGGTGAGACCTATTTGCTTTGCCAATGCTTGGTGATTATTGCATGATTTTATTGTTTCTTCTTTTTTTTAACAACGGTTCTTCATTTGCATCTTGACTATGAGAAGGGATATATGTATGTCTTTATTTTACTTAATTTTCTTTCCCTTTTGTAAAATTGTAATTTTTTTTTAACTAAAAGCTAGCAGAAAAGTTGTGAAAACCAACATAACAGAGCTGCAAAAGAAAAGAAGTACCAAGTACAGACACCTACCAAGGGCACAAGACAACTGTAAAAACACAAATATCGAAAAGGAAGGTAAGGGCCTGAGGAGGTGACTGCTAGGATCAAATCTATAGAGATTCAGAGTAGGCTGATAATGTGGACAACGCATGTAAAGAGATTATAAACAAAGATGCAAACTTTAGTCCAAGGTCTAGAAGAAAGGCTCATTCCAGACACAAGGCGACGTAAAGAAACCAGGGTGGACTGTTTGTACATTTGAAACAAACAAGGTGACACCCAGATATACCTAGATAGAGACAGGACTACTAACGTAGAAAAAGATGGCCCCTAAATAAGTATGGGGACATTCTGGGCTGCTGGGAGCAATAGTTCTTCCAAAACATTGCCTACAAATACATGTACACCACTGGTCACCAAATATTGCAGGGAAGAACGTAATGCTACCATCAACTGCCATAGCCAAGGGCACCCAAAGTTGTGTAGGATAACACTGCACCCCTTCCTCGGAGACACAAGGTTAACATACCTGCTTCTGTTAAGATGCCAAATGAAAGATAGTGACGAGCGACCACTAGGCTGGTGGCCTGGTAATTCTAGGAAGTATTATCTGGAGGGACATCCTGTCTCCTAGTCATTAATAGAACAGGTACTCCCTGGGATGCTGCGGGTTAGAGGAGGACTTTGATACTCAGTTAATCATTTGGGAAAAATAGCAGATTTAGAGAAGAGAAAATGACTCGAACTTGACGGAGAGAACACTGTGTACCTAGATCATTCAAGAAAAGATACAAGGGGAATTAATGTAAAAGCCTTTCAATAGAACCTTTACTGGAAATCAAGTGGCAGCTGTGTCAGATAAACAGGTGGGGGAAAAGGCATGTGAGATGGCTAGCTATTCCTTATCTGCCAAATATGTTATTTCTGCAAGAGTAATGGATCTCCACAACTTTACCTAAATGCAACTACAAATCAATATAATATTAAAGGCAGCTGACTTCTACCTAATCTCAAAATAAAGCAACAGAGAGGACAACAGGTAAGGCTTTGCAGACAACCCTTTTCTCCAAATACACTGTTCACTTTTGTATCAATGCACTTTCTTGAATTCTTTGTTTCCTAGGAAAATCCTTTTCTGACTTTCCTTAACTTGCAAAGTTTAGTGGGGTTGGGTTAACAAAAGGCAAAGGTCTCAGCCTTTCCACTCTCTTGCAAACCGTGGTATAAGCAAAGGCAGCGAGTTTCTATATCACACAATGAACACTTGCTTTAGGAAAACATGTATATGAGTGGGCCAAATGTTTCCCCTTTTGAAAATTGCTCACTGGGTATACTGAAAAAGCATACTTTTAGACTAGCACTAAATCCCCTTGAAATTGATAGGCACATATCAATAGGCTATTCTGACTTTAAATTGGTTCGCACGAGCTGCAATTATGACATACGTTCTCGAAAAGCATTCCCGTTTACCACAATCTATTGGAAATGGATACAACTTTCCTAAATCTCGCTAAAATAGATTACATTGCTAAGACGTTGAACGTTCTCTGGGTGGGTGAGATGATGTAAAAAATGAATCAGCTCTTGTCTAACACAGTCTTTTTTAAATCAACTCACCAAACTTGGTTTCTGTGGGTCTGAGTCGTGGTGAGATGTACAGAGGAGGGGGAGGAGGTTTCCATAGACATGAACAATGGAAACTGCAGGTGCAGAAGCAGAAGTGCCTAGTGATCCAAAGGAGCAGAATAGCCTGGAAAAAACAAACCGTTGAGTTCTTTGAGGAGAAAAACACTGCTCCAAGAGATATTCAAAATACGCTCATGCACTTAGAGGTGGTATGTAGAAGTCATCCGCCCAAGCGAAAAGGTGTATGGGAAACTGCAATGTATGACGACTGTCACTGGTGCATTGTTTTATGTGACTAATGTATTTACTTTGGCAGTACCAGCCTACCCTGTCAGGCCTCTGAGGCTGTTCCATTGTATTAGATATCTGCAAATCTACACACAGCAAATGCCAGGCCACTGACTAATATGAGGATCCTGCAGCCATGTGTATGTAAGTGGCCAGGTATGCATGCAGAAAGGAGAAGTGGGGGAGAGGCACAGAAGTTGTTTCCAATTGCACCTCACCCCAATCCAATTCTGCAAGTCGTCATGGTGGCTTCTGTTTTCAAATTTTGGTGAAGAGGTCACATCGGATGCTGAATTCATGCCAGTGGGAATGAATGTCAACTGTGCATAATTCAAGAGCCCACACACGAATATCCAGTCTGCAAGTAAAGAACTCAGGAAAGGTAGTTACACAAAGTAAACAGCACACCAAAAGGCAAATGTCATATTGTTATTTTCCACTTAGATGGTTTGTATGATTTATACAGCGCGTATTACCCTCTCACGAGGTGCTGAAGCGACCTACGAATGGGTAGTACACTAATCCGACCGAGCTCAGAAGTAGTGATAAGAATAAGGGCAGAGTTTGCACTGCAGTTTTCTGGCTACCATAGGGTTGCATTCTACTTGCCCGCATATCATTTCATAGAGCACAATCCGGTGTTAGTATGGCATTACAGAGCATCGGGGAATGTCCAATAAAACTAGACATTTCACAATGGGGAGATAGAACCTTCTCACATTTTTTAAGGGAAAATCTGAAATTTGATCTGCTCTCATTATTGTATATTGAGTTACTGTTACCCTTTTATAATACATGGGATTCTGCAATCCCTTTATAAAGGTCCTTTTCTTATTTTCTTTTGTTTTTTATAATTAGCGACTTGTGAGGCACCGAGTCACTGATTATAAAGGAAAGACCTAAGAACTCAACTGCAATAAGTTATTACCGTTGAGTTCTGATCTCACAATATCTGGTTCCAGAGGCAGCAACCCAACTGAAAGGTAGGTCAGGTCTTCCGCAGCTCTTTAAAGCTACGGAAATGAAATTTTGCATTTATTTCTTCTGCTCTATTTTTCTAGCTGTCAGTGACATGCAGAAAGAACATGTTTCTATTTTGCACTCCTTAGGTATTTATGGAAAAGTTAGAATCTTTCTGCATGTTTCTACACATTCCGAGCTACTGCAGCTTTTTTCACTGACTTGTATTGAACTGTTTTAATATATTTTTGCAACAAATATCTAACAGGTTTTTGATGTGTTTAAGTTTGATTAGAGGTTCGATTTGTATTCTTTATTTTTTCAAACATGCTCTCTCTTTCACATGAAATAGTTGTGCACCAAGGTTTTAAGTGGTTTGTGGAAAAGGTGATGGTGTGACCATGCATTATATGGGATAAAGTACCCTCCTCCATATATGATAAGGTATTGCAAGACACCTTGGATTTCCATAACTTTAGAAAGGAGCTCGCCCTTCAGCCTCGTTCCTCTACATGATTAGTCCTCTGTGACTTGCAATATCCGTATAATGTAAGGCAGGGAGTACTATATGCCTTATACAGCCAGGCACCACGCTACGACATGTGAATGCTTTTGATGAAAATCCACACAAGCAAATAATCAAATAAACATAAATTCTGGTCCTGCAGTTTTAAATGGTATCAAACATCTGGAAGTTGCTAATAAAGTCCAACTTGTGAGTAACCAGTGCCTCTTTGCATACATTACATATACCGCAAGCTTGGTTGTGTGTCACAAGAGAAGATCCAACAATGTGTCCTGAATAGCTGTTTGTACTTCTCTCGGAATGGTATGTACACACTGCCTCCAATAGTCCCATTCCAATGAAGGGAAAACAAAGGTGTTTGCAAACATATTCCCTCATCAATATTTAGGATATGCCAATTTGCAATTATGCAGTTTTTTATTTGATTACTTAGGTTTGCTAACCGTGTTACACAAACAAGACTGCCCATTGAATAGTTGTTTCTTTCATTGGTTAACATGAAACCCCTTTTATCAGATCTTTGCTTTTACAAGAGTGGGAAATGAAGGAACTTGCAGTCAGTCCTCCTTTATCTGGAAGGATGAGAGTGAGCTAAAAGAGGAAGTATGTGTGGTAAGCAGCATTCATTCAAAGAGCCCCTGGTTACTGACAAATTGGCGTTCAAGAACCACACCAGATATTTGAAACAAATGGCAAACTTTATCACAAAGTTTTTGTTTCCAAGATTATTTGCCTTTGTGGCAAGGGATATTTTAAAGAATCTGGTACAGAAAGGAGAGTGAGATTTGCTGAACATAAATCTGCAAAATATACAGAGACTTGCAGCACCTTTGATTTCACACTGTCAAAATGAACTCAAATAGATTACTGAGAAAATTTGGATCAATAAAAAGAGAAGATGTTACGATTAGGAAGAGGTTACTCAAAGAGCAATTTTGGATTTTTACCTATTGTACATTGGGCTGAATAGGAACATCTAAAAGGGCATTGACAATTTGTAACAAGGTGATTAACCTTCCAAGGCGTATACCTTAGTGGAAGTAAATCCTAGTCTTCCTATACAGACATTTTAAGTAGTACCTGTAAAGAGGCTCCACTTTTTAGTGGGGGTCTTACTTGAGGTAAAGTGCCTGCTTACCACGTTTTATCATCTAGAGGATAAATTGGAACGCACCTAGGAGTTACGATGTTGGTAGGAGCCTTTTTATGTGTAAATTGTATCTGTTCTCTGTGCATACTAAGGACACTAGTGAAAGTTGATCTATGAAAACCATCAGGAATGTACATGACTAGAGCATGATGCATATCCTGTTTAGCACATCACATTGGGGTCTATTCCCTATTGATAATTAGTGCTCATTGAGTCTTTTCCCAAAATGGCGGCATTTTATGAACAAATACCACTACGCTTTTTTTGACTTGTACAATTCGGATATAGTAACTGAAATTGTCAAATCAAAGGTGGCTGCTGATCTCTTTTGGGTGAGCAAACCTGCTTTCTAGCTATGCAGGTGGATATGATGCAGCAATGCCTAGCTTTCAGTTTCACTATGGTTAGTTTGAATTAGGGCTGGGCGTAGTTTGCGAAGTAGCGCTTCGCGAAGCTATGCGAAGCGTAGTGCTTCACCCAGGCCTAGTGATTTAGGCCACCGGGACTGGCTAATGTCTTTGTTTAGTCTAACATTGACTAAACAGATGTACTTGCATCAAAACGTCTGTGAAACATGGCCGCTTGGATCCACTAAACCCAGGTTACCATGCCGGGAGGTCGTTATTATTGACCAGGAACTTCAAAGGTCCATGTGGCTGCTGTTTGGATTTTAGACGCAGGCCAAGTATTCTTTTCCATAAAAAGGAGACAATACATACCAATTAAAGACCTCACTTCGCAATTAACTATCTTGACGTATATCGAAGGGGCCAGGAGGTGTACATATCCCGCAGAGGTAATTTTTCACCATTCGATTCAGGAGAGTTCTTCTGTCTCAGTGGACTGTGTCTTCCCCTTCCAAGACCACGCCCATCATTGTCAGCTCTCTGATTTATTCTCATCGAGTAGAGCATCTGTGTCTCCTATAACTTGTGGACATGTGAAGTTCCTTCACATTACTGTGTCGTTTAGATGATCAGTTCTCTGGATTACATTTCTGCAAGAGAGCGCAGGCATTTCCCAGATTTGTGGAATTGCGATTTCTTACATCACGTCCGTTTTTCAACTACAACCGGCTCTTAGTTTGAAATAAAACACTAGAGCTTATGCCCTGATGAAGTTACAACAAGTAACGAAACGCGTTGGCTGTGTATGTGTTTTGGGTAAAATTACTGAAATAAAGAAGAAAAAACTCTTGGACTAAAAGAATCTGTGTAATTCCTTACTGGGTGCGCCTTCCACCTTTTGTTTACATGGCCGCATGGCCGTTTTGCTCATTCCTAGTGAGAAATTGTACCTTTAGTCAACTATGAGGAACTGAGATGCCTATGCAGGACTGCCGTGCTGCAGATACATGCTCTAAATTAGAACACTTATTTTTGGTCAGTGTTCTTATCTATACGTAGTCACACGATTTCCTACTAGGTATGAGAGGTGAGTGTACAGGTGTTGTGTTGGAAAATATTTGGCAGCAGATTTATTTTCACAAAGGGCTCGCTATATGGATTTGAAATAAATATTTGGAGATTTCCAGCGTTCCTATGGACTCAGGGACTGCTGAGAAACGACAAATAACGATGCAATTGGATGTGAAGTTCACTTTAAATTATTTAAATAAGGATTTAGGTAATCCAAACCCCGAATGAAAAATCAAAAGATTCAGCAATCACTTGAATATATGGAATGATTGAGAACGGGCCTATTATTTTATAAAGGACACAGTGTCAGCACTAGTAAGAATATATCCTAATTGGAGTGTTTAAATTGTTATGAATACCCAAGTTGGCAGCCAGATATAGTTTATCTGGTTGTGGACGTGCCTCTGTGAATTGTGATTGATGACGAATATTAGCTGATGTTCCCAAAATGGTTTTAGAATTAATTACATTTTGACTATTATATCTAGATACTGCTTTGTCTAGAGTAATATTGTCTAAATCTTTATGTCAGGATTCATTTTCTTGTTGCAAGTATATTAACACTATAGCATTGCTTTATTACTCCACTCAAGAAAGAAACAGACAACCTACACAAAATAATTAGGTAAATGCTGACCACTTCAAACCCTATCCTTCCCAAGTATAACCATGGAGAATAAAATAATGGACCCAGTGCATAAACATGCAGAAGCAGCCCATGTTTCCAACAATAGACAATTAGGCTTTCGTCCATTACGGGGAATGGATTCCAAATTTGCCGAACTCAGGAAAGATCTATTCTCCTCACTCACTGGGGGTCAATTAGAAATTCCAACCTTTCTCAATCTCTTGCCAGCATCCAACATGGGTGGTCATGACATTCTAATCAATCATGTGTATGACATGGCCTGGAATCACTGGTACTGCGGTATGGTAGTGTCAATAATTCTTATCAGACTGTTCACAGCAGTAAGAATTAGCACTGAATTAGCACTGTCTTGTCATATAGCTACTGTATATCTTTATAATGTGTTAAGTTAGCATAGGCTCATTAAATGTTTAAACACCATTTTTCCTTTTGCTGCTTCTGCACACGACACTTAATTGTTGATTTAGCTTTCAACCTAGTAGTTCGTTGTGGTTTACATGAGAATAATATGTTATTACTCTGATATCAGCTTTGCTTAATAAACTATGTCTGCACATAGAGTGCTGAAGCCTCAGGAACAACACGATACAGAATTGTTATGAGGTCTGATCTTCGCGCCTTTATAGACATAACATAAGTGCAGCTTCTGCCAACTTTGGGCTTGAGGCGGGTTTTTATATTGCTTTGCTGGAGGCACAAAGACACTTGATGCTGTTCGCATGCAGAGAGAGCTGGTGTATGCTGATGTGATCCCTTCATACTAGGACACTGAGGTATGGGCCCGCCCTAATTCAACCCAAAGAGACCTTCTTAGCTATTAATATAATATGCGAGTTAGGGAGGGTGATAAATAAGTGTTGTTATACCCTTATTGATTTACAGCATGGTAACATGCTGTCACCATTCGCTTTCTATGGACTAGTAACTATGCTTGTAGCTTTGTTGTTGATAATATGTTTACTTGTATTATCTAAGATACTGCGCCTGAGAAGACGGCATTAGTAAATAAACATTTCAAATGCTCACGTGTTCTTCTTTACTCCATGTTCTGGTTTGTAATGATTGTATAACGAAAGAGTGCTCATGTGTTCCACGTAACCTGAGGTTGGTGAGTTCATGTTCTGGTTTGTCTAAACATTGGGAGTTGGTTATGACCAATGAGACACTGTAGCTAGCTCGGTAAGGGGTTTGTTGGGTACTAAGGTGAGTTTTGGGTCACCCTAATTCGCTGAGGTTCCAATCCTCTGTGCACAGTTCTGTGGGAGAACAGAAACCGCGCTACATGGCGCCCAACGTTATCGGTGGTCTTATATCATGACACTCGAGTAGTATTTCATTCCTACCTTAACCCCTTCACTGTCGTTTCCGGTAAACGGTGGTGTCGGTGAAACCTACCTGTTTTTTGAAATATTTACAACAAGGGGTGGTGAGGGACAGAGTCTCTGAATTAAGCAGAATACTCTCACCCTGTCAAGAGATCAGGGCTAGATCCAACACCGTTTTTTAGCTCACTGCACCATCCCAGTTTCAGAACCTGGCTGTATGCAAATTAGTCTGTTCCTGTCCCAGTGCATGATGGGAACAGGGCAGACCAAACTACAAAAGCCAATTCTTACACTGGGAAGGAAACAAGCTTCCGGGGACCGGTTTCTGGCATTACAGCGTTCTTCGGCCCGGCTTGCTTGAATCCTGATGGTGCAATGAGCAAGGGACTCATGTCTGAGTATACCCTTCCACGCTTAGGGTGGACAGAAATATTTACAACAAGGGGTGGTGAGGGACAGAGTCTCTGAATTAAGCAGAATACTCTCACCCTGTCAAGAGATCAGGGCTAGATCCAACACCGTTTTTTAGCTCACTGCACCATCCCAGTTTCAGAACCTGGCTGTATGCAAATTAGTCTGTTCCTGTCCCAGTGCATGATGGGGACAGGGCAGACCAAACTACAAAAGCCAATTCTTACACTGGGAAGGAAACAAGCTTCCGGGGACCGGTTTCTGGCATTACAGCCGTCTTCGGCCCGGCTTGCTTGAATCCTGATGGTGCAATGAGCAAGGGACTCATGTCTGAGTATACCCTTCCACGCTTAGGGTGGACAAAAATATTTACAACAAGGGGTGGTGAGGGACAGAGTCTCTGAATTAAGCAGAATACTCTCACCCTGTCAAGAGATCAGGGCTAGATCCAACACCGTTTTTTAGCTCACTGCAACATCCCAGTTTCAGAACCTGGCTGTATGCAAATTAGTCTGTTCCTGTCCCAGTGCATGATGGGAACAGGGCAGACCAAACTACAAAAGCCAATTCTTACACTGGGAAGGAAACAAGCTTCCGGGGACCGGTTTCTGGTATTACAGCCGTCTTCGGCCCGGCTTGCTTGAATCCTGATGGTGCAATGAGCAAGGGACTCATGTCTGAGTATACCCTTCCACGCTTAGGGTGGACAAAAATATTTACAACAAGGGGTGGTGAGGGACAGAGTCTCTGAATTAAGCAGAATACTCTCACCCTGTCAAGAGATCAGGGCTAGATCCAACACCGTTTTTTAGCTCACTGCACCATCCCAGTTTCAGAACCTGGCTGTATGCAAATTAGTCTGTTCCTGTCCCAGTGCATGATGGGAACAGGGCAGACCAAACTACAAAAGCCAATTCTTACACTGGGAAGGAAACAAGCTTCCGGGGACCGGTTTCTGGCATTACAGCCATCTTCGGCCCGGCTTGCTTGAATCCTGATGGTGCAATGAGCAAGGGACTCATGTCTGAGTATACCCTTCCACGCTTAGGGTGGACAAAAATATTTACAACAAGGGGTGGTGAGGGACAGAGTCTCTGAATTAAGCAGAATACTCTCACCCTGTCAAGAGATCAGGGCTAGATCCAACACCGTTTTTTAGCTCACTGCACCATCCCAGTTTCAGAACCTGGCTGTATGCAAATTAGTCTGTTCCTGTCCCAGTGCATGATGGGAACAGAGCAGACCAAACTACAAAAGCCAATTCTTACACTGGGAAGGAAACAAGCTTCCGGGGACCGGTTTCTGGCATTACAGCCGTCTTCGGCCCGGCTTGCTTGAATCCTGATGGTGCAATGAGCAAGGGACTCATGTCTGAGTATACCCTTCCACGCTTAGGGTGGACAAAAATATTTACAACAAGGGGTGGTGAGGGACAGAGTCTCTGAATTAAGCAGAATACTCTCACCCTGTCAAGAGATCAGGGCTAGATCCAACACCGTTTTTTAGCTCACTGCACCATCCCAGTTTCAGAACCTGGCTGTATGCAAATTAGTCTGTTCCTGTCCCAGTGCATGATGGGAACAGGGCAGACCAAACTACAAAAGCCAATTCTTACACTGGGAAGGAAACAAGCTTCCGGGGACCGGTTTCTGGCATTACAGCCGTCTTCGGCCCGGCTTGCTTAAATCCTGATGGTGCAATGAGCAAGGGACTCATGTCTGAGTATACCCTTCCACGCTTAGGGTGGACAAAAATATTTACAACAAGGGGTGGTGAGGGACAGAGTCTCTGAATTAAGCAGAATACTCTCACCCTGTCAAGAGATCAGGGCTAGATCCAACACCGTTTTTTAGCTCACTGCACCATCCCAGTTTCAGAACCTGGCTGTATGCAAATTAGTCTGTTCCTGTCCCAGTGCATGATGGGAACAGGGCAGACCAAACTACAAAAGCCAATTCTTACACTGGGAAGGAAACAAGCTTCCGGGGACCGGTTTCTGGCATTACAGCCGTCTTCGGCCCGGCTTGCTTGAATCCTGATGGTGCAATGAGCAAGGGACTCATGTCTGAGTATACCCTTCCACGCTTAGGGTGGACAAAAATATTTACAACAAGTGGTGGTGAGGGACAGAGTCTCTGAATTAAGCAGAATACTCTCACCTTGTCAAGAGATCAGGGCTAGATCCAACACCGTTTTTTAGCTCACTGCACCATCCCAGTTTCAGAACTCTTGACTGGGTGAGAGTATTCTGCTTAATTCAGAGACTCTGTCCATCACCACCCCTTGTTGTAAATATTTTTGTCCACCCTAAGCGTGGAAGGGTATACTCAGATGTGAGTCCCTTGCTCATTGCACCATCAGGATTCAAGCAAGCCGGGCCGAAGACGGCTGAAATGCCAGAAACCGGTCCCCGGAAGCTTGTTTCCTTCCCAGTGTAAGAATTGGCTTTTGTAGTCTGGTCTGCCCTGTTCCCATGATGCACTGGGCCAGGGACAGACTAATTTGCATACAGCCAGGTTCTGAAACTGGGATGGTGCAATGAGCTAAAAAACGGTGTTGGATCTAGCCCTGATCTCTTGACTGGGTGAGAGTATTCTGCTTAATTCAGAGACTCTGTCCATCACCACCCCTTGTTGTAAATATTTTTGTCCACCCTAAGCGTGGAAGGGTATACTCAGATGTGAGTCCCTTGCTCATTGCACCATCAGGATTCAAGCAAGCCGGGCCGAAGACGGCTGAAATGCCAGAAACCGGTCCCCGGAAGCTTGTTTCCTTCCCAGTGTAAGAATTGGCTTTTGTAGTCTGGTCTGCCCTGTTCCCATGATGCACTGGGCCAGGGACAGACTAATTTGCATACAGCCAGGTTCTGAAACTGGGATGGTGCAATGAGCTAAAAAACGGTGTTGGATCTAGCCCTGATCTCTTGACTGGGTGAGAGTATTCTGCTTAATTCAGAGACTCTGTCCATCACCACCCCTTGTTGTAAATATTTTTGTCCACCCTAAGCGTGGAAGGGTATACTCAGATGTGAGTCCCTTGCTCATTGCACCATCAGGATTCAAGCAAGCCGGGCCGAAGACGGCTGAAATGCCAGAAACCGGTCCCCGGAAGCTTGTTTCCTTCCCAGTGTAAGAATTGGCTTTTGTAGTCTGGTCTGCCCTGTTCCCATGATGCACTGGGCCAGGGACAGACTAATTTGCATACAGCCAGGTTCTGAAACTGGGATGGTGCAATGAGCTAAAAAACGGTGTTGGATCTAGCCCTGATCTCTTGACTGGGTGAGAGTATTCTGCTTAATTCAGAGACTCTGTCCATCACCACCCCTTGTTGTAAATATTTTTGTCCACCCTAAGCGTGGAAGGGTATACTCAGATGTGAGTCCCTTGCTCATTGCACCATCAGGATTCAAGCAAGCCGGGCCGAAGACGGCTGAAATGCCAGAAACCGGTCCCCGGAAGCTTGTTTCCTTCCCAGTGTAAGAATTGGCTTTTGTAGTCTGGTCTGCCCTGTTCCCATGATGCACTGGGCCAGGGACAGACTAATTTGCATACAGCCAGGTTCTGAAACTGGGATGGTGCAATGAGCTAAAAAACGGTGTTGGATCTAGCCCTGATCTCTTGACTGGGTGAGAGTATTCTGCTTAATTCAGAGACTCTGTCCATCACCACCCCTTGTTGTAAATATTTTTGTCCACCCTAAGCGTGGAAGGGTATACTCAGATGTGAGTCCCTTGCTCATTGCACAATCAGGATTCAAGCAAGCCGGGCCGAAGACGGCTGAAATCCCAGAAACCGGTCCCCGGAAGCTTGTTTCCTTCTCAGTGTAAGTATTGGCTTTTGTAGTCTGGTCTGCCCTGTTCCCATGATGCACTGGGCCAGGGACAGACTAATTTGCATACAGCCAGGTTCTGAAACTGGGATGGTGCAATGAGCTAAAAAACGGTGTTGGATCTAGCCCTGATCTCTTGACTGGGTGAGAGTATTCTGCTTAATTCAGAGACTCTGTCCATCACCACCCCTTGTTGTAAATATTTTTGTCCACCCTAAGCGTGGAAGGGTATACTCAGATGTGAGTCCCTTGCTCATTGCACCATCAGGATTCAAGCAAGCCGGGCCGAAGACGGCTGAAATCCCAGAAACCGGTCCCCGGAAGCTTGTTTCCTTCTCAGTGTAAAAATTGGCTTTTGTAGTCTGGTCTGCCCTGTTCCCATGATGCACTGGGCCAGGGACAGACTAATTTGCATACAGCCAGGTTCTGAAACTGGGATGGTGCAATGAGCTAAAAAACGGTGTTGGATCTAGCCCTGATCTCTTGACTGGGTGAGAGTATTCTGCTTAATTCAGAGACTCTGTCCATCACCACCCCTTGTTGTAAATATTTTTGTCCACCCTAAGCGTTGAAGGGTATACTCAGATGTGAGTCCCTTGCTCATTGCACCATCAGGATTCAAGCAAGCCGGGCCGAAGACGGCTGAAATGCCAGAAACCGGTCCCCGGAAGCTTGTTTCCTTCCCAGTGTAAGAATTGGCTTTTGTAGTCTGGTCTGCCCTGTTCCCATGATGCACTGGGCCAAGGGCAGACTAATTTGCATACAGCCAGGATCTGAAACTGGGATGGTGCAATGAGCTAAAAAACGGTGTTGGATCTAGCCCTGATCTCTTGACTGGGTGAGAGTATTCTGCTTAATTCAGAGACTCTGTCCATCACCACCCCTTGTTGTAAATATTTTTGTCCACCCTAAGCGTGGAAGGGTATACTCAGATGTGAGTCCCTTGCTCATTGCACCATCAGGATTCAAGCAAGCCGGGCCGAAGACGGCTGAAATGCCAGAAACCGGTCCCCGGAAGCTTGTTTCCTTCCCAGTGTAAGAATTGGCTTTTGTAGTCTGGTCTGCCCTGTTCCCATGATGCACTGGGCCAGGGACAGACTAATTTGCATACAGCCAGGTTCTGAAACTGGGATGGTGCAATGAGCTAAAAAACGGTGTTGGATCTAGCCCTGATCTCTTGACTGGGTGAGAGGATTCTGCTTAATTCAGAGACTCTGTCCATCACCACCCCTTGTTGTAAATATTTTTGTCCACCCTAAGCGTGGAAGGGTATACTCAGATGTGAGTCCCTTGCTCATTGCACCATCAGGATTCAAGCAAGCCGGGCCGAAGACGGCTAAAATGCCAGAAACCGGTCCCCGGAAGCTTGTTTCCTTCCCAGTGTAAGAATTGGCTTTTGTAGTCTGGTCTGCCCTGTTCCCATGATGCACTGGGCCAGGGACAGACTAATTTGCATACAGCCAGGTTCTGAAACTGGGATGGTGCAATGAGCTAAAAAACGGTGTTGGAACTAGCCCTGATCTCTTGACTGGGTGAGAGTATTCTGCTTAATTCAGAGACTCTGTCCATCACCACCCCTTGTTGTAAATATTTTTGTCCACCCTAAGCGTGGAAGGGTATACTCAGATGTGAGTCCCTTGCTCATTGCACCATCAGGATTCAAGCAAGCCGGGCCGAAGACGGCTGAAATGCCAGAAACCGGTCCCCGGAAGCTTGTTTCCTTCCCAGTGTAAGAATTGGCTTTTGTAGTCTGGTCTGCCCTGTTCCCATGATGCACTGGGCCAGGGACAGACTAATTTGCATACAGCCAGGTTCTGAAACTGGGATGGTGCAATGAGCTAAAAAACGGTGTTGGATCTAGCCCTGATCTCTTGACTGGGTGAGAGTATTCTGCTTAATTCAGAGACTCTGTCCATCACCACCCCTTGTTGTAAATATTTTTGTCCACCCTAAGCGTGGAAGGGTATACTCAGATGTGAGTCCCTTGCTCATTGCACCATCAGGATTCAAGCAAGCCGGGCCGAAGACGGCTGAAATGCCAGAAACCGGTCCCCGGAAGCTTGTTTCCTTCCCAGTGTAAGAATTGGCTTTTGTAGTCTGGTCTGCCCTGTTCCCATGATGCACTGGGCCAGGGACAGACTAATTTGCATGCAGCCAGGTTCTGAAACTGGGATGGTGCAATGAGCTAAAAAACGGTGTTGGATCTAGCCCTGATCTCTTGACTGGGTGAGAGTATTCTGCTTAATTCAGAGACTCTGTCCATCACCACCCCTTGTTGTAAATATTTTTGTCCACCCTAAGCGTGGAAGGGTATACTCAGATGTGAGTCCCTTGCTCATTGCACCATCAGGATTCAAGCAAGCCGGGCCGAAGACGGCTGAAATGCCAGAAACCGGTCCCCGGAAGCTTGTTTCCTTCCCAGTGTAAGAATTGGCTTTTGTAGTCTGGTCTGCCCTGTTCCCATGATGCACTGGGCCAGGGACAGACTAATTTGCATACAGCCAGGTTCTGAAACTGGGATGGTGCAATGAGCTAAAAAACGGTGTTGGATCTAGCCCTGATCTCTTGACTGGGTGAGAGTATTCTGCTTAATTCAGAGACTCTGTCCATCACCACCCCTTGTTGTAAATATTTTTGTCCACCCTAAGCGTGGAAGGGTATACTCAGATGTGAGTCCCTTGCTCATTGCACCATCAGGATTCAAGCAAGCCGGGCCGAAGACGGCTGAAATGCCAGAAACCGGTCCCCGGAAGCTTGTTTCCTTCTCAGTGTAAGAATTGGCTTTTGTAGTCTGGTCTGCCCTGTTCCCATGATGCACTGGGCCAGGGACAGACTAATTTGCATACAGCCAGGTTCTGAAACTGGGATGGTGCAATGAGCTAAAAAACGGTGTTGGATCTAGCCCTGATCTCTTGACTGGGTGAGAGTATTCTGCTTAATTCAGAGACTCTGTCCATCACCACCCCTTGTTGTAAATATTTTTGTCCACCCTAAGCGTGGAAGGGTATACTCAGATGTGAGTCCCTTGCTCATTGCACCATCAGGATTCAAGCAAGCCGGGCCGAAGACGGCTGAAATGCCAGAAACCGGTCCCCGGAAGCTTGTTTCCTTCCCAGTGTAAGAATTGGCTTTTGTAGTCTGGTCTGCCCTGTTCCCATGATGCACTGGGCCAGGGACAGACTAATTTGCATACAGCCAGGTTCTGAAACTGGGATGGTGCAATGAGCTAAAAAACGGTGTTGGATCTAGCCCTGATCTCTTGACTGGGTGAGAGTATTCTGCTTAATTCAGAGACTCTGTCCATCACCACCCCTTGTTGTAAATATTTTTGTCCACCCTAAGCGTGGAAGGGTATACTCAGATGTGAGTCCCTTGCTCATTGCACCATCAGGATTCAAGCAAGCCGGGCCGAAGACGGCTGAAATGCCAGAAACCGGTCCCCGGAAGCTTGTTTCCTTCCCAGTGTAAGAATTGGCTTTTGTAGTCTGGTCTGCCCTGTTCCCATGATGCACTGGGCCAGGGACAGACTAATTTGCATACAGCCAGGTTCTGAAACTGGGATGGTGCAATGAGCTAAAAAACGGTGTTGGATCTAGCCCTGATCTCTTGACTGGGTGAGAGTATTCTGCTTAATTCAGAGACTCTGTCCATCACCACCCCTTGTTGTAAATATTTTTGTCCACCCTAAGCGTGGAAGGGTATACTCAGATGTGAGTCCCTTGCTCATTGCACCATCAGGATTCAAGCAAGCCGGGCCGAAGACGGCTGAAATCCCAGAAACCGGTCCCCGGAAGCTTGTTTCCTTCTCAGTGTAAGAATTGGCTTTTGTAGTCTGGTCTGCCCTGTTCCCATGATGCACTGGGCCAGGGACAGACTAATTTGCATACAGCCAGGTTCTGAAACTGGGATGGTGCAATGAGCTAAAAAACGGTGTTGGATCTAGCCCTGATCTCTTGACTGGGTGAGAGTATTCTGCTTAATTCAGAGACTCTGTCCATCACCACCCCTTGTTGTAAATATTTTTGTCCACCCTAAGCGTTGAAGGGTATACTCAGATGTGAGTCCCTTGCTCATTGCACCATCAGGATTCAAGCAAGCCGGGCCGAAGACGGCTGAAATGCCAGAAACCGGTCCCCGGAAGCTTGTTTCCTTCCCAGTGTAAGAATTGGCTTTTGCAGTCTGGTCTGCCCTGTTCCCATGATGCACTGGGCCAGGGACAGACTAATTTGCATACAGCCAGGATCTGAAACTGGGATTTTGCAATGAGCTAAAAAACGGTGTTGGATCTAGCCCTGATCTCTTGACTGGGTGAGAGTATTCTGCTTAATTCAGAGACTCTGTCCATCACCACCCCTTGTTGTAAATATTTTTGTCCACCCTAAGCGTGGAAGGGTATACTCAGATGTGAGTCCCTTGCTCATTGCACCATCAGGATTCAAGCAAGCCGGGCCGAAGACGGCTGAAATGCCAGAAACCGGTCCCCGGAAGCTTGTTTCCTTCCCAGTGTAAGAATTGGCTTTTGTAGTCTGGTCTGCCCTGTTCCCATGATGCACTGGGCCAGGGACAGACTAATTTGCATACAGCCAGGTTCTGAAACTGGGATGGTGCAATGAGCTAAAAAACGGTGTTGGATCTAGCCCTGATCTCTTGACTGGGTGAGAGGATTCTGCTTAATTCAGAGACTCTGTCCATCACCACCCCTTGTTGTAAATATTTTTGTCCACCCTAAGCGTGGAAGGGTATACTCAGATGTGAGTCCCTTGCTCATTGCACCATCAGGATTCAAGCAAGCCGGGCCGAAGACGGCTAAAATGCCAGAAACCGGTCCCCGGAAGCTTGTTTCCTTCCCAGTGTAAGAATTGGCTTTTGTAGTCTGGTCTGCCCTGTTCCCATGATGCACTGGGCCAGGGACAGACTAATTTGCATACAGCCAGGTTCTGAAACTGGGATGGTGCAATGAGCTAAAAAACGGTGTTGGAACTAGCCCTGATCTCTTGACTGGGTGAGAGTATTCTGCTTAATTCAGAGACTCTGTCCATCACCACCCCTTGTTGTAAATATTTTTGTCCACCCTAAGCGTGGAAGGGTATACTCAGATGTGAGTCCCTTGCTCATTGCACCATCAGGATTCAAGCAAGCCGGGCCGAAGACGGCTGAAATGCCAGAAACCGGTCCCCGGAAGCTTGTTTCCTTCCCAGTGTAAGAATTGGCTTTTGTAGTCTGGTCTGCCCTGTTCCCATGATGCACTGGGCCAGGGACAGACTAATTTGCATACAGCCAGGTTCTGAAACTGGGATGGTGCAATGAGCTAAAAAACGGTGTTGGATCTAGCCCTGATCTCTTGACTGGGTGAGAGTATTCTGCTTAATTCAGAGACTCTGTCCATCACCACCCCTTGTTGTAAATATTTTTGTCCACCCTAAGCGTGGAAGGGTATACTCAGATGTGAGTCCCTTGCTCATTGCACCATCAGGATTCAAGCAAGCCGGGCCGAAGACGGCTGAAATGCCAGAAACCGGTCCCCGGAAGCTTGTTTCCTTCCCAGTGTAAGAATTGGCTTTTGTAGTCTGGTCTGCCCTGTTCCCATGATGCACTGGGCCAGGGACAGACTAATTTGCATGCAGCCAGGTTCTGAAACTGGGATGGTGCAATGAGCTAAAAAACGGTGTTGGATCTAGCCCTGATCTCTTGACTGGGTGAGAGTATTCTGCTTAATTCAGAGACTCTGTCCATCACCACCCCTTGTTGTAAATATTTTTGTCCACCCTAAGCGTGGAAGGGTATACTCAGATGTGAGTCCCTTGCTCATTGCACCATCAGGATTCAAGCAAGCCGGGCCGAAGACGGCTGAAATGCCAGAAACCGGTCCCCGGAAGCTTGTTTCCTTCCCAGTGTAAGAATTGGCTTTTGTAGTCTGGTCTGCCCTGTTCCCATGATGCACTGGGCCAGGGACAGACTAATTTGCATACAGCCAGGTTCTGAAACTGGGATGGTGCAATGAGCTAAAAAACGGTGTTGGATCTAGCCCTGATCTCTTGACTGGGTGAGAGTATTCTGCTTAATTCAGAGACTCTGTCCATCACCACCCCTTGTTGTAAATATTTTTGTCCACCCTAAGCGTGGAAGGGTATACTCAGATGTGAGTCCCTTGCTCATTGCACCATCAGGATTCAAGCAAGCCGGGCCGAAGACGGCTGAAATGCCAGAAACCGGTCCCCGGAAGCTTGTTTCCTTCCCAGTGTAAGAATTGGCTTTTGTAGTCTGGTCTGCCCTGTTCCCATGATGCACTGGGCCAGGGACAGACTAATTTGCATACAGCCAGGTTCTGAAACTGGGATGGTGCAATGAGCTAAAAAACGGTGTTGGATCTAGCCCTGATCTCTTGACTGGGTGAGAGTATTCTGCTTAATTCAGAGACTCTGTCCATCACCACCCCTTGTTGTAAATATTTTTGTCCACCCTAAGCGTGGAAGGGTATACTCAGATGTGAGTCCCTTGCTCATTGCACCATCAGGATTCAAGCAAGCCGGGCCGAAGACGGCTGAAATGCCAGAAACCGGTCCCCGGAAGCTTGTTTCCTTCCCAGTGTAAGAATTGGCTTTTGTAGTCTGGTCTGCCCTGTTCCCATGATGCACTGGGCCAGGGACAGACTAATTTGCATACAGCCAGGTTCTGAAACTGGGATGGTGCAATGAGCTAAAAAACGGTGTTGGATCTAGCCCTGATCTCTTGACTGGGTGAGAGTATTCTGCTTAATTCAGAGACTCTGTCCATCACCACCCCTTGTTGTAAATATTTTTGTCCACCCTAAGCGTGGAAGGGTATACTCAGATGTGAGTCCCTTGCTCATTGCACCATCAGGATTCAAGCAAGCCGGGCCGAAGACGGCTGAAATGCCAGAAACCGGTCCCCGGAAGCTTGTTTCCTTCCCAGTGTAAGAATTGGCTTTTGTAGTCTGGTCTGCCCTGTTCCCATGATGCACTGGGCCAGGGACAGACTAATTTGCATACAGCCAGGTTCTGAAACTGGGATGGTGCAATGAGCTAAAAAACGGTGTTGGATCTAGCCCTGATCTCTTGACTGGGTGAGAGTATTCTGCTTAATTCAGAGACTCTGTCCATCACCACCCCTTGTTGTAAATATTTTTGTCCACCCTAAGCGTGGAAGGGTATACTCAGATGTGAGTCCCTTGCTCATTGCACCATCAGGATTCAAGCAAGCCGGGCCGAAGACGGCTGAAATGCCAGAAACCGGTCCCCGGAAGCTTGTTTCCTTCCCAGTGTAAGAATTGGCTTTTGTAGTCTGGTCTGCCCTGTTCCCATGATGCACTGGGCCAGGGACAGACTAATTTGCATACAGCCAGGTTCTGAAACTGGGATGGTGCAATGAGCTAAAAAACGGTGTTGGATCTAGCCCTGATCTCTTGACTGGGTGAGAGTATTCTGCTTAATTCAGAGACTCTGTCCATCACCACCCCTTGTTGTAAATATTTTTGTCCACCCTAAGCGTGGAAGGGTATACTCAGATGTGAGTCCCTTGCTCATTGCACCATCAGGATTCAAGCAAGCCGGGCCGAAGACGGCTGAAATGCCAGAAACCGGTCCCCGGAAGCTTGTTTCCTTCCCAGTGTAAGAATTGGCTTTTGTAGTCTGGTCTGCCCTGTTCCCATGATGCACTGGGCCAGGGACAGACTAATTTGCATACAGCCAGGTTCTGAAACTGGGATGGTGCAATGAGCTAAAAAACGGTGTTGGATCTAGCCCTGATCTCTTGACTGGGTGAGAGTATTCTGCTTAATTCAGAGACTCTGTCCATCACCACCCCTTGTTGTAAATATTTTTGTCCACCCTAAGCGTGGAAGGGTATACTCAGATGTGAGTCCCTTGCTCATTGCACCATCAGGATTCAAGCAAGCCGGGCCGAAGACGGCTGAAATCCCAGAAACCGGTCCCCGGAAGCTTGTTTCCTTCTCAGTGTAAGAATTGGCTTTTGTAGTCTGGTCTGCCCTGTTCCCATGATGCACTGGGCCAGGGACAGACTAATTTGCATACAGCCAGGTTCTGAAACTGGGATGGTGCAATGAGCTAAAAAACGGTGTTGGATCTAGCCCTGATCTCTTGACTGGGTGAGAGTATTCTGCTTAATTCAGAGACTCTGTCCATCACCACCCCTTGTTGTAAATATTTTTGTCCACCCTAAGCGTGGAAGGGTATACTCAGATGTGAGTCCCTTGCTCATTGCACCATCAGGATTCAAGCAAGCCGGGCCGAAGACGGCTGAAATCCCAGAAACCGGTCCCCGGAAGCTTGTTTCCTTCTCAGTGTAAGAATTGGCTTTTGTAGTCTGGTCTGCCCTGTTCCCATGATGCACTGGGCCAGGGACAGACTAATTTGCATACAGCCAGGTTCTGAAACTGGGATGGTGCAATGAGCTAAAAAACGGTGTTGGATCTAGCCCTGATCTCTTGACTGGGTGAGAGTATTCTGCTTAATTCAGAGACTCTGTCCATCACCACCCCTTGTTGTAAATATTTTTGTCCACCCTAAGCGTTGAAGGGTATACTCAGATGTGAGTCCCTTGCTCATTGCACCATCAGGATTCAAGCAAGCCGGGCCGAAGACGGCTGAAATGCCAGAAACCGGTCCCCGGAAGCTTGTTTCCTTCCCAGTGTAAGAATTGGCTTTTGTAGTCTGGTCTGCCCTGTTCCCATGATGCACTGGGCCAGGGACAGACTAATTTGCATACAGCCAGGATCTGAAACTGGGATGGTGCAATGAGCTAAAAAACGGTGTTGGATCTAGCCCTGATCTCTTGACTGGGTGAGAGTATTCTGCTTAATTCAGAGACTCTGTCCATCACCACCCCTTGTTGTAAATATTTTTGTCCACCCTAAGCGTGGAAGGGTATACTCAGATGTGAGTCCCTTGCTCATTGCACCATCAGGATTCAAGCAAGCCGGGCCGAAGACGGCTGAAATGCCAGAAACCGGTCCCCGGAAGCTTGTTTCCTTCCCAGTGTAAGAATTGGCTTTTGTAGTCTGGTCTGCCCTGTTCCCATGATGCACTGGGCCAGGGACAGACTAATTTGCATACAGCCAGGTTCTGAAACTGGGATGGTGCAATGAGCTAAAAAACGGTGTTGGATCTAGCCCTGATCTCTTGACTGGGTGAGAGGATTCTGCTTAATTCAGAGACTCTGTCCATCACCACCCCTTGTTGTAAATATTTTTGTCCACCCTAAGCGTGGAAGGGTATACTCAGATGTGAGTCCCTTGCTCATTGCACCATCAGGATTCAAGCAAGCCGGGCCGAAGACGGCTAAAATGCCAGAAACCGGTCCCCGGAAGCTTGTTTCCTTCCCAGTGTAAGAATTGGCTTTTGTAGTCTGGTCTGCCCTGTTCCCATGATGCACTGGGCCAGGGACAGACTAATTTGCATACAGCCAGGTTCTGAAACTGGGATGGTGCAATGAGCTAAAAAACGGTGTTGGAACTAGCCCTGATCTCTTGACTGGGTGAGAGTATTCTGCTTAATTCAGAGACTCTGTCCATCACCACCCCTTGTTGTAAATATTTTTGTCCACCCTAAGCGTGGAAGGGTATACTCAGATGTGAGTCCCTTGCTCATTGCACCATCAGGATTCAAGCAAGCCGGGCCGAAGACGGCTGAAATGCCAGAAACCGGTCCCCGGAAGCTTGTTTCCTTCCCAGTGTAAGAATTGGCTTTTGTAGTCTGGTCTGCCCTGTTCCCATGATGCACTGGGCCAGGGACAGACTAATTTGCATACAGCCAGGTTCTGAAACTGGGATGGTGCAATGAGCTAAAAAACGGTGTTGGATCTAGCCCTGATCTCTTGACTGGGTGAGAGTATTCTGCTTAATTCAGAGACTCTGTCCATCACCACCCCTTGTTGTAAATATTTTTGTCCACCCTAAGCGTGGAAGGGTATACTCAGATGTGAGTCCCTTGCTCATTGCACCATCAGGATTCAAGCAAGCCGGGCCGAAGACGGCTGAAATGCCAGAAACCGGTCCCCGGAAGCTTGTTTCCTTCCCAGTGTAAGAATTGGCTTTTGTAGTCTGGTCTGCCCTGTTCCCATGATGCACTGGGCCAGGGACAGACTAATTTGCATGCAGCCAGGTTCTGAAACTGGGATGGTGCAATGAGCTAAAAAACGGTGTTGGATCTAGCCCTGATCTCTTGACTGGGTGAGAGTATTCTGCTTAATTCAGAGACTCTGTCCATCACCACCCCTTGTTGTAAATATTTTTGTCCACCCTAAGCGTGGAAGGGTATACTCAGATGTGAGTCCCTTGCTCATTGCACCATCAGGATTCAAGCAAGCCGGGCCGAAGACGGCTGAAATGCCAGAAACCGGTCCCCGGAAGCTTGTTTCCTTCCCAGTGTAAGAATTGGCTTTTGTAGTCTGGTCTGCCCTGTTCCCATGATGCACTGGGCCAGGGACAGACTAATTTGCATACAGCCAGGTTCTGAAACTGGGATGGTGCAATGAGCTAAAAAACGGTGTTGGATCTAGCCCTGATCTCTTGACTGGGTGAGAGTATTCTGCTTAATTCAGAGACTCTGTCCATCACCACCCCTTGTTGTAAATATTTTTGTCCACCCTAAGCGTGGAAGGGTATACTCAGATGTGAGTCCCTTGCTCATTGCACCATCAGGATTCAAGCAAGCCGGGCCGAAGACGGCTGAAATGCCAGAAACCGGTCCCCGGAAGCTTGTTTCCTTCCCAGTGTAAGAATTGGCTTTTGTAGTCTGGTCTGCCCTGTTCCCATGATGCACTGGGCCAGGGACAGACTAATTTGCATACAGCCAGGTTCTGAAACTGGGATGGTGCAATGAGCTAAAAAACGGTGTTGGATCTAGCCCTGATCTCTTGACTGGGTGAGAGTATTCTGCTTAATTCAGAGACTCTGTCCATCACCACCCCTTGTTGTAAATATTTTTGTCCACCCTAAGCGTGGAAGGGTATACTCAGATGTGAGTCCCTTGCTCATTGCACCATCAGGATTCAAGCAAGCCGGGCCGAAGACGGCTGAAATGCCAGAAACCGGTCCCCGGAAGCTTGTTTCCTTCCCAGTGTAAGAATTGGCTTTTGTAGTCTGGTCTGCCCTGTTCCCATGATGCACTGGGCCAGGGACAGACTAATTTGCATACAGCCAGGTTCTGAAACTGGGATGGTGCAATGAGCTAAAAAACGGTGTTGGATCTAGCCCTGATCTCTTGACTGGGTGAGAGTATTCTGCTTAATTCAGAGACTCTGTCCATCACCACCCCTTGTTGTAAATATTTTTGTCCACCCTAAGCGTGGAAGGGTATACTCAGATGTGAGTCCCTTGCTCATTGCACCATCAGGATTCAAGCAAGCCGGGCCGAAGACGGCTGAAATGCCAGAAACCGGTCCCCGGAAGCTTGTTTCCTTCCCAGTGTAAGAATTGGCTTTTGTAGTCTGGTCTGCCCTGTTCCCATGATGCACTGGGCCAGGGACAGACTAATTTGCATACAGCCAGGTTCTGAAACTGGGATGGTGCAATGAGCTAAAAAACGGTGTTGGATCTAGCCCTGATCTCTTGACTGGGTGAGAGTATTCTGCTTAATTCAGAGACTCTGTCCATCACCACCCCTTGTTGTAAATATTTTTGTCCACCCTAAGCGTGGAAGGGTATACTCAGATGTGAGTCCCTTGTTAATTGCACCATCAGGATTCAAGCAAGCCGGGCCGAAGACGGCTGAAATCCCAGAAACCGGTCCCCGGAAGCTTGTTTCCTTCTCAGTGTAAGAATTGGCTTTTGTAGTCTGGTCTGCCCTGTTCCCATGATGCACTGGGCCAGGGACAGACTAATTTGCATACAGCCAGGTTCTGAAACTGGGATGGTGCAATGAGCTAAAAAACGGTGTTGGACCTAGCCCTGATCTCTTGACTGGGTGAGAGTATTCTGCTTAATTCAGAGACTCTGTCCATCACCACCCCTTGTTGTAAATATTTTTGTCCACCCTAAGCGTGTAAGGGTATACTCAGATGTGAGTCCCTTGCTCATTGCACCATCAGGATTCAAGCAAGCCGGGCCGAAGACGGCTGAAATGCCAGAAACCGGTCCCCGGAAGCTTGTTTCCTTCCCAGTGTAAGAATTGGCTTTTGTAGTCTGGTCTGCCCTGTTCCCATGATGCACTGGGCCAGGGACAGACTAATTTGCATGCAGCCAGGTTCTGAAACTGGGATGGTGCAATGAGCTAAAAAACGGTGTTGGATCTAGCCCTGATCTCTTGACTGGGTGAGAGTATTCTGCTTAATTCAGAGACTCTGTCCATCACCACCCCTTGTTGTAAATATTTTTGTCCACCCTAAGCGTGGAAGGGTATACTCAGATGTGAGTCCCTTGCTCATTGCACCATCAGGATTCAAGCAAGCCGGGCCGAAGACGGCTGAAATGCCAGAAACCGGTCCCCGGAAGCTTGTTTCCTTCCCAGTGTAAGAATTGGCTTTTGTAGTCTGGTCTGCCCTGTTCCCATGATGCACTGGGCCAGGGACAGACTAATTTGCATACAGCCAGGTTCTGAAACTGGGATGGTGCAATGAGCTAAAAAACGGTGTTGGATCTAGCCCTGATCTCTTGACTGGGTGAGAGTATTCTGCTTAATTCAGAGACTCTGTCCATCACCACCCCTTGTTGTAAATATTTTTGTCCACCCTAAGCGTGGAAGGGTATACTCAGATGTGAGTCCCTTGCTCATTGCACCATCAGGATTCAAGCAAGCCGGGCCGAAGACGGCTGAAATGCCAGAAACCGGTCCCCGGAAGCTTGTTTCCTTCCCAGTGTAAGAATTGGCTTTTGTAGTCTGGTCTGCCCTGTTCCCATGATGCACTGGGCCAGGGACAGACTAATTTGCATACAGCCAGGTTCTGAAACTGGGATGGTGCAATGAGCTAAAAAACGGTGTTGGATCTAGCCCTGATCTCTTGACTGGGTGAGAGTATTCTGCTTAATTCAGAGACTCTGTCCATCACCACCCCTTGTTGTAAATATTTTTGTCCACCCTAAGCGTGGAAGGGTATACTCAGATGTGAGTCCCTTGCTCATTGCACCATCAGGATTCAAGCAAGCCGGGCCGAAGACGGCTGAAATGCCAGAAACCGGTCCCCGGAAGCTTGTTTCCTTCCCAGTGTAAGAATTGGCTTTTGTAGTCTGGTCTGCCCTGTTCCCATGATGCACTGGGCCAGGGACAGACTAATTTGCATACAGCCAGGTTCTGAAACTGGGATGGTGCAATGAGCTAAAAAACGGTGTTGGATCTAGCCCTGATCTCTTGACTGGGTGAGAGTATTCTGCTTAATTCAGAGACTCTGTCCATCACCACCCCTTGTTGTAAATATTTTTGTCCACCCTAAGCGTGGAAGGGTATACTCAGATGTGAGTCCCTTGCTCATTGCACCATCAGGATTCAAGCAAGCCGGGCCGAAGACGGCTGAAATGCCAGAAACCGGTCCCCGGAAGCTTGTTTCCTTCCCAGTGTAAGAATTGGCTTTTGTAGTCTGGTCTGCCCTGTTCCCATGATGCACTGGGCCAGGGACAGACTAATTTGCATACAGCCAGGTTCTGAAACTGGGATGGTGCAATGAGCTAAAAAACGGTGTTGGATCTAGCCCTGATCTCTTGACTGGGTGAGAGTATTCTGCTTAATTCAGAGACTCTGTCCATCACCACCCCTTGTTGTAAATATTTTTGTCCACCCTAAGCGTGGAAGGGTATACTCAGATGTGAGTCCCTTGTTAATTGCACCATCAGGATTCAAGCAAGCCGGGCCGAAGACGGCTGAAATCCCAGAAACCGGTCCCCGGAAGCTTGTTTCCTTCTCAGTGTAAGAATTGGCTTTTGTAGTCTGGTCTGCCCTGTTCCCATGATGCACTGGGCCAGGGACAGACTAATTTGCATACAGCCAGGTTCTGAAACTGGGATGGTGCAATGAGCTAAAAAACGGTGTTGGATCTAGCCCTGATCTCTTGACTGGGTGAGAGTATTCTGCTTAATTCAGAGACTCTGTCCATCACCACCCCTTGTTGTAAATATTTTTGTCCACCCTAAGCGTTGAAGGGTATACTCAGATGTGAGTCCCTTGCTCATTGCACCATCAGGATTCAAGCAAGCCGGGCCGAAGACGGCTGAAATGCCAGAAACCGGTCCCCGGAAGCTTGTTTCCTTCCCAGTGTAAGAATTGGCTTTTGTAGTCTGGTCTGCCCTGTTCCCATGATGCACTGGGCCAGGGACAGACTAATTTGCATACAGCCAGGATCTGAAACTGGGATGGTGCAATGAGCTAAAAAACGGTGTTGGATCTAGCCCTGATCTCTTGACTGGGTGAGAGTATTCTGCTTAATTCAGAGACTCTGTCCATCACCACCCCTTGTTGTAAATATTTTTGTCCACCCTAAGCGTGGAAGGGTATACTCAGATGTGAGTCCCTTGCTCATTGCACCATCAGGATTCAAGCAAGCCGGGCCGAAGACGGCTGAAATGCCAGAAACCGGTCCCCGGAAGCTTGTTTCCTTCCCAGTGTAAGAATTGGCTTTTGTAGTCTGGTCTGCCCTGTTCCCATGATGCACTGGGCCAGGGACAGACTAATTTGCATACAGCCAGGTTCTGAAACTGGGATGGTGCAATGAGCTAAAAAACGGTGTTGGATCTAGCCCTGATCTCTTGACTGGGTGAGAGTATTCTGCTTAATTCAGAGACTCTGTCCATCACCACCCCTTGTTGTAAATATTTTTGTCCACCCTAAGCGTGGAAGGGTATACTCAGATGTGAGTCCCTTGCTCATTGCACCATCAGGATTCAAGCAAGCCGGGCCGAAGACGGCTGAAATGCCAGAAACCGGTCCCCGGAAGCTTGTTTCCTTCCCAGTGTAAGAATTGGCTTTTGTAGTCTGGTCTGCCCTGTTCCCATGATGCACTGGGCCAGGGACAGACTAATTTGCATACAGCCAGGTTCTGAAACTGGGATGGTGCAATGAGCTAAAAAACGGTGTTGGATCTAGCCCTGATCTCTTGACTGGGTGAGAGTATTCTGCTTAATTCAGAGACTCTGTCCATCACCACCCCTTGTTGTAAATATTTTTGTCCACCCTAAGCGTGGAAGGGTATACTCAGATGTGAGTCCCTTGCTCATTGCACCATCAGGATTCAAGCAAGCCGGGCCGAAGACGGCTGAAATGCCAGAAACCGGTCCCCGGAAGCTTGTTTCCTTCCCAGTGTAAGAATTGGCTTTTGTAGTCTGGTCTGCCCTGTTCCCATGATGCACTGGGCCAGGGACAGACTAATTTGCATACAGCCAGGTTCTGAAACTGGGATGGTGCAATGAGCTAAAAAACGGTGTTGGATCTAGCCCTGATCTCTTGACTGGGTGAGAGTATTCTGCTTAATTCAGAGACTCTGTCCATCACCACCCCTTGTTGTAAATATTTTTGTCCACCCTAAGCGTGGAAGGGTATACTCAGATGTGAGTCCCTTGCTCATTGCACCATCAGGATTCAAGCAAGCCGGGCCGAAGACGGCTGAAATGCCAGAAACCGGTCCCCGGAAGCTTGTTTCCTTCCCAGTGTAAGAATTGGCTTTTGTAGTCTGGTCTGCCCTGTTCCCATGATGCACTGGGCCAGGGACAGACTAATTTGCATACAGCCAGGTTCTGAAACTGGGATGGTGCAATGAGCTAAAAAACGGTGTTGGATCTAGCCCTGATCTCTTGACTGGGTGAGAGTATTCTGCTTAATTCAGAGACTCTGTCCATCACCACCCCTTGTTGTAAATATTTTTGTCCACCCTAAGCGTGGAAGGGTATACTCAGATGTGAGTCCCTTGCTCATTGCACCATCAGGATTCAAGCAAGCCGGGCCGAAGACGGCTGAAATGCCAGAAACCGGTCCCCGGAAGCTTGTTTCCTTCCCAGTGTAAGAATTGGCTTTTGTAGTCTGGTCTGCCCTGTTCCCATGATGCACTGGGCCAGGGACAGACTAATTTGCATACAGCCAGGTTCTGAAACTGGGATGGTGCAATGAGCTAAAAAACGGTGTTGGATCTAGCCCTGATCTCTTGACTGGGTGAGAGTATTCTGCTTAATTCAGAGACTCTGTCCATCACCACCCCTTGTTGTAAATATTTTTGTCCACCCTAAGCGTGGAAGGGTATACTCAGATGTGAGTCCCTTGCTCATTGCACCATCAGGATTCAAGCAAGCCGGGCCGAAGACGGCTGAAATGCCAGAAACCGGTCCCCGGAAGCTTGTTTCCTTCCCAGTGTAAGAATTGGCTTTTGTAGTCTGGTCTGCCCTGTTCCCATGATGCACTGGGCCAGGGACAGACTAATTTGCATACAGCCAGGTTCTGAAACTGGGATGGTGCAATGAGCTAAAAAACGGTGTTGGATCTAGCCCTGATCTCTTGACTGGGTGAGAGTATTCTGCTTAATTCAGAGACTCTGTCCATCACCACCCCTTGTTGTAAATATTTTTGTCCACCCTAAGCGTGGAAGGGTATACTCAGATGTGAGTCCCTTGCTCATTGCACCATCAGGATTCAAGCAAGCCGGGCCGAAGACGGCTGAAATCCCAGAAACCGGTCCCCGGAAGCTTGTTTCCTTCTCAGTGTAAGAATTGGCTTTTGTAGTCTGGTCTGCCCTGTTCCCATGATGCACTGGGCCAGGGACAGACTAATTTGCATACAGCCAGGTTCTGAAACTGGGATGGTGCAATGAGCTAAAAAACGGTGTTGGATCTAGCCCTGATCTCTTGACTGGGTGAGAGTATTCTGCTTAATTCAGAGACTCTGTCCATCACCACCCCTTGTTGTAAATATTTTTGTCCACCCTAAGCGTGGAAGGGTATACTCAGATGTGAGTCCCTTGCTCATTGCACCATCAGGATTCAAGCAAGCCGGGCCGAAGACGGCTGAAATCCCAGAAACCGGTCCCCGGAAGCTTGTTTCCTTCTCAGTGTAAGAATTGGCTTTTGTAGTCTGGTCTGCCCTGTTCCCATGATGCACTGGGCCAGGGACAGACTAATTTGCATACAGCCAGGTTCTGAAACTGGGATGGTGCAATGAGCTAAAAAACGGTGTTGGATCTAGCCCTGATCTCTTGACTGGGTGAGAGTATTCTGCTTAATTCAGAGACTCTGTCCATCACCACCCCTTGTTGTAAATATTTTTGTCCACCCTAAGCGTTGAAGGGTATACTCAGATGTGAGTCCCTTGCTCATTGCACCATCAGGATTCAAGCAAGCCGGGCCGAAGACGGCTGAAATGCCAGAAACCGGTCCCCGGAAGCTTGTTTCCTTCCCAGTGTAAGAATTGGCTTTTGTAGTCTGGTCTGCCCTGTTCCCATGATGCACTGGGCCAGGGACAGACTAATTTGCATACAGCCAGGATCTGAAACTGGGATGGTGCAATGAGCTAAAAAACGGTGTTGGATCTAGCCCTGATCTCTTGACTGGGTGAGAGTATTCTGCTTAATTCAGAGACTCTGTCCATCACCACCCCTTGTTGTAAATATTTTTGTCCACCCTAAGCGTGGAAGGGTATACTCAGATGTGAGTCCCTTGCTCATTGCACCATCAGGATTCAAGCAAGCCGGGCCGAAGACGGCTGAAATGCCAGAAACCGGTCCCCGGAAGCTTGTTTCCTTCCCAGTGTAAGAATTGGCTTTTGTAGTCTGGTCTGCCCTGTTCCCATGATGCACTGGGCCAGGGACAGACTAATTTGCATACAGCCAGGTTCTGAAACTGGGATGGTGCAATGAGCTAAAAAACGGTGTTGGATCTAGCCCTGATCTCTTGACTGGGTGAGAGGATTCTGCTTAATTCAGAGACTCTGTCCATCACCACCCCTTGTTGTAAATATTTTTGTCCACCCTAAGCGTGGAAGGGTATACTCAGATGTGAGTCCCTTGCTCATTGCACCATCAGGATTCAAGCAAGCCGGGCCGAAGACGGCTAAAATGCCAGAAACCGGTCCCCGGAAGCTTGTTTCCTTCCCAGTGTAAGAATTGGCTTTTGTAGTCTGGTCTGCCCTGTTCCCATGATGCACTGGGCCAGGGACAGACTAATTTGCATACAGCCAGGTTCTGAAACTGGGATGGTGCAATGAGCTAAAAAACGGTGTTGGAACTAGCCCTGATCTCTTGACTGGGTGAGAGTATTCTGCTTAATTCAGAGACTCTGTCCATCACCACCCCTTGTTGTAAATATTTTTGTCCACCCTAAGCGTGGAAGGGTATACTCAGATGTGAGTCCCTTGCTCATTGCACCATCAGGATTCAAGCAAGCCGGGCCGAAGACGGCTGAAATGCCAGAAACCGGTCCCCGGAAGCTTGTTTCCTTCCCAGTGTAAGAATTGGCTTTTGTAGTCTGGTCTGCCCTGTTCCCATGATGCACTGGGCCAGGGACAGACTAATTTGCATACAGCCAGGTTCTGAAACTGGGATGGTGCAATGAGCTAAAAAACGGTGTTGGATCTAGCCCTGATCTCTTGACTGGGTGAGAGTATTCTGCTTAATTCAGAGACTCTGTCCATCACCACCCCTTGTTGTAAATATTTTTGTCCACCCTAAGCGTGGAAGGGTATACTCAGATGTGAGTCCCTTGCTCATTGCACCATCAGGATTCAAGCAAGCCGGGCCGAAGACGGCTGAAATGCCAGAAACCGGTCCCCGGAAGCTTGTTTCCTTCCCAGTGTAAGAATTGGCTTTTGTAGTCTGGTCTGCCCTGTTCCCATGATGCACTGGGCCAGGGACAGACTAATTTGCATACAGCCAGGATCTGAAACTGGGATGGTGCAATGAGCTAAAAAACGGTGTTGGATCTAGCCCTGATCTCTTGACTGGGTGAGAGTATTCTGCTTAATTCAGAGACTCTGTCCATCACCACCCCTTGTTGTAAATATTTTTGTCCACCCTAAGCGTGGAAGGGTATACTCAGATGTGAGTCCCTTGCTCATTGCACCATCAGGATTCAAGCAAGCCGGGCCGAAGACGGCTGAAATGCCAGAAACCGGTCCCCGGAAGCTTGTTTCCTTCCCAGTGTAAGAATTGGCTTTTGTAGTCTGGTCTGCCCTGTTCCCATGATGCACTGGGCCAGGGACAGACTAATTTGCATACAGCCAGGTTCTGAAACTGGGATGGTGCAATGAGCTAAAAAACGGTGTTGGATCTAGCCCTGATCTCTTGACTGGGTGAGAGTATTCTGCTTAATTCAGAGACTCTGTCCATCACCACCCCTTGTTGTAAATATTTTTGTCCACCCTAAGCGTGGAAGGGTATACTCAGATGTGAGTCCCTTGCTCATTGCACCATCAGGATTCAAGCAAGCCGGGCCGAAGACGGCTGAAATGCCAGAAACCGGTCCCCGGAAGCTTGTTTCCTTCCCAGTGTAAGAATTGGCTTTTGTAGTCTGGTCTGCCCTGTTCCCATGATGCACTGGGCCAGGGACAGACTAATTTGCATACAGCCAGGTTCTGAAACTGGGATGGTGCAATGAGCTAAAAAACGGTGTTGGATCTAGCCCTGATCTCTTGACTGGGTGAGAGTATTCTGCTTAATTCAGAGACTCTGTCCATCACCACCCCTTGTTGTAAATATTTTTGTCCACCCTAAGCGTGGAAGGGTATACTCAGATGTGAGTCCCTTGCTCATTGCACCATCAGGATTCAAGCAAGCCGGGCCGAAGACGGCTGAAATGCCAGAAACCGGTCCCCGGAAGCTTGTTTCCTTCCCAGTGTAAGAATTGGCTTTTGTAGTCTGGTCTGCCCTGTTCCCATGATGCACTGGGCCAGGGACAGACTAATTTGCATACAGCCAGGTTCTGAAACTGGGATGGTGCAATGAGCTAAAAAACGGTGTTGGATCTAGCCCTGATCTCTTGACTGGGTGAGAGTATTCTGCTTAATTCAGAGACTCTGTCCATCACCACCCCTTGTTGTAAATATTTTTGTCCACCCTAAGCGTGGAAGGGTATACTCAGATGTGAGTCCCTTGCTCATTGCACCATCAGGATTCAAGCAAGCCGGGCCGAAGACGGCTGAAATGCCAGAAACCGGTCCCCGGAAGCTTGTTTCCTTCCCAGTGTAAGAATTGGCTTTTGTAGTCTGGTCTGCCCTGTTCCCATGATGCACTGGGCCAGGGACAGACTAATTTGCATACAGCCAGGTTCTGAAACTGGGATGGTGCAATGAGCTAAAAAACGGTGTTGGATCTAGCCCTGATCTCTTGACTGGGTGAGAGTATTCTGCTTAATTCAGAGACTCTGTCCATCACCACCCCTTGTTGTAAATATTTTTGTCCACCCTAAGCGTGGAAGGGTATACTCAGATGTGAGTCCCTTGCTCATTGCACCATCAGGATTCAAGCAAGCCGGGCCGAAGACGGCTGAAATGCCAGAAACCGGTCCCCGGAAGCTTGTTTCCTTCCCAGTGTAAGAATTGGCTTTTGTAGTCTGGTCTGCCCTGTTCCCATGATGCACTGGGCCAGGGACAGACTAATTTGCATACAGCCAGGTTCTGAAACTGGGATGGTGCAATGAGCTAAAAAACGGTGTTGGATCTAGCCCTGATCTCTTGACTGGGTGAGAGTATTCTGCTTAATTCAGAGACTCTGTCCATCACCACCCCTTGTTGTAAATATTTTTGTCCACCCTAAGCGTGGAAGGGTATACTCAGATGTGAGTCCCTTGCTCATTGCACCATCAGGATTCAAGCAAGCCGGGCCGAAGACGGCTGAAATGCCAGAAACCGGTCCCCGGAAGCTTGTTTCCTTCCCAGTGTAAGAATTGGCTTTTGTAGTCTGGTCTGCCCTGTTCCCATGATGCACTGGGCCAGGGACAGACTAATTTGCATACAGCCAGGTTCTGAAACTGGGATGGTGCAATGAGCTAAAAAACGGTGTTGGATCTAGCCCTGATCTCTTGACTGGGTGAGAGTATTCTGCTTAATTCAGAGACTCTGTCCATCACCACCCCTTGTTGTAAATATTTTTGTCCACCCTAAGCGTGGAAGGGTATACTCAGATGTGAGTCCCTTGCTCATTGCACCATCAGGATTCAAGCAAGCCGGGCCGAAGACGGCTGAAATCCCAGAAACCGGTCCCCGGAAGCTTGTTTCCTTCTCAGTGTAAGAATTGGCTTTTGTAGTCTGGTCTGCCCTGTTCCCATGATGCACTGGGCCAGGGACAGACTAATTTGCATACAGCCAGGTTCTGAAACTGGGATGGTGCAATGAGCTAAAAAACGGTGTTGGATCTAGCCCTGATCTCTTGACTGGGTGAGAGTATTCTGCTTAATTCAGAGACTCTGTCCATCACCACCCCTTGTTGTAAATATTTTTGTCCACCCTAAGCGTGGAAGGGTATACTCAGATGTGAGTCCCTTGCTCATTGCACCATCAGGATTCAAGCAAGCCGGGCCGAAGACGGCTGAAATCCCAGAAACCGGTCCCCGGAAGCTTGTTTCCTTCTCAGTGTAAGAATTGGCTTTTGTAGTCTGGTCTGCCCTGTTCCCATGATGCACTGGGCCAGGGACAGACTAATTTGCATACAGCCAGGTTCTGAAACTGGGATGGTGCAATGAGCTAAAAAACGGTGTTGGATCTAGCCCTGATCTCTTGACTGGGTGAGAGTATTCTGCTTAATTCAGAGACTCTGTCCATCACCACCCCTTGTTGTAAATATTTTTGTCCACCCTAAGCGTTGAAGGGTATACTCAGATGTGAGTCCCTTGCTCATTGCACCATCAGGATTCAAGCAAGCCGGGCCGAAGACGGCTGAAATGCCAGAAACCGGTCCCCGGAAGCTTGTTTCCTTCCCAGTGTAAGAATTGGCTTTTGTAGTCTGGTCTGCCCTGTTCCCATGATGCACTGGGCCAGGGACAGACTAATTTGCATACAGCCAGGATCTGAAACTGGGATGGTGCAATGAGCTAAAAAACGGTGTTGGATCTAGCCCTGATCTCTTGACTGGGTGAGAGTATTCTGCTTAATTCAGAGACTCTGTCCATCACCACCCCTTGTTGTAAATATTTTTGTCCACCCTAAGCGTGGAAGGGTATACTCAGATGTGAGTCCCTTGCTCATTGCACCATCAGGATTCAAGCAAGCCGGGCCGAAGACGGCTGAAATGCCAGAAACCGGTCCCCGGAAGCTTGTTTCCTTCCCAGTGTAAGAATTGGCTTTTGTAGTCTGGTCTGCCCTGTTCCCATGATGCACTGGGCCAGGGACAGACTAATTTGCATACAGCCAGGTTCTGAAACTGGGATGGTGCAATGAGCTAAAAAACGGTGTTGGATCTAGCCCTGATCTCTTGACTGGGTGAGAGGATTCTGCTTAATTCAGAGACTCTGTCCATCACCACCCCTTGTTGTAAATATTTTTGTCCACCCTAAGCGTGGAAGGGTATACTCAGATGTGAGTCCCTTGCTCATTGCACCATCAGGATTCAAGCAAGCCGGGCCGAAGACGGCTAAAATGCCAGAAACCGGTCCCCGGAAGCTTGTTTCCTTCCCAGTGTAAGAATTGGCTTTTGTAGTCTGGTCTGCCCTGTTCCCATGATGCACTGGGCCAGGGACAGACTAATTTGCATACAGCCAGGTTCTGAAACTGGGATGGTGCAATGAGCTAAAAAACGGTGTTGGAACTAGCCCTGATCTCTTGACTGGGTGAGAGTATTCTGCTTAATTCAGAGACTCTGTCCATCACCACCCCTTGTTGTAAATATTTTTGTCCACCCTAAGCGTGGAAGGGTATACTCAGATGTGAGTCCCTTGCTCATTGCACCATCAGGATTCAAGCAAGCCGGGCCGAAGACGGCTGAAATGCCAGAAACCGGTCCCCGGAAGCTTGTTTCCTTCCCAGTGTAAGAATTGGCTTTTGTAGTCTGGTCTGCCCTGTTCCCATGATGCACTGGGCCAGGGACAGACTAATTTGCATACAGCCAGGTTCTGAAACTGGGATGGTGCAATGAGCTAAAAAACAGTGTTGGATCTAGCCCTGATCTCTTGACTGGGTGAGAGTATTCTGCTTAATTCAGAGACTCTGTCCATCACCACCCCTTGTTGTAAATATTTTTGTCCACCCTAAGCGTGGAAGGGTATACTCAGATGTGAGTCCCTTGCTCATTGCACCATCAGGATTCAAGCAAGCCGGGCCGAAGACGGCTGAAATGCCAGAAACCGGTCCCCGGAAGCTTGTTTCCTTCCCAGTGTAAGAATTGGCTTTTGTAGTCTGGTCTGCCCTGTTCCCATGATGCACTGGGCCAGGGACAGACTAATTTGCATGCAGCCAGGTTCTGAAACTGGGATGGTGCAATGAGCTAAAAAACGGTGTTGGATCTAGCCCTGATCTCTTGACTGGGTGAGAGTATTCTGCTTAATTCAGAGACTCTGTCCATCACCACCCCTTGTTGTAAATATTTTTGTCCACCCTAAGCGTGGAAGGGTATACTCAGATGTGAGTCCCTTGCTCATTGCACCATCAGGATTCAAGCAAGCCGGGCCGAAGACGGCTGAAATGCCAGAAACCGGTCCCCGGAAGCTTGTTTCCTTCCCAGTGTAAGAATTGGCTTTTGTAGTCTGGTCTGCCCTGTTCCCATGATGCACTGGGCCAGGGACAGACTAATTTGCATACAGCCAGGTTCTGAAACTGGGATGGTGCAATGAGCTAAAAAACGGTGTTGGATCTAGCCCTGATCTCTTGACTGGGTGAGAGTATTCTGCTTAATTCAGAGACTCTGTCCATCACCACCCCTTGTTGTAAATATTTTTGTCCACCCTAAGCGTGGAAGGGTATACTCAGATGTGAGTCCCTTGCTCATTGCACCATCAGGATTCAAGCAAGCCGGGCCGAAGACGGCTGAAATGCCAGAAACCGGTCCCCGGAAGCTTGTTTCCTTCCCAGTGTAAGAATTGGCTTTTGTAGTCTGGTCTGCCCTGTTCCCATGATGCACTGGGCCAGGGACAGACTAATTTGCATACAGCCAGGTTCTGAAACTGGGATGGTGCAATGAGCTAAAAAACGGTGTTGGATCTAGCCCTGATCTCTTGACTGGGTGAGAGTATTCTGCTTAATTCAGAGACTCTGTCCATCACCACCCCTTGTTGTAAATATTTTTGTCCACCCTAAGCGTGGAAGGGTATACTCAGATGTGAGTCCCTTGCTCATTGCACCATCAGGATTCAAGCAAGCCGGGCCGAAGACGGCTGAAATGCCAGAAACCGGTCCCCGGAAGCTTGTTTCCTTCCCAGTGTAAGAATTGGCTTTTGTAGTCTGGTCTGCCCTGTTCCCATGATGCACTGGGCCAGGGACAGACTAATTTGCATACAGCCAGGTTCTGAAACTGGGATGGTGCAATGAGCTAAAAAACGGTGTTGGATCTAGCCCTGATCTCTTGACTGGGTGAGAGTATTCTGCTTAATTCAGAGACTCTGTCCATCACCACCCCTTGTTGTAAATATTTTTGTCCACCCTAAGCGTGGAAGGGTATACTCAGATGTGAGTCCCTTGCTCATTGCACCATCAGGATTCAAGCAAGCCGGGCCGAAGACGGCTGAAATGCCAGAAACCGGTCCCCGGAAGCTTGTTTCCTTCCCAGTGTAAGAATTGGCTTTTGTAGTCTGGTCTGCCCTGTTCCCATGATGCACTGGGCCAGGGACAGACTAATTTGCATACAGCCAGGTTCTGAAACTGGGATGGTGCAATGAGCTAAAAAACGGTGTTGGATCTAGCCCTGATCTCTTGACTGGGTGAGAGTATTCTGCTTAATTCAGAGACTCTGTCCATCACCACCCCTTGTTGTAAATATTTTTGTCCACCCTAAGCGTGGAAGGGTATACTCAGATGTGAGTCCCTTGTTAATTGCACCATCAGGATTCAAGCAAGCCGGGCCGAAGACGGCTGAAAT